>NC_133429.1:40688002-41038002 GCF_011762505.2 Arvicanthis niloticus
CTTGGTACAGATAACACAACTCACAGTCAGGGCTTCCCAGGTACAGAAGACACAAGAAGGGCTCGGCAGAGATGAAGATACTTGCATTGTGCCACAATGCTGCCTGCTGCCTACCCTCCATCCACGGTGCCTCTGTTTGGTCTCTGACACCAACCCTGCTCTGCCCCATCCACATTGGAGACTGACCAGGGGACAGAAAGTCTTCTCCTCAGCATGTGGAAAACAAGTGGATTTTGTGGACAGGGGAGACATGGAAAGAAAACCAGTGTTGCATCATTCTGTGTGGCTCTGACTCCTCAGAGACCCGGCCCCCAGCCTTTTCCTGGGGGTCCTTCATAAGAGTGTCAGGAACCATTTGATAAATGGTCACAGCTGCCTCTCATTTTCCTGTCTATCTCTCCTCTCTCTCTCTCTCTCTCTCTCTCTCTCTCTCTCTCTCTCTCTCTCTCCTCTCTCTCTCTTGCTCTCTCCCTCCTTTCTCCTCTCCTCTCTCTCCTCTCTTTCTTGCTCTCCATTCTCTCTCCATCTCTTTCTCTCCCTCTTCTCTCTCCTATCTCCCTTCCCCCTCTCTGGCTCTCTCTCATATTCTCTCTCTCTCTCTCTCTCTCTCTCTCTCTCTCTCTCTCTCTCTCATTCTCTCTTTCTCTCTCTCTCTCCCCCACCTCTCTCCATAGAACTTCATACACATAAAATAGATCATCAAGTAAAAATTAAGAGTACAAGTAACACACCCCTCACCATCTGTCAGGCGTCAGGGAGGGTGCTCCTGGCTTCTCACATGCAGATTGATAAGGCATCGTCACCGTCACCGGCAGACTTGAGAGCTAGGTGACAATTTCCTTCAGGGAAGAAAGGAGGTATGCTTCTTACTTAAGGTAGTTTGCCTTCCAGCTGCCATTCCGGAAAAGGTACATTTTTCTTTTCTTTCATTGTTCAGGCGCTTGTGAGAGTAAACAGTCTCAAATCCTATGGTTGGGTTCAAAGAGGCCTCTGGAGACTGAGTCTGGCTTTCACGTCCTGGCACTAATATTCAGAGATTATTCTCCTGTTCTTTCCTAAAATTGGAGGTGGGGGTGCGTTGGTTGATTCTTGATTCTTAGCGATTTTGATGTCTAAATTATCATGATTTCCAGGTCTAAGGACAGAATATCTGCAGGGGGGGGGGAGGTGTAGAAATGGTGCTAGCTTGCTAAACTAGACAGAAGCCCTGGGATCAAAACTCCAAACTATTGTGACACTTAGATTCAGTCAGTTATCCTGGATACCAGTATGGGGCAAACAGGCTTGCAAATACTAGAAAATCATAAGCCACGGGGCCATGTAAATTCACTTGCAGTGAGCTCAGTTGGGCCTTGCCGATACACAGTATTAAAGTCACATAAAAATCCAACATGCATGTCAGCTCTCCAAGAGCTGTGTTTCCATGCCTCGCCCTCCAAGAAGGCACTGTGGGCTCATTGGAAATTTAAACAGCCTTTAATTGTGCAGATAGCTCCTGGACTCATGGCTCCAACAGGAGTAAAATGAAAATGAGGCTCACTGGAACCTGGCACCTGTCCAGATCCAGCCTGTTCGGAGATGGAGTCTCCCTCCACACACAGGGAAACACAGCTACTTAGCCACAGCCCACGTGCTAGAATTTGAGCTTTTAAATTTTGTTCGTTCATCCATTCATTTGTTGCTGGCTGGTGGCTCCACTCACACCACGGTGCTCTTGCGAGGGTCAGAGAACAGCTTTGTGGGGGTCAGCTGACTCTTGAGTCCAGAAGATCAAATTTAGTCCAGGGATAATCAAGCTTGGTGGCAAGCTCCTCTGAGCCACCTTGCCAGCCCCTTGAAAGACAAATGTTAATAGATAGTACAATGGCATTATAAAGCACCACAACCAAAAACACCATGGGGAAAGAAAACGTTGATTTGGCTTACGTTTCCACGTTACTGTTTATCATTGAAGGAAGTCAGATAAGGCAGGAATCTGGAAACGAGCTGGTGCAGAGACCGTGGAGGGGTGCTGCTTAAATAACATGTTCCTCATAGCTTTCTCAGCCTGTCTTCTTATGGAACACCAGGGGTGGCTTCACTCGTGATGGCCTGGGCCCTTCCCCCATAAATCGCTAATTAAGATAATGCCCTACAGGCTTACTTACATACAGTCTGACCTTACAGAGGCATCTCAACTGCGGTTTCTTCCTCTTAGACTTCTATCACGTTGACATAAAACTAGCCAGCACAACTGACCCCTTGTCAGCTTGACTCACAAACACATCACTATGGAGCCACACTTTCTTCTTCATTTTCAAAATCACATATTAATATCAACATCACAGTATAAAGCATTTTACAAAATTGAAAGGCCCCACATTCTTACAAACTTTAAAGATTCTGTCTCTCTTTTAAAATCCAAGGGTTCTTTTAGATTTTTAAAATCGAAACTCCCTCAACTGTGGGCCCCTATAAAATCAAGAATCAGCTAAACTCTTTCTTATTTCAAGAGAAAAGAACCAGGGGACACTTACGGTCTATTCAAAGCAAAACCAAATTCCAAACGTGTAAATAACTTAATGCCCAATGTCTGGGACTCACACACTGTCTTCTGGGCGCCTCCAAAGGGCTTGGGTCACTTCTCCAGCTCCGCCCTCTGCAGCACACATAGCTTGTCTTCTAGGCTGCAGCAGGCTCCACTCCATGGCTGTTGTTCTTGGTGGTCATCCCATGGGACTAGCATCTCCAGAATGCTGGGGTCATCTGATGCAACTGGGCTGCACTTTCACAGTAGCCTCTTCTGGGCTCTCTTCAGAGATCCCAGCCCTGCCACACAGTGCCAAACCTTGGCTTCTCTCCATGTCCCATTCATACCTTCAAAGCCAGTACCACCTCGGTGACTCTGAAACTACCAAGTTCAGGTGCCAACATGAGGTACAGCCTTGGCCACTCTTAGATCACAGCTTCTGTGTGCTGACCCTGAGGAAACAATTCCTAGAAGACATCACCTTAATGATGCTGGTCTCTTCTTAAACACAGCTAATTCCTCAGCCCCAGGTGACCAGCTTCCATTGTGTCAGCAAACCAAAAGGTTTCACTTTAGTGGCTCTGGTTTCTTGTTAATCACAGCCAATTTTTTTCAGCCCCAGCTGACCAGACACCACCGATTCTTCACACAAATGGCCCAGGAGAGTTTTTTAACTTCCCTCTGAAAGTTTACAAGCCAGGTCTCCATTGTCTGCACTGCTCTCAACATTCTCATCTTCCAAGTTCCCACAGAACATCCCAGTGAGTTCTCAACACTCAGTGGCTTTTCTACCTCAAAGTTCCAAAGTCCTTCCACAGTCCTCCCTAAAACAGCATGCTCAGGTTTGTCACAGGAATCCCCCATGATCCCGGGACCATGTCTTAGGCCTGTCTTAGAGTTCCTATTGCTGTAATGAAACACCACAACCAAAAACAACTTGGGGAGGAATGGGTTTATTTGGCTTGTGTTGCACATCCATATTCATCATTGAAGGATGTCAGGGCAGGAACTCAAAATAGGGAAGGAAGCTGGAGTTGGGAGCCGATGCAGAGTCCATGGAGAGGTGCTGCACACTGGCTTGCTCCCCATGACTTGCTCAGCATGTTTTCTTATAGTGCTGGATCACCAAGCCAGGGATGGCCCCACCCACAATGGGCTAGGCCCTCCCCATCAATCACTAGTAAAGCAAATACCCCACAGACCATCT
Source organism: Arvicanthis niloticus (assembly GCF_011762505.2). NCBI lineage: Eukaryota > Metazoa > Chordata > Mammalia > Rodentia > Muridae > Arvicanthis > Arvicanthis niloticus. The sequence continues at coordinate 40,691,719 of NC_133429.1, forward strand.
ACAGCTGGATCTTATGAAGTCATTCTCTCAGTTGAGGCTCCCTCCTCTCTGATGATGCTAGCTTCTCTTCTGTCAAGTTAACATAAACAGAAGGGTAGCGTGTCTTTTCTCTATGCTGTGTTGAGGTTTGGTCTTGTGCACGACGTATTCAGTTGCTGGTTTCTGTTCTTGGAGATCTGGTTAGAGTCCGAATGCTAACATTATCATGATTAGCGAACTATCTCTTGTATCAATGTTGTGTAAAGAACGCTCCCCAATTATTTCTGATTGGTTAGTAAAGGGCTGATCAGCCTGGTGTGTTTATAAAAAAAGAAAGAGAATATGTTCTATGGGTCTGTGGTGAGGTATGGGGGAAGGGGGTGTCTCAGCGGGCCCACACTGAGGCATCCCTTCCCCCTGAGGGACCAGCCACAGGATGGTATAGTATAGAATAGAGTTTATTCAGGGCATGGGGAGGAGAGTTGACTATGAGGTTAGTGGAGGGGCAGAGAAAGGCAGAGAGAGGGAGAGAGTGGAGAAGTAGAGGCCAGCCATGAGCATGTGAGTGAGGGAGAAGGGAAGGGGGAGGGGCAAGGGGACAAAGGGGAAGCAAGAAGGCAAGAGATCAAGAGAGCAAGAGAGAGAGGAGGGGGCAAGTAGCCCCTTTTATAGTGGGCCAGGCCTACCTTGCTGTTGTCAGGTAACTGTGGGGAGAAGCATACCTGGTTGTTGCCAGGTGACTGTGGGGAGGAGCATACCTGGCTGTTGCCAGGTGACTGTGGGGAGAAGCATACCTGGCTGTTGCCAGGTGACTGTGGGGGAGGAGCTGTTACCAGGTAACTGTGGGGGTGGAGTTTAGACAGGATGCTAACACAGCCTATTGCTGGGTAGAGGAGATAGAAAGGCTGACTTCCAATCCCAGCCAGTGGTCTCAGGAGAGAAAAAGAAGAGAAGAACCGTGAGGAAAGGAGGTAGAGAGACCACGAGGCAGAGGGTCCAAGAGGAGTCATGATGAACAGGTAGCCAAGAGATTTGCCATGAGGGCACACACAGAGCAGAGCGAGCCAGGAAACGACTCAAATTGAAGGAGGACCTCCCGGTTGGGAAAGAGATAGTCTAGAGGGTTAGAATTGATGGATATCTGCCCGGTCGTAGTGCTTAAAGCTTGTTAATAAACTTAATAGGTCCTTGGGTCAATTATTTGGGAATTAGAATGGGAAGAGATAAGGCTCATGCTTGGATTACAGTCTGGAACATTGACCATGAACACTGATTTTATTCTACTGAGCTGTCTTGATCTAAGAAGTTCTGCAGGTGACATTCATATTATAGATTTGTGGAGAGGTGGAAGCCCATGTTAGGTCACTAAACCCAGCCTTAATGAAAACAGTTCATTCTCCTGATTGTCTGGCACAAAGATTAATTAGGCTATTGATTATACAGTGTAAGTTAGATTGTCTATTCACTATAGGCAAATATTATTCCCACTCTAGTCTGCACAGTTGGTTGTTGATGGTGGAGATACCCTTAATATTTTGCTAAGTACTCCCATCAAAGAGAATTTTAATTTTTAATTTAATTTTGTAATTTTATGTGTATGAGTATACTGTCTGTATATGTGTACGAGTGTATTGTCTGTCTGTATGTACGAGTGTACTGTCTGTATATGTGTCCAGGCAACATATGAATGGCTGACACCCACAGGGGCCAGGAGAAGGTTTCAGATTCCCTGGAACTGAAGTTGCAGATGTCTGTGGGTTACCATGCGACTGCTGGGAAACAAATTCAGGTATTTCGCAGGAGTGGAAAGTACTCTTAACCACTCAGCTGTCGTTCTGCCTTACCCTCTAAAATATCTTTTAAAAGAGAACCCAAGCATTGTGTCTTTTCAGCACTTGGGAAGTGGACACAGAAGAATCAGAAGCTCTGAAAAGACAACATAAGCCCCATTTATCTTTGTTTAAGAACCAGGCCTGATTTAGAAAAGAAAGCCTTAAGACACCAGCTCCAGGAACAGACCATACGTCCCAGAAACAAGGCCATAAAACTCCCTCCCAAAGAACAGCCTGGGGATAATCACAAGAATGGGGAAATATCTTATCTCAGGATGGGTCATCTGTGCTGGGAAGTCCCATCTCATCCCGTAGTTAAAAGTTCATGACACAGGAATGCAGATCTCTGACCACCTGGCACAAGCCAATCAGAAGCCAACCCCCTGTGACCTCACCAGCACCCACCAATAAAATTTTAGATTACCCAACTGACTCTATAAATATAGAAGAACTAACACAGTAGCCAATTAACATTATTCTAATATCACAACTGAGGTAACCTTACCAATCACATTAGAGATTACCAAATTCTTCTAGAGAGTTTCCCTAATTCCCTATAAGAAGGCTTGCATGCTTTTGTCTGGGGTGGCCATTTTGTAAAATGGTTGACCCCCACATGGGTTGTTTCTGCAGAATAAATAGTCTTTGTTTAATACTGAGTCTCTGGGGTCTTTCTTCATCAATTTTCAGAGCTTTAGAGTCCAAGGTCTTCCTCAATGGCACAGTAAGTTTGAGGTTGACCTAGATACACACATGACCCTGTCTCAAAAAGTAAAAGGTTTGAAAGATTTTTCTATGATGTGTCAGTAAATTCACCAGAGACTCGGCTCTCTTTCACTTTTAACAAATATTAGTAGAAAAACCATTTAAACACAAACAGCAAGATGAGGCTTGGGTTCAGGCATAAAGAGAAGAGGATATTCGTGGTCATAATCTGTAATGGTTTTCATCTGCCTACCATTCCTGGCATGAGAAAATGACAGGGAGACAAGCCCCCCCCCCCCCCCCCCCCCAGGATGGAATGTACAAATTCCCTTCTCCATCTGAAAAAGGGCACGAACGGGTCTTCTCTGGGGTACTCCAGCACAAGGCAAGTAGAATTTACTTGCCGGTTTTAGAACTGCAGATTCCCTGGCATCCATCAGTCTCACTGATGTTAACTGGAAGTACAGGATTCCAAAAACACCAACACAGCCTAGGAGGATACAGGCGCATCTTCTGTCTGAATATAGCTGCACCTTACTTGTTTGTCCAGAGGGGGCGCTCGAGCACTCACCCACGTGCTGCACCGGGAGGGGCAAAACGACAAGCTCTGGAAACAAAGATGGTTTCAATTCAGGGCTGTCCTCCGACAAGTCACTTGGAGAAAAAGGGTTTCCGATTCTCTTGACGAGTTTGCCTGAGTAGGAAGAACATGCCAAGTGAAGTAGGTAAAGACCTCCCCTGCAGGAGCTTTTCTGAGTGTTCACTTCAAAGGACACCAACGTCTCCTTCCTCTACCCTTGCTCATTCCCACTCCGACCACAGCGAGGGGCTGTCTACAAAAATAACCCATAAAGAGTGGTTGGGAAGCCGGCTGTTGTACGCTCGCGCCCCATGGTTTGGAATGACTCAAGGGTTCCTTGGCTTCATGACCCTGATGCCACTGTTCTATTTCAAGACTTCAGTACATAAGAGTCATCATCCCACGTTCACACCAGTCCCCATCCCTTGGGAGGCCATCAAGCCCCATGTAGAATTTTATCTTAGTGAAAGCAACTTAAGGACTGGAATCAGAGTCTCTCTCCTCCCCCCCTCTCTTTCTCTCTCTCTCTCTCTCTCTCTCTCTCTCTCTCTCTCGCTCTCGCTCTCGCTCTCGCTCTCGCTCTCGCTCGCTCTCTCGCTCTCGCTCTCGCTCTCTCTCCCTCTCCCTCCCACCTTTCTTCCCTCACCCTCCCCCCCCCCCCCCCGTGTGTGTCACAGAGAGACAGGGAGAGAGAGTGCGATTGTGCATAGAACCCAGAGCCTGGCACATACTAAATACATGCTTCACCACTGAACAATGTCTCTCAAGCTTGATTTTTAAATGTTAATATTACCATGCAATAAGACAGACAGACAGACAGACAGACAGACAGAAAACAATTCAGATAGATCTAACTTTTTAACAAATGCAGTCACCATTACCTGGAGGTGGGGAAATAAATCATTTATCAGTCAAAATTTTGTCAGCCGGAGCCAGTTTAAGTGGGAAAATATATCGACCTTTGATTTTTAAAGGACATTCCATTTTTAAGTACGTGCATATGTCCTCGGGTCTATGGATGGATTTGTGCACGTGTGTGTGGGTGCCTGTGTGATTACAGGTGTCAGTCTCTTGGATCTGGAGTTACAGGGGATTGTGATCCACTTGATGTGGGTGCTGGGAAGCAAGCTTGGGTATGCGCTCTTAATCGCTTCTAGTCACTATCCGTATGTGCTCAGTCACTGAGCCAACCTTTTAGTCACTCCCCTTTGTTTAATGGATATCGCGTAACTAGTTTTTAAAGTAATACTATTGAGTCTAGAAAATGCAAATAGAATTGTAAGCTCTTTCACTTCTTCGATGGAAAAAAAGTGAAGCAGGAGGGGCCAATGATTTGTTCCATTAAATTATGTCCAGGTTTCTTTTATAACAATGCAATATTTACTAAATCAGAAGGATACCTTTAAGTACCCTTTGTGAATACGCTCATGGCTCTCTTATGTGAATCAGTGAAATCCGCACCAAACTCTAGTTCTTCTTGGGGGAAAGCTCCTGCCTGCCCTGTCCTCAGGTTTGGCTGCTGCTGGAGTGAGCAAACAGGAGCTGCCCCTGTCAACAGGGCGGTGGGAAGCAGTGTTGTCCCCGCTGCACAGAGACAAACCGCCGACCAAAAACGGATTCTTCCTGGATCAAGCCTTTCTGGAAAATTCCGCTTTAATCCTTGAATCAAAGAGAAACCACTGGAGCCTGGCCCAGTCTTTAAGAACAGCAGCTCTTACCCAGGGTTGAGCACGTGGATCTTGCGGTCCCTGCAGGTGGGAGCTGTGGAGCCAGTCAGCTGATAAACGGGGGTCTTGCTTCAAAGGACTGCAGTGCCAGCCCTGGTGATTTCTTGGATCTTCCAGGACATAGTGAGGGCTTTGAGAAAGAGAAAAGACAAAAGTGCTGGGCTTGAAACTATTCTGGGACCAAGCAGCACATGAAAAACAAAGGAGGAATGCCCAGTCTGTTCCACACTGCCCCCCCCCCCAGTTGTTCTACAACCCCTCCACTCTGTTCTACAATCCCTCAGTCTGTTCTACAACCCTCAGTCTTTTCTACAACCCCAGACTATTCTTCAAAACCCCCAGGCTAGTCTACAATCCCCCAGACTGTTCTACAACCCCTCAGTCTGTTCTACAACCCCATACTCTATTCTATAACCCCACACTCTGTTCCTACAACCCCACACTCTGTTCTACAACCACTCAGTCTGTTCTACAACCCCACACTCTGTTCTATAACCCCACCCTCTGTTCTATAACCCTACACTCTGTTCTACAACCCCACACTCTGTTCTACAACCCCACACTCTGTTCTACAACCCCAGATTGTTCTACAACCCCCAGACTGTTCTACAACCCCCCCCCCCAACTCGGTTCTACAACCTCAGAACATGTGTGGCTTCCTTTTCTATTTTTGTTACTTTAAAAAAATTCTTTCATGGGGTAGGTGCACACGTGGATGGTAGAGGATGATGTGTGGGTATTGCTTTCTCCGTCCACCGTGTGTGTATTCTAAGTTTTCAACTCAGACCCTCAAGGCTGGAGGCAATGCCTTTGCTCACTGGGCCACCTCACTGTCCCCAAACCTGAAGCTTCTCACTTTGATAGTTTCCATCCAGAGAAGTCCCGAAGATCACTACACCCTTAATTATCCCATGTTTGTGTGCATCCGGGACAACTCCATAGATTTAAGCACAGGCTGCCATGCAAGGATATCTAGAAATCATGTTCATTGTTTTTTGGGTTTTTTGTTTGTTTGTTTGTTTGTTTGTTTTTCTTTTCAGCACTTCCCGACCTTCCCCCTAATGGGCAGAAGTATTCACTTTGTCTGCAGAAGAATTCATGTTGTTATGACTGGAAGGTGGGAGAAAGAAAGGGTTTGTTTGTTTGTTTGTTTTGCTTTGTTTTGTTTTCAGAATGTTTATTTCCATGCAGGCTCCACACAAAAGGCAGATCGGGGCATTTAGGCTAAGACAAAGATCTGCAGGGAGACCTGGTCTAGCCGACTTGATCTAGCTGACTCCTGTCAAGAGCATGAGTCTGCACTTACTTTTCTCTTCACAGCTGCACAGGGAGACGCTCCAGGGCCAGGTTACTATATATCTGCCCAGATGACCTTCCCCCAGACCCCCCCCCCCCGCTGAAAAATTCTGAGCCTATCAATACTGTTCCTTTTGCCGTAGTCATGGATGTTTCCAGAGCCCACTTTCCACCTCTGGAAAGAGAAGGCTGATCTTTGACCTTCCTAGGGTAGCAAGAGTGAAGAAACCCAGCAGTAGGAGAGGAGTGGAGTCCTGTGGGAGTGGAAAAAGTTAACGCCTAGCCTGACAAATAGTATACCCAAATGACAACCAAAAAAACATTGGAGCTCATGCGCACAGGGTGGGGGAGGGGGAGGGAGCCCACACATGCACATACGAGCACCCCGGTAGAAAAATGGAGATGAGAGGACACATCGAAAAGAAACACACATACCTCAATAAATACCCCCAAAGATTCTACAAAGATGTTTGCTAAGTGGATTGAGGTCCAGGGATGCCATGGAGGAGCCCGTGGCAGGGCAGTGCTGTGTGCCTATCAATCATTCCTTCATTTGATATTTACAAATCTCTGGGCACTGCATGGACGAGGGAACACGTGGGTACTTCTGACCTTGACCAATAGGCTATACTATCTCACGAACCCACATGCTTAAGAGAGGACAAACAAGATACACATCCTTGAATATCCTATTACCCAAACTATAGCTGTCCTTCCGGCAAATTCTATTTTGAAGAACTAGGAAAGCTACATTTTCAACTGGACCTTGAAAAACTTGAAAAAGCTAGGTGTATTTCCCCTATTCTGTGTGCTAAAATAAATTAAAAAAAAAAAAAAAAAGGAAATCTATGAGGAGTGGTTTAAGATTGTGTTTCTGAAATTGGCTAATATGCCAATTTAATGCATATTTATGCACGGTAAATTCTCCTTGGCCAATCAAATAAAAGCTTGAGATGTAGGAACGATCCCTTGAGGAACCAAAGGCCAACAGCCTTCCTTGGGACTTAACTCCCTCTGAGGACATGAGGGTGACATTAATTACTTTTTCATTCAGTAGTATGACAAGACGCTGCTTACGGGCGGAATGGTTTCATTTGGCTAGGTTTCAGGGATTTCAATCCATGATAGCCGGTAAGGCATGGTAGGGTGGCTCACACTACCATGTGAAACCAAGCCAAGTGGAACGTGGAGAAAGTGCTGTTCATGTGGCACCCAGGGGGAGGAGCACATAACCAGACTCACTGGTTGGGTGGAACCTTCAAAGGCCACTCCCACTCTTGATGTGACCCACCTCTACCACTCAAGCCCCACCTCCTAATATCTGCACTCCGTCTCCAAATAGCTTCTTTGTCCCAAGCTTTCAAAACATGAGCCTGTGCAGGCGTTTCAAATTCAAACCCTAACAGGAGACCCCAGACCTTATCCTCATAGAAAACTGGCCTACGCTTCTTCCTCGGGGAAGCCCAAGAAATCTTGAGGTCCAGCTGGCTTATGAAGAGATTTAAGAAGGAACAGACAGACCCTTCATTAGGGATTAAGTCCTTCCCTGTCCAGGGCGAGTTGCTGGACAATTTTCTTTCTATACTGTTATGACTGGGTTTTGTTTTGTTTTTTGGGTTTTTGTTTTGGGTTTTTTTGTTTGTTTGTTTGTTTGTTTGTTTTTGTTTGGTTGGTTTTTTGAGACAGGGTTTCTCTGTATAGCCTTGGCTGTCCTGGAACTCACTCTGTAAGCCAGGCTGGCCTCGAACTCAGAAATCTACCTGTCTCTGCCTCCCAAGTGCTGGGATTAAAGGCGTGCGCCACCACTGCCCAGCAATGACTGGTTTTGACCATCATCAACTTGACAGGCTCTAGATCCACCTTGGAGACTAGCCTCTAGGCATACCTGTGAGGGATTCTCTAGACTAGGTTAAGTGAGGCTGGAAGGCTCACCCTCTTAGCTGGAGTCTTGGACTGAATGAAAAGGAGGACGCCAGCTGAGCAGGAGCCATCTTGCCCTTTGTTCCCTAATTGCAGACACAACACAGCCAACTTGTCTCCTTGAAGGACTGTCCCCTCAAACTGTGGGGTTAGACAAGCCCTTCCTTCCTTGTGGTATTTTTTTTTTCCTTCGATAGTATTTTTTATCACAGCAACGAAAAACTAACTACAAAATACAGACCGTAAACAAGAAGAGAGCTTCTCCTATGACCTCTCAATACAATACAGCTGACCCCTCATTTCAATACAGTTCATGTAACACAATGAACAATCTGAGCAAACTGACAAGGGTCTCCAGGTTGGTCTGATTTTAGGAGGCTCAGGGCATTTTCAAATTAGAACCTCCAATTCAGGTTTCCCTGTGCCTGTAAAGCAACAGATTTCTGCACCATTTAAAAGGAAAAAAAAAAAGTGTGTGAGCTGCCAACAGCTGGCTGCCAACCCCAAGCATTGGGTAAGCTGGGCCGGTTCCAGATTTTGCATAAGGAGTTCATTTTGGGTTAATAATAAATAATTAAAAAAAAAAAAAAAAAAAAGGGAAGGAGTTGGCCCAGATTTGGCCCAGATTCTGTTGCACAAATTCGGGAACAAGGAGTTGTGATTCTCTTTAGAAATCGCTGGAAGGCGGCTCTCAGGTCTATTTGCCAAAGCACAGTTTGCCGTCCATTTGTTTCCCTGTTAGACGCAAGAAGCTCCACTCACGGTCCAGGATTCCCTCTGAGGAGCCACCAGCTGATGCAGCTGTGAGACTCCATGAGGCTAATTCCCTCTCGCTCTAACTTTTCTATAAAGATCTATTATTTCTGCAGACTCCATTGTTAAGCTTTTTTTTTTCTTCCATCTCATAAATCTTATTCTTCTTAGCCGGAGGCTACATTTACAGTAAAGGACTCACCTAATTTTGTCGAAAGACGAGAAGCTCTTACGTTCATAAGACGTAAACTTCATGATTCAAAATGGTAATCACCATTTTGTAGTTTCAGAGTGACGCGTAAATTAATGTCGTCAACCAATGTCATTGTTGTCGTTGTTGTTGTCGTTGCTAACACAATGCAGAAAGATGTAAAGAACATAAAACTTTAACCAAAATCTCATTCCTAGAGAAAACTAAGGACCACTAATATTTAAATCTGTATGTTTTCAGACTTTTAAGTTTTATTTTAGAAAAAAAATGATATAAATTGTTTAGCAATCTAATTGTTCCCTAAGTATATAAACTGGATATTTTCCCATAAAATATTATTTTTCAGTATCACTGGTTTTGAAAAGTGATTAGATAAAATGGATAGTCATGTTTCAACTTAGCTATACTTCTATGTATTTTCTACTATGGATAATTTTGAAATGAATCCCTGCGTGTATACTTGTCAAGTTATCTCTTGTATTAAGGATCTTGTGTGCATTTGTGTGCGTGTGTGTCTGTGGTGTGTGGTGTGTGCATGTATAATATTTGTGTGTCTGAGTGCAAGCATTCACCTACCATGGTATACTGTGGAGGTCTGAGGACAACCTTGGGGATCAGCCCTCGCCTTCCACTTTGTTTGAGATGTGGTCTCTTGTCTGTCATGGCGTACCCAAGGCTAACTGGTCCCTGGGCATCTGGGCCTGCTCCACCTCCTATTTCATCCAACAAGTGTTGGGATTACAGATACGCACTGCCACAACTGGCTTCAGAGATTACAGGTGTACACTGCCACATCTGGCTGTGGAGATTACAGGTGTACACTGCCACATCTGGCTGCGGAGGTTACAGGTGCACACTGCCACATCTGGCTGCAGAGGGGTTCTGGGAATCTAAACTCAGGTCCTCAGGCTTGCCATGCAAGTACTCTCCCAGTGAGCCCCTCTCCATCTCCATGATAAAATTCTATGCACAGACCTTGCTCAATGAAGTCATGTACATGCTGCTTTTAAGACCTTCCTTGCACACGACCAGAATAACTGTTTGTTTCCAGACTCCCTAACTTTGTCCCAGAGCACATTCCCTTGCTGTTCTTGTAAAAGCAGCCCCCCTTTTTTTATGTCCACTTGAAAGTCAAAATATTGTTTTATTTCTTCTGACAAGGTTGAACATATTTTCAAACTGTGAGAGAGAGAAAGAGAGAGAAAGAGAGAGAGAGTTCTTTTTGGAGTATTGTCTCTTGCCTCCATTTTTCTTTCTTCCTTTTTAAGATTTATTTTTTTTTTATTTATATGAGTACACTTCAGCTGCCTTCAGATACATACTAGAAGAGTGCACCAGATCCCATTACAGATGGTTGTGAGTCACCATGTGGTTGCTGGGGATTGAACTCGGGATCTCTGGCAGAGCAGTCAGTGCTCTTAACTGATTGGGGGTATTTGCATTTTTCTTCGGAGCTCATCACACACAAAGACGACACTGTCCCGACTGTGTTCTGGGGAACATTACTGCCCCGTAAAATGTTAATAGGCATGCTGACAGAGAACAAGCTCCATGGTCAGATTTAACACATCATTTCCTAAACCTAACTGACCATCAAAACTATTTTTTTATCACAGAACAACCATTAGCATCGTTCAGCATACACTGGTGTTCTGAGCAGTAACATTTGAAAATATGTGGGTATTGATACTTTATCGGTTACACGTGTGAAATGTTCTTCTCATTTCTCTTCTCTTGTGCCTGATGTTTCCTCGTAGAGTTTTAATCTTTGTTTCTGAAGCTCTTTGCAGCATAGCATTGAGGGAGTCGGGACCCTGGACTCACATTCACCCGCTTTGTGTCCTGGAACTGCCATTGGCTGGGACTTTTGGAAAATTAACCTTTTCCTGCCTCTGTGTCATCCAGAAGATGGGAGGAAGAGTCATGTTTGACAGTATGTCACATGATTGGCTGTACTGAAGGTGAAGGCCCATCACCTCTGGATGATATAGAAAGTCTCTGCTCACCTTTCTTTGTTCACTCTGATCTTGGTTGTGAAATGAAGACTTTATGTTTCCTTTCTGGCGCTTAGCCAAAATTTTCCAACATTGTCTATTGATTAATGTTCATATTATATTATATTACATTTTCTACATTATTTTGTCTTCTCGGTCTGTCCTGAAACCAAGACCCCTTTGTTCTTACTCATTTTTATTTACCTGAGTCATAGCTGACCCGCCTCTTGTAATTGCCACCCCCTGTCATTTGGTACTTGGTAGGGCTAAGGAACCCAGAGTGGCATTCAGGGTCCTCGCTGAGGCAGATGGCAAACACCAACCCTGCAGATCTTGACGTTACCCCTTTGTGCTCTCTTCAAGTCCACATGCTAGTTAGTGAGGCGTATGTTTCAGGGATAGCCTGAGGAACTTCTCAGGAATATTAGAACCTATTGCTGGTCACTGTGTCAGAGAAGAATTACTGTCCATCAAGTCCACAGGCCCGGGAGTCTGTTTCCTTGTGGAAACTTTGCTAAAGGTTGAAAATTCCAGGAAAAACTATTTGTCAGTATCGAGGGTAAGAAGCAAACATTCTAGAGGCCACTTTCTAGTCATGGCCAGATGTACCTCTGAGAGGCAGGTGCTATGGGTGGAAGGCTGGTAGCAAACACTGGGTGAAAAGTGTCTGAGATCTTGATTGGCCTCCAGGTCAGTGCCACTCCACAGTAGGGGCAGCTGGTCAAGGTCCTTATGTTAGTCTTCCAAAGCCAACCATCCTTGGGCCAGTGCAGCTCCGCTCTCTCCCAGACACAGAGAGAAGAAAGAATGGCCTCTCATTATGCAGTGATTCTAAAAGCTTTGTTACAGAAAGCAGTAGGAAAACAAAAATAAAATCTACGTAAGGTGAGACACGAACTGGGTTTCTGCAGAGGGCTCGGCAGTCAGAGAAGCTCTTCTTATTTCCTTCGGTTAATAAAGCTAAACAGGAAATGAACAGAGGAAATTCAGGAAGTCAGAGGCCCCGGCGGAATGCAGACGGCTAGGCTGGAGGAGGATTCACCTACTCAGACCTGCAGGCTCTGAGCACATAACGGGAGAGTCCCATAAACCTGACGGATGACTCAACAGTATAGGAGTGGGTGGGAGATCTGGAGAGCAATTTCCAGTGAAAGACACAGACAATCCGATAGCATGCTGTTGCTTTTGAAAGAAAGGGAATAGCTCAATGTCTGTGGTTAGAAAGACAACCCATCTTGGGTATGTCAGTGATAAAAGCCACATGGAGAAGGCTGAGAAAAAGTGAGCTGGGGAAATTTTTACATTGCCCTTCAGCCTTCTGGGGGAGTACTTATGGCTGAGAAAACCTCTAAGTATGGCCCCTAATATAGCCAGCTATCTCTCAGCATCCCTGAGAGACTGTACCCCAGATCACTCCCACACCCCTAAATTACTGGTTGTTTAGGCATCTTATGTAATAAGATGAAAAAGTGCCCGTATTTAACCTAAGCACCTCCTCCTGTGTGAATTTAGTCATCCCAGGAGATTTCTTAAAATACAAATGTAATGTGAACTCTACATAAATAGTAAATGTACTGTCATGTTTAGGGACTAATTAAAAAAAAAAATTCTGTACGTACTCATAAGCACTCTTTTTTTCCTGAATGTTTTACCTGCAAGGTGGTTGACTCTGCAGATGTCCAGCTACATCTGGAAAGGCCTTGAGGGAAGCAAGCGTCAAAAAGGGAGCTGAAGATTCTGGGTATAGAGTCCTTAAAAAAACACTCAGTAGCCAGCACCTGTACCATAATCCCGATTTCAGATCCCAGGGCTTAAGCACTGTGGTCTCCCAGTAGGTCTTAGATTTGTGAGTGGAAAGTGAGGGGGTGTGTGAGAGTTGGGGCAGAAGAAGAAAGCACACCAAACTCAGTTTTGTGAGAGAGTCCTGCATCAGCACGAGCTGCTCCAGCATGGTTACGTGTGCAGGCTTGCACATCTGGGTTTTGGAATGTCCAACGTGGGTAGAAAGTCACATGCTGCCCTGTTGGCACTCGCAAGATTGGGAAGTCATTTCTGAAGAGATGCCCTCCCAAGCGCACGTGATCCTTGAGTACCAGACATGATGTTCATAGGCTGACGAGAATAGACTCACAACACCACCTAGAAAGTCTCAATGGATTTTCACTTTCAGGGTCGGGGATCCACTCAAGATAGGTCACCTACTATCTCTGATTTCCATACTTAGTGTAGACATTGTGAAGAAGCAAAATCCAGATGAAATTCAGATTCGAGACATGGTGGTTTTCTCAACCAACAACAAAGGAAACCTGAACCAGAATTAGATGTTCAGAATACCAAACCCTGCTCACCAAAGACAGCACTTTCCAAAGGGCCAATATGAAGGGATGAAGAAAGAACAGCATTTCCAGATCTATCGGGAACACTAAGAAGATGGTTTTGCCATCCAGCAGGATCTCAGTTTTAGATCATAGCTGCAAGGAATCCTGGGAAATTCCGATACAATGTAGGATCTGGTAGAAAGGACGATTGTCGATATGCAATACTTCAGTCCTAATGTCTTGAGATATCTAAGTATCCACAAGACCTCCATGGCATGTGAACTTCATCCTTTGAATTTAGAACTGCCTGGCTTTGCCATTGTCAATAACATACAGGCTCAACCTGTTGTGTGGTAGGGTAAGTATAGATCTGGACTAGAACGGCCCTACTATATATTAGCCATTTCCCACAAATCTTAGAGGATCAGAGAGATCTGTGGACATATCACTAGGATGAAACTCTTCTGTGACTTCACCCGGAATATCAGGCTACAGCCAATAAGCACATAAACCAGAAAAGACATCTCACACACATCAGAGCCCCCATGACCCCCCATTCATTTGTACCCTTTGAAGACCAGGAAGGCCTGTAAGCGCCTGTTCAGAGCAGAGGTTCAATCTCCCACTTAAGCATACTAACAAGCATACAACAGTCTCTGTCTGGGAAAGTGGCAGTTGGCTTTCAAAGATGCTTCAACTCCTTAAGGGGTCAGGATCACATGAGTCTCCCAGAGTCAACAGCCATCTGGTGTTATACAGGAAAGAGTTGGACTTTCCAAGGTGGATCTGTTGAAGGTTCTCAGTGCTGTGGTCCTGGGCAATGTGACCCACCAGGAGAAACACAAGTGACTCTCAGGGTACAGGATGGTGACAGTGAGAAGTCAGAACCACCTGCTACCCTAGACCATAGATCTGTCCAAGTGAACTTGATTTTGGTATTGGAGATGACATAAATTAGCATTTCTTGATGACACATCATCAAAATGATGCTGGAATGTTCTCTGTGAAGGACACCCCCACACACACACCCTGTTATAGTAATTATTTTAAAAACAGCCTCTGGTGAAGCCGACTATCTAAGCTGCGGCCCAGCCGCCATGTTCAATGGCCTGAGGCCACATGGGCACCACATCTAGAAATGGCCAGCCAGAAGCACCAGCCCTGCCACCCATGAGATGCCAGTGTGGGAAATGGCTCTGCCAATCTTCCATGCTGTCTCCGAAAGGCTGGGCAGTGCCCAGACCATCCCGCCAACCACACGGGCTCGGTACAGATGAGACTCTAATGTTTAGATTATCCAAAGGCTTTATATATTTAGTAATGATCAATAACAAGATACCCTTATAACCAGAGGTGTAACCCAATACCCAACCTAGATATACCAACTACCTTTGACTGCTACAGACAAGGGAACATCAGCCTCCATGTCCCCCCCCCCCATCTCATCTCTCTCCTAGCTCCTCCTCTTCCTTCCCTCTTCCTCCCTTACTCCTCCTCTTCTTCTCTTTACTCCTCCCACCTTAGCTCCTCCTACACCCCCCCAAGGGCACTGCAGTTAGGCTTGAGAGCTAAATAAGGCTCTCATGAGATATGTGATTGTCAAGCTGCCTGACGCCATCTAGCAGTGCTTACTTATTTGGCAGAACTTTCCAGAAGCCTTCTGCTTACAATGCCACCACTAGCAGCATTGGTGATATTTCAAACAATAACCCCTAAATATGATGGTTCTCAAAAGTGAAACCTTGTTACGTATGTTACCATCCTTACCCAAAGAGACTTGCTCGGAGCCTCTGCCCTCGTCTCCCCGGAGGCATGGATGCCTCGGTTGTTTTCAGTAAAGATCTCCAGTTTTACTGATATGCTTTTTACTGCTGAGCTTACCTCTCGTGAGCTCTCACTGTGAAGGTTCCTTCACGTGATTCCTAAGTAAGTTTGGGCCGGAAAAACAGTCCAAGATTTCCTGGAAGGACGTAGTAATCCATTGTTCTGTCTTTTTAAAACTTTGGTTAATGCTTCACTTTTTTTTCATATTTTCCTTTTGAATCCAAGGATAAATCTAGCTAACACGGGTGTCCTCTGGCTTCTACACCCTCTCTTGCCTGAGGGTTTTAAAGCCTCACACTGAACCTTTAATTACTCCTCTCCTGGCTCTCTCTTCTTTCCCCTTGTCCTGGGAAAGAGGTCATGGTAGAGACCAGGCAGCTCCTTGGCTGGTGTAAAGCCTGCCTAATCTACTACAACCCATTGGTCTTAACACTGGCTTGCAATTAAAATCACCCAGAGAACTTTGAAAAGTACCAAATGCCTGGTTTTTCCCCTGCCAGCAATTAAATCAAGAACTCTTATGGGGAAGGCCCAAGGCTGATATATTTTTAACTCTGCTGATGGCTGAGGGTTCTATTGAACATCCACTGTTAGGGAGCATACTGTGAGCCATAATTACCCAGGAGCCACTGCTGCAGTCAAATGTCAGCTCACGTGCTGAGGTCATTGAAGAATACACAAGATTCTCCAGCCCTGTTACTCAAGTTCTCCCACTTGTGGCTTCTTGCCTACTTAGCCTCTCCCCACTCTGAGGCAGAGTTTCCCTTATCAAAGTGACTCCTGGGCTCCCAGGGCTGTCCTCTGCACCTTTGGTGAGCTCCCCCACACATCTCTTAGGTGTCAGCACTTGAGTTACTATCATTCATTCAGAAAACAGAACTTTGCCTCTTGCTTTGAGTTAATCATTTCCCATTTTCCCAAGGTGATTCAGAAACCCAGAGCTCACTGACAAGAGTGTGGGCAGCTGTGTGGGCCTGTGGAACCACCTCCCGGCTCCAAAAGGCAGCAGGGCACTCTTAGAAAGGCAGCTGAGAAAGGCACCAAAGAGGAATGCAAGAGGCCTGTTTCCGGAACCACCGTATGATTGATGGAGGATTTGAGCAGCGTTCAAATGCACCATCAGTTCTAGCCATTCGAGCCTTGTTAGTCAGTCGTCTCCTGGGAAATCGCACGCTCGTTCTCGAAGCAGTGGGTTGGTGCGTGTTGTTGCATGTGGGAACTACATCAGCAGCCACACCGGGGATAAGAAGTGCGGCTACACAAAGAACCCAGGCAACTTTCCTGTCTCCTGGCCAACTGAGTCAGCATGTCAAAGGTAGGACCAAGTGGAAACCTCCACCTTCTAAGAAGGTTATCACCTTCTGAGGTTGTTTGTACCCTTACCAATTAGCATAAATTCCCCCATTCATTCACTCATTCATTCATTCATTCTCCACTTACTCAATAAACATTTCCTTGGATATCGGCTACGTGGCAGGGGCTGTTGTTACCCATCAGGGCTAGACAGATACATAAAGAAGCATCAGCCCCCAAGATTTACAGTCTGCTGTCAGTCAGGTGCACAAATAAACGACCTTCCCAAGAGAGCCTGTCCCCTCCCTCCTTTGCTTTTCTCCTGTCTCGTTGGCTAAAGTCTCCTCAGCCCTTTAGATCTTGAGTAAAGTGTTACTTCATCCAAAAACCTTTCTTGAGGTATACAGTGGGCATCAGATGCCTTCCATGCTGAAAACTGTAGGGGTTCTTCAGCTACTTGTTTTCCAGCAGCCTCTGGCTAGACAGTGACAACGGTCTCCTCATGTCCATCTCCGATGACCACATTACTCCCTGCACGCTACAGGGATTCAATCGGACATGTCCAACCCGAGATCCCGCTGCCACAGACAAGCAAGGCAAGCAACGAGGCAGCCCGGTACAAAATACGAAGCACGAAACATTCTACATTTTTGTTCTGTCAACAGATTGTTTGATTCTCTTTTGTGGACTCTGTGGATGAGAACATCCATTTCTCACAGCCAAACTGTTGGCTGCACCCGCTTGAACGGACGGCCGAGCAAACGACGGCAAAACTCAGGCTCATTAGAAGTAGAGAGGAGACATCCAGAGACTCCACCTGGGAGGTATGACTGCTAATCCAAATCACAACTGGAAAACCTGAGTCACCAACCAGGCCTGGATGGACGGAGGGCAGAGAGATATTGCAAGCAGGAGGCATGAGGAAGAAGATGAAGGCTGGAGGAGGCCAGGTCAATGCCAGAGGACTTCCGGGCAGACTGTTGATGGAGCAAAGCATAATGGAATGAATGAGGCATATACAAGCAACAGCCACTGGATGGGGTGGGGCAGGTCCTCAGCCTGTCTTCCCTTGGACCAACCAAATAAAACCAATAGACTCGGGAGGCTCCAGAGCTGGTCTCCTCAGAGCACTTGCTTCTACCATTCGTAAGTGACACTGGACTACTGTGTCCAGTCACCAGGCTGAATACGCTCCCATGAACCCACCCACTAGGGCAAATGGCCCACTTCTGTAAGATTCCACCTGGGGTCTCCTCCACAGGGAAGCTTGAAAGCTTTCAGGCAATCGTGTGTGTGTGTGTGTGCGTGTGTGCGTGTGTGCGTGCGTGTGTGCGTGCGTGCGTGCGTGCGTGTGTGTGTGTGTGTGTGTGTGTGTGTGTGTGTGTAAGGCAGAGGTTAACATCTGGTGTCTTTACCACTCTCCACCTTATTTATTGAGATGGAGGTTCACCTGGAGCTCATCATCTGGATAAGAGTAATGGCCCAGCAAGCAGCCCCAGGGACCATCCCCATTCCCTGATGTCCAGCACTAGGATGACAGGTGTGACCTCATGCCTGGCTTTTCACATGTCTGATGAGGATATAAATTGAGATCCCTGTGTTTTTACCTATGTAGCCATGTCTCAATGGCCCCTCCCAGGTCTCTGTGTTAATGACACTCTACTCACCAAAGGGTGTCCCTTATCACAAATAGTGTGTACACCCCACTCTTTGATAGACTCATTTTCCCAAAATCAGCCTGTCTTCCTCAACCTCGGCATTTCTGATGACATCATATCACCCAACTTTCTCTACACACTATCGTTTCAAATGTTAATTTTAGCAATTTCATCAGTGGCAGTCAAGGAAATCAATATCCCACTTGGGCTAACCCCAGACCTAGAGAAAAGTAGCTCTGTGACCCATTTTATTTTCTGATAGAATATCACCTGAGTGGGTTTAGTCACTGGCTAATGCAATCTGCGGCCACTTTCTGTGTTCTGTCTCTGTGTCGAGCGCTGATGAATCCTGGGAAATTAAAGATGAACAAGATGTGTCTTAATCTAAAGTGATTACTGACCTGTGGAGCAAGTTCTAGGCATGGAAATTGCTCATGAGGTGGGTAGGGCCAAGACTACCCTTGATCAGGGTGTCTTGAAATGTGGCCCCTCTGCTAACAACATCACCATGACCTGAAAACTCATCTGATAAGAGCTTTCTTGGGCTCCTCTGACATCCCTGCTCTATTGGAAGCTATCCCTGCGGTGTTGATGTAGCATCCTTCCAGGGGTGTTGGCTGGGATAGGGGAGAGGAAGAATCTCTGGTCTGTACCACACACTCCCAGCCTCCTTCTCCTTCTTCCATGGAACTAGTAACATAACCAGGACACATCAGTCGAGAGCGACACTCCAGGAGATGAAGTAAAACACTATTTTATCACGTAAGGACCACACCAGAACCCCCACCACCACCACCACCACCACCTCTCTAGAACCACAGAGATGCTTCTGGGAAGAACAGCAGTGGTGCAGACCCCACCGCCCCAAACCCTTTCAGTGCGCAAGAAATCACAGAGGCTAATATTACCATTGCCTGCAGTTGCCCCTGCTGTGTGGGAGAAAAACAAACAATAGTATCAGCTTGAATACTCAAAAGAGAAGAAACTCTGGAGCTATCGCAGTGTACTGGAGTGGAAATGAGATGAACCGAGACAATAAAATGGGGGGCCAGACCATGGTCTTAGCCCGTGAGTCCCGCGGCTCCATGACTACTTTAAGTAAATTAAAGCACTCTGCTTTCTCTCTGGAGTTCATGGAAAATGGATCCTGCCCCTGGCAGACCTCTCAGAACTCCTGGCCACTGGTTTTTTTTTTTTTTTTTTTTTTTTTTTTGGCTTCTTGCCACATGTCATTAGTGACCTATTTTCCCCCGCTGTGAGCTCGGCCATGTATAAGGCCCCTGAATCAGCAGTTTCTCCTCCACTTTGCTGGCTCCAGGCTGGTGAAAACGACACCAACGTCACAGAGCATGCCACCACGGATGCTCTCCCGTCCTGGGGTTGGGGGAGGGGGAGGGGGAAGAGCACGTGATCCTTATAAAGACGTCTGCTTTGACCTGAGACTGCCTTGGAGAGCCCAGCTGTCACGCCTCCTCCAGATAAACCGCTGAACCTGGGATTATTTTAGCTGAATAAGTAATCAGAACTAAAAATAGTCTTAAACTGCCTGGGCTTTGTTTAAACCCTGCCCAGGTGGGGGAGATAAGGGTTTTTTTTTTTAAATATAATCTAATTACAAAAGCATATTTTAAAAGACTTTGCCCCAAAATGCAAAAATAATTTTCCAACACGCCCATTTGGAATACGGTGCCCGGTTAATCTGGCTCTCTGACAAAAGTAAATGCTGTCATTTGAATTGAGATTACCGAGTTGAGATTACCCGTTGTTAAAAGCAACCAGGAATTGTGCTTAAACCTTCTAGGTATATCTTCAAACAAAAATCCACGTGGGAAAATTAACCTTTGCAAAAACCTGCAAAAGCAAGCTTGATGCCTGGCCGATTAGTCCGGAAGCCACGTTCCACAAGAGGGCGCTGTCTCGGTCAGTTCTTCTCAGCCTCGGCGGCTTCCTGCTTTGTCCCTTTGCAGTGTGCTTCAGAGAGAAGGCTCGGTGCCCTGCAGATGGCTGCTTCTGTAACCAGGTTTTGAGGACATCAAGCAAATGCTGTCTATGCAGTGTCAGAAAGTCTAGTATGAAAGACAGAGAACCAAACAAACCATTAAAAGACAAAGATAAAACGACAACCGGCATCTAGCTTGACTTTTCTGCACAGGTGTTGCAGGGTGTGCATTTTGTGTCCCTCTGATGATAGAGAATGATAAAGGGATATAAAAGTGCTGTCTTCATAGACGCAGAAGCAGCTGTGGTGGCAAGCCAACAGCTGCATCTGGCAGGGCCCCAGCGAGTTCATCTTCACAATGTCTTCCTCCCTCTAGATACTCAGCCCCACCCAAGCAGTGCACCTGGCGGCCCCTCTGACACTATTTCTTCCTGCTCTGAGCTTTGTTTTTATCTCTTCTTTTCTGGCTCAAAAGTTATAATGAGCACCTACTCAAAGTCCTTCAAGGAAAAAAAAAATGGACCAGTTTAGCTAGGAAGCAAATTGACCCTGCTGTGTCTGGATTCCAGGGAAGCAGAACAAAGACACGAAATGCTGGATGAATCAAGTCATTCATCCGGGATCATTAAGCACACAACAGGCAACAGAGCCCGGAGAAGACCTCTCTTCCCGTCTCAACACACCCCCATGTACTTAGACTCACCATCAAGGGCCGCTCAAAATCCACAGTGTGAAGCTTCTGACACCTCTTGAGATTCAGCCTTCCCACCTGAAAGATGACAAGATACCAACCTCAGCACATCAGTTCTTATCTTGGGTACCTTTGAGAGTTGTTTTTATTATTTGTACATGTGTTTATTTGAATGTATCCGTGTTGTGAATGTATAGGTGCCCATAGAGGCCAGAAGAAGACACCTGTAGGATCCTCTTGGAGCTGGAGTTAGTTACAGGGATTGTGAGGCACGGAACTCCGGTGCTGGGAAGTGAACTCAGATCCTCTGGAAGAAGCAGGAAGTGATCTTAATGGCGGAGCCATTTCTCAAGCCGCCTTCCTTTGGCATCTTGAGACAAGGTCTTGCTATGTAGCTAGACTGGCCTCCAACTTATGCTACTATCTCCTGAGTGCTGGAGTTACAGATGAATACTCCTGTGCTTGGGTTTTCCAACATTGACTGTTCTGAGCTAAAATAATAACATATTGCCTTGTTCATATATTTCAGAAAGGGGGGGGGTGTCACGTAGCAATGTAACGAGTCTGTAAGAGAAACCTTAAAACACAGAAAGTATGGGAACTGACCAGTTATTTCGTGAGGTGTGGACCAAGAAAAAATCTCAAATAAGAGAAAAAAAAACAAAAACAAAAACAACAACAACACCAAAAAACAAAACAAACAAACAAACAAAAAAAAAAAAAAACGCTGCAACAGCTGGTGTGGAAATAAACGTTGTCCATCTTTAAGAATCCCAGCTGCTCCAGACAAGTCTCCTATAGACTTTATTAGTGAGCCTTCCCCACCTAGCATAGTAAGTCAATGTGTAATAAAAATGCTGAAGTCATAGCTTAAATTATTAAAATTCTAGCAGGTATTCAGCTCCTGGGTCGGGGAGTGCATGCTAATGTCCTCATTTGAATAGTTGATTTAATACTGCTGGCTCCACCCTAGATCATCTGGAGAAGGATCCGGTCTAATGAGGCCTCGGGAGCAGATTCAATTCCCATACAGGCCTGTCAGCTTCCTAGAGCATTTTCCCCCAGCCCGTAACCTAGAAGTATTAAAAAGAATAAAAAATAAAATAATAATAATTTAAAAAGCCCAAGGGCAAAGGACTCAGTCTTCACCCCACTGAGACTTAGATTTCTGTCTCCATAAACAGGAAACTTGTGGTTTCTAGAAGAAACTGGAGAAATAATGGAGACCAGGATCTTGCCAGGAAAGAAGGATAGAAGATGACTCCAAATTGCTGTGTCACTGGAAGTAACCGAGTAGGAGGTAACGAATGACATTCAATGGCTCTCCAGAAAGAGAGCTGAGGATGGGGCTGGGGGTGAGGAGGGATGAAGATGAGACCATGAGAGCAGAGAGATTATCCTGGTCCCATTCGAGAGTACAGTATTTCCCCCTTTCTTCCGGGCTCCCCCGTCCTTCTGGCTTTACCTCACGTTTGCCTGTGACCTTCAGTAAGTCTCCAGCCCATGGTAGATAATTAATTTGTTTCAGATAAGTAAATGAATAATGCATGCAGATTAGCCCCCAAATAAGAAATGAGCAATGTGTTCATGGAGATATGTAGGACACAGAACTCAGAAATCAAAGTCAGCCTTCTGGGTGGACTTGGGGAACAGGCATGAGACTAGTGGTTCTCAAAGACCAACCACTGGTTGCAAACCCCTTGGGGGCAGAAAGACTCTCTTACAGGGATCACACATCAGACATCCTACATATCAGATACTTACATTACGATTCATAACAGTAGCAAGATTCCAGTGATGAAGTAACAATGAAAATAGCTGTATGGTTGGGGGGGGGGGGGGAGTCACCACAACATGAGGAACTGTGTTAGCGGGTCGCAGTGTTGGGAAGGTTGAGAACGGCTGCTGTAGTCAGAGATGACTAAGCTTCTGAGGGCTTTCAAAGGTGTAGAATTGCTCCTCTCACTTGTGATGAGTCACAAGTGTTCTCTTCTGTCAACTGCTCCTTTCAGATGACGAACAGTGATCACCATATGTATCCAGTACCTCCAGAAACAGTGGAAAGGATTCCCATCAACAGGCAAGGCCTTTGGGCAGTTGTCCTCTGGAAAATCCGTGTGAAAATGCACATGGAACACCACATTGCAAGAAGGAGAAAGGTTCTTCCCATGTAGTGATTATTTTTCTGGACAGATGTCTGTTTCTCTTTCTTCCACATCATTGATTTTAAAAAGGAGGGCTGGCCCCATCCCGTTTTTCCAAACCAGGCCCATCTGAGAGACTCAGAGGGCTGCTCTGTTCACACATGCCATCCTCTTTCCAACAGACATTCTGTCAGCCCTGTATGTGTCACCAGATTCCAGAGTACACCTGAAGATGGGAATCCATCCTGCCTGTCACCCACAGTTGTGAGGTGTTATTATGCTGGCTTTGGTGAGTGTTGTTAACCGAGACTTTAGGAGCTTAGCTAGACACAGGGATGGATGGGAAGGCAATGCCTCGGAGCCAGTTCTAGAATCTGGCAAAGGGAGACACCAGCAGAGACCTGGGTATCTGAACCTTACTAGTACCCACCAGCGGCACCAGTTAAAGGGCAGAATGCTGTCCTTGGAATCCCAACACCCCCGAGGTTCTCAGCAGCAGCAAAGTGAACTTTGGCCTCCTAGAAAATAAGATGGTCCTTTTTCCACCCTGGAACAAAATAATACCCTAGCATGAAATGCTCTGACCCAGAAGTGCTCGGGGCTGGCTCCTCCTTATCTTTGGGTCTGAGATCAAGTGTAATCCTCACTGGGACCTCCCCCTGTTCTCTTCCCCCAGTGTCAGCCTCTACCATGTTTCCTTGTATTCATGGTACTCCATGGTCCAGGCTGACTTGTCCTGATCTGTTTATTGCCCATACCCTGCTGTTCCACGGACACGTTCCATAAATGCAAGGACGGTGCCGGCCTCCTTCCCCGGTCCTCTTGGAGCAGTGTTTAGATAGAGTAGGCTCTCGTTCACTAGGTGCTGGGTTGATGAGTAGATGAATGAATGTACAGCTGAGTTTGATGCTGAAGACAGCAGTGGGCAAAGCACTGCTTATCACAAACAGGGCCCGTCTGTTTTAGGAGGAAGAGGGGTTCTTGTTTTAAGGCAAGGAGGTAAGCAGATGCAGGTGCATTATCTGCGCCAGTCACACGATTCTTTTTGATGTCTTTCCTTTATTTTTGAGAATTTCATGTATGGGTGGTGCATGCACATCATTCCCTGCCTCATCCCATCATGCTCTGGGGCCCTGTCCCCATCCGTTCTCAAGTCCATGACTTCTCAGAGAATAACTGACTGTACCTGCCCCATGCCAGTTGCTACATCTACAATACAATCCCAATGGTCAAGGCTCAGGGAAGGTCATCCAAGAAGAGGCAGGAAATGCAGGCTGGTTTGTTGTTGCTGTTTAATTTCCATTGTTTAAATATCAATATTTCTTGCTTTAACACATCTTTCAGAACTCAGGGGTAAGAGGACAGGTTACATCAATTTGCAGACTAAGTTAGCATTGTGATCATAAAGCACAGTGTTTTAAAGCATAGCAAGCACCGGAGAGGCTGTAGAGAGAAGGAAACAGTGATATGCTATTGGCCGGAGCCTACATTGATGCAGTCATCTTGAAAGATAGTAGCAAAACTCCTCAAAGAGTTACAAATAGAAGGATCATACAAGCAAGCTGTACAACCTTGGACTACCTACCCCAAGGAAATGAAGTCAGCATCTCCTCATCTGTATTCACTGCATCGTTGTTCATAACAGCCAATTGGTGGAGTCAACCTTGGTGTCAACTAGAAGACAAATGGACAGTTAAGAAGCTCCCTCCCTCTCTCCCTCCTCCCTTCTTTCCCTCCTTCCCTGTGTCCCTCCCTCCCTCTCTCCCCTCTTCCCTCAACAAGGGGAAATTCTGTCATTAGCAACATCATGAATGGACCCAGTGAACACCATGCTAAATGAAACAAGCCAGACACAGGCAGACAAAGACTAGTGGTCTTCCTTACATGAGGAATAAAAACAAAACAAAACTTCCAGAAGCAGACAGTTGAGTGATGGCAATCAATAGCCAGACTAGAGCCTGTGACTAACAATAGTGTCAGAAATACATATGTGTGGTTCTCAGCACTTGGAGAGCTGAGGCAGGAGGATGATGAGCCCAAGAAAAGTCTGGGCTACAATGAGAATCTGAAGCCAGACTGACATAGAAGACCTTGCTTTACAAAAGTATATACGATAGCTAGATGTGGTAGTACATGCTTTTAGTGCCAGCACTTGGGAGGCAGAGGCAGGCATATCTCTGTGAGTTCAAGGCCAGCCTGTTCTGCATAGCAAGTTCCAGGACAGCCAAGGATGTGTAGAGAGACTCTGTCTGAAAAGAAAAAAATACATACACACAAAAAAAGTATATACTATATCATGTACTTAAACCTTCCGATAAAGGGCAGATCTCATATGTTTTCTTCCCACAAATAATAATAATAGCTAAAAGGTGGTGTCTCAGTTACTTTTCTGTTAATATATAAGATCAAGGTGACTTATAGAAAAAAAGCATTTAATTGGGGCTAAATGGTTTCTCGGGGTTAGCTTTGATGACCATCTTGGTGAGGAACATAGCAGCAGGTAGAGGTGGCATGGAGAGCTCATCTCTTGAGACATAAGCAGGAGGCAGAGAAACTGGGAGTGGTGGGAACTTCAGAAACATCAAAGCCCACCCCAGACAGACCTCCTCCGAGACCACGCCTCCTCCAGCAGGGCCACACCCCCTTCAACAAGGCCATGCCTCCTAATCCTTCCCAAACAGTTCCAGCAACTGGGGATCAAGCATTCAAATATATGAGCCTATAGGATTATTCTCATTCAAACCAACACAGGCCGGATTTAGGAAGGCGTTTGGGAAGATGGTGTTATAAGTGTATGTGTGCCCTCAAATTCAGCAAGTTGCATACATTAAATATGTATGATGTTTTATGTATCAATCATATCTTAGTACAAAAGTGATGATGGGCAGATGGATGAATGGATGGATGGATGGATGGATGGATGGACAGATTGACAGATGATAGACTGTAGGACAGGATGTATGTATGTGTACAGTCAACAGAACACAGAGAACAGCTTTATCTTAACATTTGGGTGCAGCGAGAGAATATAATTAAGATGAGTAAACCCCTGAGAATTATTTTCAGCTCATTTAAACTGCTGCATGAAAAATTCTTAAGGAGAAGACATCAGGGAGTTTGGCGTGTGGTTGTTTTCTGTATCTCCTTTATCTCAGAATGCTGTAAGACCAGCCTCCAACAAGGCATCCCCCTCTCCCCTCAGCATGTGCTCTCTGATTTATGCCCTCTGACCTGTGCTGCTGACAGCGCTAGACTCTACCAAAGAGATCTACGCAGGACTGGTTCTTACTGACCGCCTATGTCTGGTGGAATGATTAAGTTTGTCCAACACAGCTGTTAGGCAGTCTGCAGACACTGGCTTATTCCCATAATGACTTCCACATATGTAAGATACAGTTCAACGGGGTGGGGGAGGGGGAGCACACTGAGAAGGATAACAGGCATTCACCTCTGCATGTATTTAGTGCGTTCAGGGTCACCAATGTCTTTCACACCACTCACCTGCTTTTCATCTGTGTCCCCATCACTGCACGTCCTGTGAACCAGAATGGGTGTTTTTCAACCCTTGTTTTATAGAGGAAGAATCTCAGTTCAAAATCCGTAGATGTTGCGTTCCTAGTCATGGGACAGGAAGACTTACTCCTGTCGCCAAATGTAGTATTAAAAAACAGACTTTTAAAGCCCCTTCGCTGGTTAATCTAGCTTGTTTATATACATCCTGAGGAGACATGAGAAGCTTATTTTATCTTTGTCAGACTAGATGACGGTCAAAGGCTAGACAAGGCTAGCATGGCACCGGAAACTTGAGGCAATTCTAGAATGCCACAAAGGAGAATGGAGAGGAGGAAGGGAGAAATGTCTTCCATTTTACAGGGCAAGGCTACATAGCACCCCAAATTCTTCTCTTGAAGATAATGTTATAGTCAAGACCTCCAGTATCACTAAGCATCTCTTACCAAGTAATATAGATATGGAAATTCCACAGCTGACAAGGGCCTGGGTGAGGCCGCAAGCTTTGTTAACTATCTACCTCCCCCACCCATCCCCGGTAGCCAGCTGCCTGCCTGGCTCCCATCGGAACTCACATTCCCATATACAAACATTAAAGGCAAATGCTTCCTGCACTAAAAAAATAAAGAACACAGAAAAGTCTGTTTAAATCATTCATTCTTCATTTGGGAAGCTAAACACGGGTGGGAGAGAAGCTTCTGACAGGGCAGGGAGCAGGCAGCAGTGTAGACGCCTGCCTCCCTTTGATCCTCTTGAGAACATTCCATGGGGAAAGGCTATGGGGAGATGAATCAGACTGCAGCCGACCTTCCCCTCCCTCCGGCTGTGGCTCTAGTCTCTCCCTGTTCATCCAGTGGGTCCTCTAACCCTCTTCCCCTCTTCCTTCCTCTGCTTCCACTACTTTCCTAGTAAATAAAATGTGATAACAAAAGTGTGGATCGGGAGATGGAGTCCCAGCCTTGGCTCGTGAGCAGAACCTTCTCATTGGCGGCTATGTTAGGGGTTGAGCATCAGGCCCGGGGAGTCCCTCTCCCCTCTGTCTCACGTTCATTCCCTTCTTTATGAATTCAGTCTACAAGTATTCAGTGGTGATCTTACAAGTCATAATTTCCCGGACTCGGAAATGAGAAAGAGTATGGATGGCTTAAAGGTCATTAATTATTACCAATATTGGGAACTTATTTTTTTAATTACAGTAGGATTTTAAAATATACAATTATAAACAAGGTATAACTCTGTAATGTATATAACTCTTGGTTTTTGGTTTTTTGGTTTTTTTTTTTTTAGTTTTTGGTTTTTTGGGGGGTTTTGTTGTTTTTGTCACAGGATCTTTCTACATGACTCTCCTTCATGAGTCTACTGTCCTGAAACTCGCTACTTAGACCAGGCTGGCCTCAAAGTTACGTAAATCCTCCTGCCTTTGCTTCTGCTTCCCAAGGGATTAAAGGTGTGTACCGCCATGGTTGGCTGCAATACATATAGTTCTTAATGCAATTATAACCCTAAGGCAAGCTTATAAGGCAAAAGCCCAGTAAGTGGTCACTAACATGATCACTGCAATGTAATAGACATTTAATGCAATAGATAGGCATTGCTAGTTAGCTGAATGCAATAGATAGGCATTGCTAGTTAGCTGAATGCAATAGATAGGCATTGTTAGTTAACTGAAATTGAATAACCATGGACATGTGACTATGGTGAGCCATGTGCATGAGCAAGATTTCAATCCTGGCACTCTGTGTGACCAGAGCTCAGCAGGAATTGTCCTCCCTCACCTCCCTGAGCAAGCCGGCATAAAGGCACTATCACAGGAACCTGGTAACATTTGGCTCTCGATTCCTTAATCCATGTGTCAAGTTTGTCTCCAGTTCTTTCCCCAATAGTGTGGAGCCACAGACAGGGTGGCTACTTGGCCCTGGGGCTCATCTTAAATATAAGAAAAAAATGTAGAAACCAAACTGATTGACATTTCTCTACAAGTACTTCGGATGCTCTAGAAAAAAAATGCTTCTTTAAACCTCAAACTGTCCTTGAGATTAAAGAGTGGGTTGTCTGTTTGTTTTCTGTCAGTTTCTTTCTTTCTTTCTTTCTTTCTTTTTTTTTTTTTGTTTTTGTTTTTTTTTTGTTTTTTGTTTTTTTGTTTGTTTGTTTGTTTGTTTGTTTGTTTTTTGTTTTTCGAGACAGGGTTTCTCTGTGTAGCCCTGGCTATCCTGGAACTCACTCTGTAGACCAGGCTGGCCTCGAACTCAGAAATCCGCCTGCCTCTGCCTCCCAAGTGCTGGGATTAAAGGCGTGCGCCACCACGCCCGGCCTCCTGTCAGTTTCTGAAAGGCATCGTGTACATCCCCCGGAGGACATTAAAGAAGCAGACCATGTGTTTTTATGAAAAACTATGAAAGTGATCCTGGCCTGTCATTGACAGATTTGAGGCAAGGAAGTGTCGCAATCAGATTTCCATATCATAGTCACTTAACCTGGGTAGCACTGTGGACACATTATGAGAGAGGGGATTGAATGTTAAGGGATTACTTGGAGACAATGACAGTAATCACACAGATACAGACACACACACAAAGAATAATCTAAACAGAACAGTGTAAATGCAAGACAGGTGAATAGCCTAGAACCTTTCATAAAATAATTCACACTTAAGAATTATTAAATATGGCAGCTGAGGAAGGAGTCTGGCACTGCTCTGCAGCTGGAAACACAAGGAAGGTAAGTTTCATTTCACAGGCAGCAACCCAAGTGTGGCAAGAAGTGCCCGTGTGTACATCCAGAGGGCTGGACATGCAAGACATACCTCTGCCTAGGCTGCCCTGCAGGGATGGTTTAGTGGACACCAGCCTGCAGAGTATACTGTCTCCTTGCCTACTCAGCAGCCTCCTAACAAAATGAGCTGGTACCGTTCCACATAATTAGCAGTCCAGACCTATGAATGCTCTTATGGAAAGAATGTGGAATTTGTGGGCACCGAAGCCACGGTTCTAAGTCCTGCCCTGCAGCTTCCTGGGCATAGCATCTCAGCAGATCACTTACCCTCTCTGTCTTGCTTTTGTAAATGGAGGCTATTAAACTTTATTTCAAAAGCTGCTTAAGGATATTAAACAAAACAATGTAATATAATATTTATCTTCCTGCTTGTAACGTCTTGGACAATGGATCATGGTCGTTCCCAAATATAGTAAGGGTACAGAGGACACCAGACTCCCTAGGGTGAGGCCATGTCTCTGCCATTCTGGCTATGTGACCTTAATAAGCATATCGTGAGATAATAACATCTAGTGCACAGAGCGACTGGGGTGATGTGGCGAGTCAATGTCCACGAGCCTCAGCACCACATGACCTGCAGGGTGTCTGTCTGCTATTTAAGCATCAGTTCTTATCAGCCACATAATTGCTCGTCCCTCCCTTCCAAAGATCAACTTTAAAATTCCGTCCAGGTCATCACTTTCAGAGAGGGAGCAAAGATGCACTGACCCCTAAGGCACTGGATAAGAAAATCGCTGGAAAGGAAGAAGAGGCAGGTTGGCAGCCCTAAACACCCTGCAGCTTTATCCTAAGCTTAAGCCGCCAGAGTCCGCAGCACCTTATGGTGGGGGATCTGCAGTGAAGTCCAAAGCCCTCTGATCAAAGGGAAAGACTGCCACCAAGCGTGTCTAGATGAGAAGGCGCCATCCAGAGACAGGGACTGAATTCCTGGGACAGGGTTTTCAAAGAGCTTTGGGGTTTTGGTTTGTTTGTTGTTTGTTTTCCCCCTAGTGGTTAAATACCGAAGTGATGCTGGGGTTTGTCCTTCATTGGAAAGGGAGAAGAAGAATGAAAATGGAGGGGAAAGCAAGAAAAAAAAAGAAAAGAAACAAACAAAAACAACTAATAAGTATTCCCTCCCAGGCTCACCGAGCCTGGGGTAGTGAAGGGAGTCTACCAGCCAAATGTCAGCATAGCTTTTTTTTTTTTTTCTAATATGCTAAGTGTTAATGAAAGAGTTAAACATTTTTAAACCTTCCACAGATGGAGTCAAGAGTGCAGATCAGCTTGTTCTGCGCCCTGGGTCCTAGGAAACTACCCATCCACAAGACAAAATAAATAAGAGTTCAGAGCTGGGAGTTTAGGACAGCATGACCTAGCACTATGGGTACCAGGAACTAAAAACTAACCATAAGATAGATTGAATAGGGTTTGAGCTGAGAGTTCAAGTTAGCGTGCCTGTGCATCCTGGATACCAGGAACTTGGCTGACTATGTATAGGCTCTTAGAGAATAGCCTGTTCCTTGTACCCTGTCACAAACTGAATAATGGGCTGGAACTTTCCACAGGTGCTCTCCAATAGCCCTCCCTTACTCCCCCTGGGTTGTGGTTTCCCCCTTTGGGTTGTAGTTTTGGGCTTTAAATTCTCTCTGTCTCCAAAGCCCCGGGGTCAGACCCCATTGCCCCTGAGTGGGTCATGGGTCTTGACCTCAGTATACTGATTAAAATATGTCTCTTGCTGATTACATCAAGTTTGGTGTCTTGCAGTTAATGGGTGGCCTCGAATTCCCGAGACTTGGGTGAGGTCCTCCATTCGTGTGTGTGTGTGTGTGTGTGTGTGTGTGTGTGTGTGTGTGTGTAGTTAGCCTGACATTGCAATAGGAGTGACCCTCCCAGGCTTTACTCCCAGTCACAGCAGACTAAACCTGAGCTGAGTCCTTGGTGATTTGCTGCCTCACCAGGCTCTGTGGAGAATATTTTCAAGTAAGTTTCAATGTATGTAAACCTGAGCGGATTCAAGAATGTTTAGCCTGGAGTAGGACAGAGGCCTACTGAAGACGGGCACTGTTCACTGAATCCACGTTTCAACTAATTAAACCTTTCCAGACTTAGAAAGCAGGGGAGAGTAAGGCAGGGGAGACAACATCTTTGGAGATAAGCAGGTTTTAGATCTGACTTGAGCTGCTACTCGAACTGACCCTACGACCCAGGAACCAATCTCTTCCCTGACTCTACTTGAGTCTGAGTCACTTGATTCCCTAAGCTCATTTGAAATGAAGATGACATTTCCTATCTCATAGGCCGGTACCAACCCCATCATGATCCCTCCCTGACCTGATTTCTTGACTTTGCTCTGACCACCTCCTGCAGACATAGTCCCTCCCAGTCCAGTGGGAG
Organism: Arvicanthis niloticus; assembly: GCF_011762505.2. Lineage (NCBI taxonomy): Eukaryota > Metazoa > Chordata > Mammalia > Rodentia > Muridae > Arvicanthis > Arvicanthis niloticus. The sequence continues at coordinate 40,723,241 of NC_133429.1, forward strand.
TGGCTCAAGGCTCCCATTGGAGTCTGGGCTCTTATCCAAGTCTAGATTGCTCTGCCTGCAACAAGCTTTACATTCACCATTTAGCAGGCTTACAGTGGTGTTTCTAACAACCCCTCCCTTGGATACCGCTTCCTGGAAGACGCCATCTTGACCATCAGCTTCCCGTTTTGAAAGGATGCCCTTTTAAAAATGCATGCCCTCTGAGAGAGAGTGCAAGGCATCTACGAGCCAAGTCTACCTCACTGGTGCACTTAGAACCCCTTGATGTGGGTGACTCTGGATCATCCCCTGGACTATGAGCTCTGTGCAAGCAGAGATCACACCCCTCCCTCCATAGTAAGTCTCCATGCTTATCACAAGTCCAGGTGCTGTATAACACATGACACCGCACAATGATCGACAGCTAGTAGGCGTCAGAGTTTCACTGCAACTTATGTAGCCTCGGATGAAAGCCAGTGTATGAGAAGCCAGTGCTAGTCTGAGGTAGTGAAGTCTGGCTGCTGAGTGACTGTCCAACACTCTTTAATCCAGACTCTTGAAACTGAGAGCACAGGTTGTTTTTGTTTTGTTTTGTTTTGTTTTGTTTTGTTTTGTTTTGTTTTGTTTTCTGGTCGCCTATGGTGTTCCAGCCAGGGCTCCAGCAAACCTTGTTACATGGCTTATTTCCTCTTGTCCTTGCTGATCCAGCAGGCCGGTTGCCCTCTGACAAATCTTGTTCTGACCTGCTGTCTCAGATACCAGAAAAGAAAGATCTAGGCTGAGTACACTCCCTCCCACCTCCTCCCCACACAGGTCAGATCCTTTCAGAACATACTGGGAAGAGGATGATTTAAAATTCCTTCTCTGGATGGGCATTTGCATCTGAACACCTGTTCTTATCCCTTCTCTTCCAGAAGCCCTAGCCAGTTCCTCACTGCATACCACCGGAAACCCCAGACAACCTCCTCTGCTGGGCTCAGACAAAAGATTGACATGGCTGTGGCCACACTTCAGCTACCTTCATGAAGGAGTGGAGGTGTGTCGTCCATATCTGGACACTTGGGGTTAATTCACGGAACCCACACCACATTCTCTCTTACAGATTCACTTCGTTTAGCTCACAGTTCTCCCGGTGGTCTAACTGAGGAAAGATCCAGACAAGGGACCACTTTCCCAGGGTTCTTATCCTGGGAAAATGATCCCATCTCTCCAGAATGTATTCTTCCCACCCCATGTGCAGTAGTATCAAGTGGTGGAACCCAGCTCACAACCCCTGTGGACCTAACTTTGACTCAGAAGCCACCCCCTCCCCTGGGCACACGTCCTAGACTAAGGAAATTCCAATGGGCTTTGTTGGAAGGTTAGCAGAGGAGGAGTCTCTCATTCCTCACAGTGGTCTAACCCCAGTCATAGAAGAACATATCGCCCATGAGCAGGAGCTCTGGGAGCAGGTAAGCAGGGCTTTGGGATAGTTCTGTATGGGGGGCTAGTGTTCATGTCAATTCGACATAGGCTGGAGTCATTTGGGAAGAAAGAACTTTCAATTGAGAAAAAGCCTCCACCAGATTGGCCTAGTGCAAGCCACCCTGTGGAGCATTATCTTGATTAATAATTGAAGTGGGAGGGGCCAGCCCATTGTCAAGAGTGCCGCTCCAGGGTAGGTGCTCCTAGACGGTATGAGAGAGCAGGCCGAGCAAGTCAAGAGGAGAAATCCAGTAAACCTTGTTCTGTTGTCTTTGCTTTCAGTCTTCACTTCCCTTGTTTCTGACAAAGTGTGAACTGAGAGTTCTAGGCTGAAATAAATTTTATCCACTCCAAGTTGCTTTTGGTCACCATGTTTTATCACAACAACAGAAACCTTAACCAAGACAGGTTTCTCCTAGTCATGTGACCTTGGTCCTATATCTTAACCTGTTCCTGCCTCGTCTCTTTCTTTATCATATGATGACAATAGCATCCAGGCCTTAAAGAGTTAAAACATTCACAGGGCTGAACTTTGCAAAGAAGAAGCAACAATGTCTATATAGGGTTTTCTACCAATTTATTCATGTTAATTATGTTTCTGTCTAGCTAGCAAAAATTTGCTGATGCAGACATGAGGACTTTCCCAGAGATAGTGCAATCTGGAAATATTTTTTCAAAATGAGTCATGGGGGAGTCTCAATGTGCAGTTAGCACAGGAAGTTCTCCTTAAGAGATTCTCTTGTTATGCCTGAAGCCCCCAAAGTGAAAACACTGAATAGTAAGTCCTTCCCTCCCCAGGCTACAGGGACCTGCTGGGTGAGTACCTGTGGTGGTTTGAATACACTTGGCCCAGGGAGTGGCACTATTAAGAGGTGTGGCCTTGTTGGAGTAGATGTGGCTTTGTTGGAGGAAGTGTGTCATTGTGGGGGTGGGCTTTGAGACCTTCCTCCGAAGTGGAAGTTTCTGATTATATGTGAAACAGATTCACATAGTGTTTTGCTGATGCAAGACACAAGTGGGAAGGCATGATGTTTGGAGAGAGTATAAATAGGACTCAATGAACAGTGACAGGACACTTGCATAGCTAACCTTGCAATGCTTCCTTGGTCTTGTGTCTCTGCTTTGTCGAGAGAGGAACAGCAGAGAACTTCTTCTGGAATCATGGCTAGTTCTGGTCACTCCACTGACTCATACTGATTTGGCAGAGGCCTGGCTGTTTCTGCTGGATCCTACCACCACTGCTGATTTGTGTTTGGTGTCTTGACATCACTGAACTGAACTGCTGGTATCCTGACAACGAAGATTGGAATCACCCCCCAAAGAACTACTTCTAAGCAGCTCCACATCCCTTGTCCTGTTAACCTCCTTTTCTTTCCTGCCTTTGGATGGTGGGCTAGAAGAGGGGTTGAAACATCTGATAACCCACAGAAAAACAGGTTTTGAAAAATCTAAGCCTACACTCCTCTTAGCTGCCTGGAAGACAACCTTCTCCTGGCTGCCTTTTGATCAAGATGCAGAACTCTCAACTCCTCACCATATCTGTCTGGATGTGCCTGGATGCTACCATGTTTCCTGAATGGGAGAGGAGCAACTCTGCACCTTAGAAAACCCTCAGAAGCTTAGTCATCTCTGACTACAGCAGCAATTCTCAACCTTCCCAACGCTGCGACCCTCTAATACAGTTCCTCATGATATTTTTTGTTGCTTCTTTATAACTGCACTCTTGCTACTGTTGTGAATCATAAAGTAAATATTTGTGTTTTCTGATGGTCTTAGGAGACCCATGTGAAAGAGTCATTTGACCCCTCGTAAGGGTTGCGACCCCACAGGCTGAGAATCACTACTTCAGCGTCTTTCAATAATCACAATAGCTTTGGTATGTTCACCCAGAATACTTGGATACTTACCTGAAGATGATTAAACTTTAGGAAAAACAAAAACAAGCAAGCACACACACAAACAAAACAAGAGGAAAGGTTAAGCATGACCTGTTCTCAAGGTCATCATGGCAGAGAAAGTGACGCAGTTTTTTGCTTGTTGACACTGGGTTGAAAGGCATTCAGAATATACTGTTAGTTTTGTTTTTAATGGCAAAGCATGGCCTCGGCAGACCTGTTCTCTATCATCAGAAGGCTCTTGGTGTTGCTGTACTGGCCTGACATAAATCCATTGTAAAATCTAAGGTTAATCTGTAAGCCCCACCCACCCAAGGACCAGGAACTTCCTGGGATGCTGGGAATTGTGGTTCTTGGAAAATAACAAAGCCTCATGGGAAAATATGCTGGCCATATGGGGTTTCCTTAAAAGCCTCTGTAACATGTGCCTTGGGGCTACTCAGCTGGGAATTCCAGGGAGTATTCCTGAACAAAGTCTATCCTGGTCAGTATTTAATTGACGCTTGCTTCAAATTTGGCTCAAAATGGTGAAACTGGTTTTTCTCAGCTGAATCTCAAGATCAATCATTAACATTTGGAGGCCCCAGAGAGATAAGAAAAAAAAATCCCACTGCAAATTCTGGAGCTAGGCTCTCCACTCCAGTGCCAGGGGATCCTTCCCCCGACCTCTACACACACACACACACACACACACACACACACACACACAGAGAGAGAGAGAGAGAGACAGAGACAGAGAGACACAGAGACACAGAGACACAGAGAGACACAGAGAGACACAGAAACAGACAGACAGACAGAGACAGAGATAATCCATGCTCAAAAAAAGAAACTAGCAAGCATTTTTTTTTTCTGGTATGTCATAAAAGGCTTTTTTTTTTTTTTTTAAGACTTATTTATTTTATGTGTGTGAGTACACTATTGCTGTCTTCAGACACACCAGAAGAGGGCATCAGATCCCATTACAGATGGTTGTGAGCCACCATGTGGTTGCTGGGAATTGAACTCAGGACCTCTGGAAGAGCAATCAGTGCTCTTAATCGCTGAGCCATCTCACCAGCCTATAGAAGTGTTTTTTAGCTAGATTCTTTCGACACTTTCTGCCTGGTTTCTAGATTCTGGTTAGGGGTTAAACTATTCAGGAATGAAGAGGAGGGGACCTGATGAGGTCTGCGCACCCCATGGCGCAGGGGTCAATTCTGGATATTTAGAGAGTTCAGCCAGAACAACCAGATTCTGTTTCCTGACCTTGGAGCCTTAAGGACCTCCTGGTGAGACCAGGAGCCGAAGTACAAAGTTTCATGACCGGGAGACCCAGCTGTTCACAGGATTCCAGTGTCTAGACTGCACAACAGAGATAAAGAACTATAGAATCATTCCAAGACAAGCTGAGAGTTCAGATAGGCCCAGAGTGGAGGAACTGGGTATGGAGGGGGTGGATGGGTTGGGGGGATAGGAGTGATGGGGACAACTCGAAGAGGCCCAGCCTGATGGCTTCCTAGTGTCTGAGTTGTACAAGAAGGCTATAGGATAATTTCTCTTGATCGGACTGGTAGACCTCGGAAGCAGTTGTTGTCTCTTGCTGTTATCTTTGCTTTGTGTCTTGTCCTATGTCTGGTCTATCTTTGTGTGTTACAACTTGGTGTGACTAAACTAGATGAATGAACAAGACTGATAAGCTGGTGCTGCTCTTGGGATGTCACTCCCAAAACAGCAGAGCTTTGGGGACATGGGATTCAATGACATAAGTGTTAGGTGCAGAAGGCAATGCTTGGGGGACAGGGGTAGGCAGCTTTGAAAAACCCAGGGTACCCAGGGGGAAGCTGGCAGCCAGCCCGGATACAACACAGCTGTGTTCATGGGTATTGAATCAATGGCTCCCGCCTCTCCTTGAAACAGCACTGGAGGAGGTAAGAAAAGGTTTGTCTGTCTGTTTCAAATGTATGGATGTGACCACTGCATATTTGTTTCTGACTGGTCTTCAGGGTGTGAGTTTGATGTGCTGTTTCTTCTGTCAAAAGCTTGCCAGACTCAGAGTTTATCTCTAACTGTTCTGGTCATGGGATCCATTTTAATAGAGATTCAAATGTCTTTTAGGTGAGGATAATATTAAAGTTCTTTTATGGTGTTCTACTTTATTGAAAAGCTGGCTCTGGAATTGGGTTATGGTTTGCTTCAGACCCAGGAATGCTTTTTAAATCTCTGTCTGAAGTGAAGAACTGAAATAGGAAGAAAAAAAAAGGAAAGAAAGAAAAGAAAAAAAAACAGCTTAAAGGGATTATTGAGGTGTATTGGATATGGTTAAAAATCTGTAATATCTGTGGTGTGGTGGTTTAAATAAAAATGACCTTCATACATCCACAGAGACTGGCACTATTAGGAGGTGTTGCCTCAGGGTGGGTGTGGCCTTGGAGAAGGAAGTGCGTCAGAGTCGGGGGCCGGGCTTTAAGGTCTTGGGAGCTCAAGCCTGCTCCCTGCATGCTGCCTGTGGATCGATCCAAACCCTCAGCTTTCTCCAGCACCATGTCTGCCTGCTCGCCTCAGTGGTCCCCACCATGCCCAAAATGTATTAAACATCTGAAGCTATAAGCCAGCCCCATTTAAAAGTTTTTCTTTTTAAGAGCTGGCGTGGTCATAGTGTTTCTTCACAACAATGGAAACTCTAATTAAAACACGTGGTTTGCCGCCATCTTAAGGCAGCCATGTGTCTGTTGCCATCTTTGCTAAGTACAGTTGGAGAAGATAGATGTCAGATGTCGTATGGTTTCACTGCCATCTTGATTAAGGGCAACCACGTGGTTGGCAGAGCCATCTCCCACACTGGTGTCCCCTGGGTAGCTGGGCTGGTGTTTCTGGCTGGCCGTTTCCAGCTGCAGCGCTCACGTGGCCTCAGGCCACTGAGCTTGGTGTCTAATCTAGCCAGATCCGCTGCAGCTTAGATAGTCGGCTTGACCCGCAGCTGTTTTTTGTTTTTTGTTTTTGTTATAATTACTACAACAGGGATAGACTTTTTGTATGATAATTCCTGCCCTGTCTTAAAACAAGGTTTATGAAAGATAAGATTTAAAAACAGTTTGATAAGGTATTAAAGCTGTACCTCCGTGCATTTATGTATAAGAACATACCTTGCTGGCAGCCAAACTTTGTAACACAAGAAACACCCAGATGATAGTGGTTGTTAGAAATTTTAGACCGTTTGCCCTGTTGCAGCTTGGTTTTCCTTCTACAGGTGATGGTTGTATCCTGTCTCTTCACTCTGGGAATTTTTTTTTAAAGTATCTTATTTTGATATTGCAAGAGCACACAGTAGAGATTTTAAACTTCTTTTAAAAAATTGGAGTTTCATAGAAACTGGATATCTTTTAAGGAACAGCTTTCTAAAATACTTAAGTTTATAAGGTTATGGGACATTTTAAATTTATAAGATAATTTATTATAATGTTTTTATTATTATGTGATCTTAAGGAATACATCATTAAGATGTTAAAAATTAGGGTCACCACTATGGTGACCAAACATAAATATAAATGTTTGCATGTTGGGTGTTTGCTCTGGAATTCATAACAGTGGCAAAATTCTGGTTGTGAAGTAGTAACCAGAGTGATTTTTATGGTTGGGGGTCACCACAGCACGAGGAAACTGGGTTGAAGGGTCACAGAACTGGAAAAGTTTTGAACTACTGGTTTAAAAATGTCTCTCCTGCCGGGCTGTGGTGGCGCACGCCTTTGAATCCCAGCACTTGGGAGGCAGAGGCAGGCGGATTTCTGGGTTCGAGGCCAGCCTGGTCTACAGAGTGAGTTCCAGGACAGCCAGGGCTACACAGAGAAACCCTGTCTCAAAAAAAAATAAAAATAAAAATAAATAAATAAATAAATAATATAAATAAATAAATTAATTAAATTAAATAAAAATGTCTCTCCTTACCTAAGGTCTGTTCAGGCTAACAAAGACTGATTTTAAAATGTATGTCTATAATTATATGCACATTTATAAACAAAATATGTATATTTCATATATATTAATTTAAATAAATTCAGCAGTGTTATTTTTTAAAAAGTGTGTCTAGTAACTTTGTTTTTGCTAACATAGTTAAACTGTTGCTATTTGGTAAACTGAGCCATGCGAGAACCTGTGATATTCTATAATGGTCCTACTATGTGAAGACCAAGAAAATGAAGTTGCCAACCTCCCTATGGATTATACTCATGAAAAGTTTTTTTGTTGTTGTTGTTTTGTTTTGTTTTGAATTTTTATTGAATATTTTATTTACATTTCAGATGTTATCCCCTTTCCCCATTTCCTGCCCCACCCAAAAACCCCCATCCCATCCCCTCTCCTCCTGCTTCTATGAAAATATGTCCCCACCCACCCACTCCTACCTCCCCACCCTTGAATTCCCCCACACTGGGGCGTCCAGCCTTCATAGGACCAAGGACCTCCTCTTCTACCTATGCCTGACAAGGCCATCTTCCCCTACATATACAGCTGGAGCCATAGGTCCCTCCCTATGTGCTCCCAGACTGGTGGTTTAGACCCTGGGAGCTCTGGTTGGTATTGTTGCTCTCCCCATGAGGCTGTAAACCCTTTCAGCTCTTTCAGTCTTCTCTCTAACTCCTCCACTGGGAACCCTGTGATCAGTTCAGTAGTTAGCTGAGAACATCTGCCTCTGTGTATGTCAGCCTCTGGCAGACCTCTAAGGAGACAGCTATATCAGGCTCCTGTCAGCATGTATTTCCTGGCATCCACATCAGCATCAGTCCAGGATCTTCTGGCTTTTATAGTCTCTGATGAAAAGTCTGGTGTAATTCTTATAGGTCTTTATATGTTATTTGACCTTTTTCCCTTGCTGCTTTTAATATTTTTTCTTTGTTTTGTGCATTTGATGTTTTGATTATTATATGACGGGAGGAATTTCTTTTCTGATCTAGTCTATTTGGAGTTCTGTAGGCTTCTTGTATGTTCATGGGCATCTCTTTCTTTAAGTTAGGAAAGTTTTCTTCTATAATTTTGTTGAAGATATTTACTGGCCCTTTAAGTTGGGAATCTTCACTCTCTTCTATACTTATTATCCTTAGGTTTGGTCTTCTCATTGTGTCCTGGATTTCCTGGATGTTTTGGGTTAGGAGCTTTTTGCATTTTGCATTTTCTTTGACAGTTGTGTCAATGTTTTCCATGGTGTCTTCTGCACATGAGATTCTCTCTTCTATCTCTTGTATTCTGTTGGTGATGCTTTCATCTATGACTCCTGATCTCTTTCCTAGGTTTTCTATCTCCAGGGTTGTCTCCCTTTGGGATTTCTTTATTATTTCTACTTCCATTTTTAAATCCTGGATGGTTTTGTTTAACTCCTTCACCTGTTTGGTTGTGTTTTCTTGCAATTCTTTAAAGGATTTTTGTGTTTCCTCTTTAAGGGCTTCTACCTGTTTGCCTGTGTTCTCCTGTATTTCTTTAAGGGAGTTATTTATGTCCTTCTTTAAGTCCTCTATCATAATCATGAGAAGTGATTTTAATCTGAATCCTGCTTTTCTGGTGTGATGGGGTGTCTAGGACTTGTTATGGTGGGGGAACTGGGTTCTGATGATGCCAGGTAACCTTGGTTTCTGTTGCTTATGTTCTTATGCTTGCCTTTCGACATCTGGTTATCTCTAGTGCTACCTGCACTCACTCTCTCTGACTGGAGCTTGTCTTTCCTGTTATCTTGGTTGTGTCAGAACTCCTCAGAGTCCAGCTGTCTCTGTGATCCTGTGATCCTGTGATCCTGAGATCCTGGATGGAAGAATTCCTGGGACTCAGGCTGCCTTGGGGATCCTGAAATCCTATAATCCTGGGCATATTAGAGCTCCTAAGAGTCAAGCTTCCTCAACTCCTCTGAGTGCTGTGTATTCTCTGCTGCTCTGAGTGCAGTGGTTCCTCTGGGATGGTCAGGATATGGTGTCTTCACAGGAGCAGACCAGCTAGGAGTCTGCCCCAGTAGAAAGGACCAAGCGAGGGGCTGAAGGGGAGTGGTATTACAGAGGGCAGGATTTGGGTGGGTGATGGGTCCTGAGTGCCCCAGGCTGCTAGCTGCTAGCTGCAGCTCTGGGGTGTAGGGTTGTGCTGGAGGGTTCTTACCCGATGATCTGAGTACAATGGTTCCTCTAGGATGGGTCAGGATATTCATGAAAAGGTTTTTTATTAAACTGTTCAATATGATTAAGCTTTAATATGTTCAGAACTATATTTGTAGTCATGGTAAGTAATGTAATCAATTGCAGAAGGAAAAAAAATGCTTTATTTAGCTTCCTGCATGTGTTTTCAAGGTAGAGCCTAAAGCACATAATTGAAAAACAAGCAAGGGCTGTTTCGCTCAGATACACTTAATAATCCTCCTGAAACTTGTCAGAAAGCTGCTGAATATGGCATCTAAGATGTTTAAACTTACTATGACAGACAGAGACTCCCAGATCCTAGCAGTGACACCCAGAGTCGCCAAGAAGATAATGGGACACAGTGGCAACTCCACCTGAATTGTGGTAACACTAACCACTAGGAGATACTGCCCCAATGCCTCACCTGCTGCCAGGACCTGGCCGGAACCGTGGACAAGCAGGACACTGGAGAGTTGACTGCCCCGACTTTGCCTAGACAAAGTAAGGTCGGTCCCCCCATGTTCCCTTTTCTGGGTCTGGTGGCTGAAGACTGATGCCACCCAGGTAGCATAACAGGCTGAAATGGTAAGTCAAAAGGGAAACTTCCTGCCATAGGGACAAAATGGCTACCTATAATGCCAATTGGCATACCAGGAAAGTGGGCCCAGATTTATCTATCAACTGGTAGATTCATTAACTGAAATTATTCTACAATACAATAGGGCACTCGGCTTGCTTTGAGCAGAACAAAGAGGTATTACATGGCTTTAAGGGAAAAAAAAATGTTATTTCTAGACAAACCATTTGGGATTGTAATCTGGCTGATCTCGAAGGAATATTAGAAAAAGGGAAACTGAGATAAAATAAACGACTAGTGTCCATCCATTTCCAGGTTCCTCCTAGATCGTATCTCTGTTGTCGGCCATCACTGGGCGTTTGGCCCCTTCTGCTTCTGATAATTGCTAATGGCTCTTGCATCTCTGATACTTTAGCTAGTTGATCATACCCATCCAGGTGTCAAGAAGCAGATGGTTATTAGATCCCAGTGTAAACAACTACCCATCACAGAGTCAAGGATTTGGTCCATGATACAACCAAAAGGGGAAAATGTAAGACCCACAGTTAACCTGTAAGCCCCACCTGCCCAAGGACCAGGTAATTTTCAGGAGTACTGGGAGCTGTAGTTGTAAGTGCCAACTTCCTGGGATGCTGGGAGTTGTGACTCTTGGACAATAACAAAGCTACATGGGAAAATATGGTGGCCTTATGGTTTTGTCCTTAAAAGCCTCTGTAGCTGGCCTCAGTGAGAGAAGATGCACCTAACCCTTGAGAACTTGGGGCCCCAGGGAATGGGGAGGCCTGGTGGTGGTGGTGGGGCTGTGGGGACATCCTCTTGGAGATGGGGGAGGAGGAATGGATGAGGAACTGTCAGAAGGCAGTACAGTCAGTCACAATGCCACTGTAGAGTGACAACCAGCCTCCATGGCTACCCTCATTTGCATGATCTTATGTTACACTTGGGGTTGGATTCGCTGATTTAAGAGAAATAAGTGTCCCGCAGACTGAGGGATTTGTTCTCACAGGCACTCTCTGAAGTCACATGACTGCTGTCTGGTTATATCTGGTCACAGCGTGCTCATCGGGAAGTTCTCACACATAGCTGTCAGCCACAGTGATCATCGTGAGTATGATCAAGTGGGCTCTCAATCTAACCGTGTGACGTGTGATGTCACAGCATCTGTAGTGTCATTGGTCAGTGACCGGGAGAGCTGGGCGGAGTCTCACAGCCTGTCTCCTAAGGCCATTTAATTGTGGGCAAGACTTCCACAACTCCAAGGCTTGACCTGCTAATCTGCTAAAGGAATGCTATAGATTATCATTATTCTTAAAGGATGAGCCAGCATTCATCACACACAATATACAGTTATGCTAACTCAGTGGTTCTCAATCTGTGGATCACGACCCCTTTGGGGTGGCATATCAGATACCCTGTGTTGGCATTTCATCTAGACTCCACCCCACAGTTACCTGGCAACAGCCAGGTGTGGCTGACTCACTATAAAAAGGGGGGGGGGCTTGCCCCCTTCTCACTCTCTTGGTCTCTTGCTCTCTCCTCTTGCTCCAGCTCCCCTCCCCTCATTCCCCTTCCCTCCCCTCTCTCTCCACATGCTCATAGCCTCATAGCTGGCTTCTACTTCTCTCTCTCTCTCTCTCTCTCTCTCTCTCTCTCTCTCTCCCTCTCTCTCAACTCCCCTCCCCATGCCCTGAATAAACTCTATTCTATACTATACCATCCTGTGGCTGGTCCTCAGGGGGAAGGGATGCCTCAGCATGGGCCCGAAGAAGTACCCCCTTCCCCCACATCTTACTGCACCTCCCTCAAACATATTCCTTTTGTCCTTATTTTTTTTTAATAAAACACCACACCCTGCATATCAGATATTTACCTTATGATTCATAACAGTAGTAAAATTATGCTTATGAAGTAGCAACAACATTTTACGGTTGAGGGTCAGCACAACATGAGGAACTGTATTAAAGGGTGGCAGCATTAGGAAGGTTGAGGACCACTACTCTAACACATGTCACTTCAAGTGCTATCCTACTTAGCAATTACAACAGAATTGATGTTTACCCACTTTATAGATGAGGTGGCTGAGGGCCAGCCATGTTGAGTTGCTCTCCAAGTCACATGACAAGGAAGTGCATGAGCTGGGATTTGAACTTGGGTCTTATTCGTGTCAAAGCCCGTGTCCATACTCTCAACATGAAGACTACAAGCATAGAGCAAAATAGTTAAGGGCAAGAACTCCATCTTCTTCTTGTGGAAACTCTCTGGACTCCAGTTTCCCACTTTCAAACTCTACCTGCCCCAGGATACTACTGTAAGGATTAATTAGCTTAATATGGAAGTGACCGATGTAACAACACTCAGCCCATGATTGCTATTCTGCATGCATATATTATCTTTATAGTTCTCAAACAGCTGACCCACAGATGAGAAAGGAGGGAGTGTAGTGCCAGGGAAGGGTAGTGATCCCCCAAAAAACAGACAGGAGCCGATCTGATGCAGCTCACAACAGGGTCTTTACTCTACTCTAGGTAACTCAGACCCCTCCAACACACTGCCATCATTCAGGACAGTTTTGATAGTGAGGCGCCCAAAATATTTATCAGGGCAAGGCTTTCTAGTAAGTAGCAAGCAGGAATGTGGGGAGGTGGGGGGGGGTTGGCGCGTGTAAGTATGCAAGCATCTAATTAATAAGCTGCTGTGGCCTTTAACATAATTGGCTGGTGCTGGGCGTCCTATCATAAACTTAATTTCTGCTCCCCTCTGCATTGGTGGTGGTTAGGCAGGATGTGGGCTTGCAATCTGGGAGTGCAGGTTTGTAGGAGGAATAACCTGGAGACACTGGTCTTGTTGAGGGTGTCACCTGGAGAAGCTGGTCCTGTTGGGGATTAGCCTAGACACTGGAGCTAGGCTTAGTTTTTGTTGAGGGGCAATTTGGAAACTAATGCTAGGTACCAGCCCGTTCGTTTACCTGAGTTCAAACTTAAGTGAGGTTCTCTAAAGTGGAGTCTGAACTTAAAAGATTTGGTCTCTCAGGAGCTGGTGTTAGAGACTGAAGGAACACAGGAGGCCACCAATGGCGCTCTGTCCAGTAGGGATAGGGGACAGTTATAACACCTTTATGATAAACTAGCCGAGGTGACCAGGGATACTTTCTAGAGTGCTATGTCCTTACTCACGCAGATGGAGGGAGGGACCTCAGAGACATCAGGGCTTACCATGTTTACATGTCTGTTATATCCACAGTCCATCAGACCAGGAAACATCTGGATCAGAAACAACACTAAGCACGCAAGGTGTCTTAGCTGTTGGCCAAAAGCATAAACACAAAGAGCTGCTTAGCAGTGGTTTGGTCCAAGTTCATGACTCCCTGAAGACACTCATGACATTGATGGCATCACTACACTAAGTAAGGTCACATGAGGACCTGACTGGAACCAGCTGGTACACAACATGGAGGTGAAAGGCCTTGTACACCAGTGTCATGAGACCCGTTCCGGTCTCGTCCATTTTAGATTAGAACGTACCTTAGGGAAAGCTTCCATGGTGACAGGCCTTTTATAGTAAAAATCGACCTGCCTGGGAATTTCTTAAAAAGCTTTGTCAACGAGGAAAGTACTGAGATTAAAAGAGCGGTTCTCAACCTTCCTAGTGTTGTGACCCTTAAATACAGTCCCTCATCCTATGGTGACCTACAACCAAAAGCAGGCTGAGAAACTGGGGACATTAAATTGATGGAGGACATAGGGACCTGGGAGAAAGCATTCCAGAGAAATGAGCTCTGGGGGCCTGGGAGAAGAGCTCAAGAGATAGCAGCACTGAAAGGATGCTGCCGTTATCTCTGCTAGAAGCCAACGGGAGTAAATTCTAGGTTTAAAAAAAATCTGCCGTGCTCAGCAAGAATGAAGTCCCTTGTTTTCTCAAATCCTTTTTTTTTTTTTTTTTTAAATTAGCTATACACAAATGCTTTCCGTAAGCAGCATTGGAGGAAGATGGGAAAAGGTACTTTTGTTTAAGCTTCAGGAAAGAATTTCACCTGAAGCTGTATAGAAATAAACCAAAAAAGCAGAAAGCTTGGAAAAAATAACAAACTTCCACATACCTCATGTAGTTCATCAACCTCACCTTCCCTACCTAACCATGTACCCCACGTACCCTACGTATCCCTGTACCAGAGACCCTCTGTGGAGGATGGATAGCACCTAAGTGTGGGTCTTTTGCACAAGCAATAGAATCTGTACCAATAACTGTCATAACCTATAAACTATCCCACTTAAGGGATACCTAGGAAGAAGACATGCATGCGTGACATTAAGTGAATAATGCAAACATATCTCTTATTAAAGAAAGATTAGGTAATATCCTATTTCTCCTGAAGCTCCTGCTGTTGCCAAAAATATTCTAATAATCACGAAGGGAACAGCTGGTAAAAATCAGATATAACCTTTGCAGCTAGAAAAACCAACTCCACCCCAGAGCTGAACTGTGTAGGAAATAGTCACCTGTGCAAGTCTGTTCTTCACGACAGAGAAAAATCTTCCCGAGCAGTTTTGAGGGCAGCGAGAAAGAGCCGTAAGTCAACAGGATCGGAAGGCAGCATGCTTTTGCGGTGGTATAATCTTCACAAGAATCCAGGACTAAATTATTGTTTCGCACTTACCTGTAGACTCTGGAGGTCATGACCTTGGGGAAAAGAAGCATTTTAAGGATTCAGAAAATACCTCGGGTACAGCTTTGCTGAGGAATATGTGGTAGTTTGAATAAAAACGGATCCCCGCAGGCTCCTAGGGAGAGGCACTTTTAGATGTGGTGGAGAAAGTGTGTCACTGGCTGTGGCTTTGAGGTTTGAGAGGTTCAAGCCAGGCTCAGTTACTTTCTCTTCTCTCCCTGCTGCCTGAGGACCCAGATGCAGAACTCTCAGCTACCTGTCCAGCACCATGTCTGCCTGCATGGCACCATGCTTCCCGCCATGATGATAGCGGACTAAATCTCTGAACTGTAAGCCAGCCCCAATGAAATGTTTTCCTTTCTAAGGATTGCCACAGTCATAATGATTCTTCACAGCAAGGAAAGCCCTCACTAAGACAGAATGTTTCCTAAAGTTCTCTATACGTAATGGCAGAATCATTGCACGACACTGTGGTAGACACTGGACATCAATTGTCTGATCAACTGAGCCACAGTCTCTTGTGAGGTAGTTGTAAAGAGTTATGTTTCAATATGGGTCCCGGCAGTTTCTGAAACATGCCTCATGACAGCCTTCTTCAGCCTTACTCATTTTGCTTGTCATGATCTTACAGATGACAGTATGTGAGGCTTAGTGACCTGAGTCTCCCATCTTACGGAGATCAGAATTGAACACAGTGACAGCAAGGGCTGCACCGTCAGTAGAGCCAATCTGGAAATATCTGAGCAAGGAGCACATCGGGGGGGTATAACATCTTAGCATACCCTCCATCTCACTGGAAACCCACCCGGATAGAGGGCATTGGTGTTTTCCTCACCAAGGTGAGTCTGTTAAAAAAAAAAATAACTTATGTACAGTAGAATGGAAGGAGTTTCTTTGATCAGGAGGTAACTCCTCAATCAGACAGCTACAAACAGAAGTGGTGAACCAGAGCGGCCTGTGAGGACAGCATTCACAGTGCAAATGAGAATAAGAGCAGCGAAATGTGTGACTTGCCAAGTACAGGTCTTTGCCTAATTTTGATTATCTCAGCAAAAAAAAAAAAAAAAGTCTCTGTTTATTCAATGAACACCCAGCCAGCTGCTTCCGATCCGGAGACTCTTAAGTTTCATTTTGTTTACATAGGGAACCAGGACCTTGGAGCCATCTTGACCAAGCGGCCTTCCGTTAACAGGCCTGGGTGACTTTGAAGGAGCTGTACTTAGTCTGGTCATCTCGGTAGACTACATGCCAGCATCCCAGTACTCGGCGTGATGATTTGTATTGTTCAAAATAATCAGCTTCTATTTAAAAAAAATAAATAAATAAGTCATGATTCCCAAGTGTAAAACTCCCGTTGTTGACACAGCAAACCACCTTGATGGTTCCCAGGTCCCCTCATGCATAGCTTGTCAGCAGGGACAGCTCAATGTATGTGCAATGTCTGTTTTTCCTCTGTTGTCATAGGAGCAGGGAGGAACTGTGCAGAATGGCTGGGGACCACGAGCAGCAAGCAATGCTCTTAAAGCATCCTAAATATTTTTGTGACCGAAGCACACGCCCATCTACTGACCATCTCCATCTTTCCTGAAAGTGTTTCACTGTCCTTTCTTACTGTTTGAGCTGCAAGGTTCTTGGGAACAGAAAGCATGTCTTGTTAAACTTATTATTCACTGAATTTTGTTGTTTGTCTAAACAGTTCAAATATCATAAATTTTTGTACAGGTTTAAAGATTGAGCGTCCCTCCCCCGCCTCATTTCTCCCTGCACTCTCTTTTTGATGAGATGATGCATAAAACATGATACCCCAAAATCTGTCACTTTGGTCTGAGGGCTAATTCAAGCTGAAGACATTTGGGGATCTGATAGACGCAGAAAGGCGTCTTTCCAGAGCGACTAGAAATGGCTGCATTTGTGGTTCGATTAGCTCAGGGCAGTTTCAGTGTAGTGTGACAAAAACCCAACTTAAAGTACTCTGAAGCAAAGAGAAATACATGGGTTCTCAACTACAAAGTGAAGGAGAAGGCTTCTCAAGCTGAGGTGTGTCTGGATGCAGCAGATTTGATGACATCATGGAGATACAGTTGGTGGACCTTCCCTCATCTTCAGGTGCGGCATCCCCCACCCCTCTAAAGCTCACACTATAGGCAGTGGCTGGGGGTGGGGCTGCAGGTTTAAGTGACTTCTTGATCATCTGTTGCTAAACCACTTTCTTGGGATGGAGGTGGGGTTGTAAACAGCATCTACCCCTCCTCCTCCTAAGGTCCCAATGTACAATATATGGGCCATGTATATATACTAAGGTCCCAATATATACGGTGGCCGTATCTCACCAAAATTCACTATGGGGATTCTTTGAGTTAACTGTGTTTATCCACAGAGCATTGTTCAGGGGTTACATACAGGGGTGCTGGTGCTCCATCCCAGAAGGGAACACCTGGAAAGCTTGTACCAGGTAGGAATGAATACTTCCTTATAACCGAATAGAGACATTCCTTCACCACACACAGAAGATCCCTGTCTTCCCCAGGCTATATACTCTGGGCCACATTCAGTTAAGGCAGTTTCCATACAACAGGTGGTAGAGAGCTACTGGACACTCCAGCATCCAGTGACCCTCTCCACCCCTCCACGAGCCTGTGGAAACGATCAACAGTCCCAGCTGAGATGATCCTTTCCACAAGGAGATGCAGCTGAACTCCCAAAGAAGGTAGTTGTGTGGCCCAGAGAGTAGTCAAGCACAGCTAAAAGACACGACATCATCCCATTGTGTCCCTTATTGGTGACTCCAAAGGTCCCCTGAATGGCTATGCTTGAACCCTCGGTGCCCACCTAAGGTCAGATCACTGTGTCGAGAGGACTGAACACGATGGTCCAGTCCATGAAAATGGTGAGGAACTTGGCAGCCCCACCGGAGAACGGAGAGAGATTTCCCAACTGACAGCTCTGGGCAGACAGAGTTGTTTACATGCCAAGGAAAGATCTCTGTAGAACATCCCTTCAGCCCTCCTGTCACAGCCTCTCCACTTACGGTCTAATCATAGATTTTTACTGAAAGGTCTGAAGGATTTCTTCCTGGTCCTAGTTCAAAGACGAAACAGAAACAAAGCATAAAATCTCAAAGGGGGAAACCCTGTTTATGGTTGGAAAGCCAAGCACTGCAGACACTATAATCAGATAAAAGCTTCCGAAGGTTCCACTTGGCATGGATGAGTGGCTTAACCTCCGTGTGTCAGGCTTCCTTGCTCTGCAGAGTTGGAAATCTCCAGACAGGATAATTTAAGATCATTTAAAAAAAAAAAAAAAAGTAACAATTTTCATTCAGAGAACAAAAAAAAGATGGCATCAATTCCCAGGATTGGATACCACCCAAGAAAAGCCATTACCCACGGTGACATGTGAAATATCTGCTTTGATTTCTTGCTGGAGATCATTTAGCACTGTCAGGACAGAACACGGCAAGTCCCCCTGCTTGTCAAAATGCCATTCGAAGTATAATCCTGACATGAGAAATCCACTCCCATGGCAAATGACACGGAGCTCCTGATGGAAAACAGATACATCTGCTAGCCGGGGAGAACAAAGAAAGGAATGCACTGTACGACAGAGGGGAAGAGTTCTCGCCCATTGCCAGGTCCATAGCCAAGCCAAGGTTCGAGGACAAAGACGGATAGATGAACGATGCCATAGCATGCAGACTTATGGAGCACATGCTTTACAGATAGGAGACTTCATAAGAGACTCAAAGAAACAGGGAAGCACTGTGCAGGGGGAGTGTGTGTGTGTGTGTATCGGTAGTATGCATGTGTATGTATGTGTGTGTATGTATGTGTGTATATGATGGGTATGTGTGTATGATGTGTATGTGCCTGTGGTGTATATATGTGTGTGTGTGTGATGTGTATGTATGTGTGTATATGTATATGTGCATTTGTGTGTATGGTATGTGTGTGTACATGGTATATATATGTGTGTGTGATATGTATGTATGTGTGTGATGGTGTGTGTGTGGTATGTATATGTGTGTGTGGTGTGTATATGTGTGTGATGTGTATATGTATAGTGTGTTATGTGGTATATATGTGTGTGGTATGTGTGTGTGTGTGGTGTGTATATGTGTGTGATATGTGTGTGTGTGGTATGTATGTGTGTGATACATGTGTGTGGTATGTGTGATGTATATGCGTATGTGTGCATGTGTATAGGTATGTATGTGTCATGTATGTGTGTGGTATTAGTGTGATTTGTGTGTGTCATGTATGTGTGTGGTGTTAGTAGTGTGTGTGTGTGTGTGTGTGTGTGTGTGTGTGTGTGTGTATCCCCAGAGGACAACCTAACAGTCATTCCTCAGGCATCATCTTCCTGGGTTTGTTTGGTTTTGTTTGGGACAGAATCTCTCATGGGGCTGGAAATAGCCACATAGACCAGTTTGGCTGGCCAGTGGATGCCAAAGATCAGCCTGTCTCTGATTCCCCAGCATTGAGGTTAAAAGTACTGTACCAGGAAGTGTACAAGAGCCCAAAAGACAACCAGAAGCCGACTGTGATGCAATCGCACTAGGGTCTCTTTGTTTACAAGCTGGAGCCTGGGCTTACTCACTGAGACCCACAGGAGAGTTTGGTGAAGCAGTCCAGAACTCTCCTTGGGCAAGGTTTTATAGGAAATGGCAAGCAAGGGGTGGAGGTTTCTAGCCTGGCAAGCATCTAATTGAGAAACTGTTGTGGCCTTTAACATAATTGGCTGGTGCTGGGAGCCAAACCATAAACTTAACTTCTGTTTTCCTCCTGACTGGAAGTTCTTAGGAAGTGAAGTGTCAGGGGCAGGCTTGTAACACGGAGGTGCAAATTTGCTGGGGAATACCCTGGAATCTGCTGCTAGTCACAGATCTTGTTGGGGGTGGGGGTAACCTGGAAACCAGTGCTTGGTATCAGCCTGTTAGCCAACGAGTTCAACTTTAGGTCAGGTTCTGTGAGATGGAGTCTGAAGCCAAGATGTGGTCTCTCAAAGTATGCACTGCCACACCAGGCCTTTTTGTTTGTTTTAAATGTGAGTTCTAGAGATGGAACTCACATCTTCTTACTTCTAAAGTAAACGCTTCACCAGTGCAGCCTCAAACACGCATTTTCTTTATATAGACTTTGATAGAAAAGCAGCCAGCCATGGGAGGTATAGTTAGATAATAGGTTATAACCGAGCAGTAAGAAATGGGGCTCGTTGGGGGGAGACATAGCAGAGCTTGCTGGGTCAGTTCATTGCTGTGTCTTCAAAGACGAAGACAGTTCTTTCTGTGGATGGAAGGAAGCATGTCTCCTGTGAGGATCTTAGGACTTGCTTTGGAGGGAAAGGATAACAATGACAGGATCTGTTGGGCTCTGTTGCTTTTCAAAGTTCCTAGATGATGTCTCACGCGCACACACACACACACACACACAGAGAGAGAGAGAGAGAGAGAGAGAGAGAGAGAGAAAGAGAGAGAGAGAGAGAGAGAGAGAGAGAGAGAGAGAGAGAGAGAATGCTTCCCTGTTTCTTTGGGTCTCCCTTACTTACAAAGTCTCTGGTCTTCCAGTCTGCTATAAAGAATGTCAGAAACCTGGAAAAAATGAAAGGAATGAGAGGAGTGGAGATAAAGAGAATAATGGAGGAAGGAAGGAAGGAAGGAAGGAAGGAAGGAAGGAAGGAAGGAAGGAGAGAGGGAGGGAAGAGGAGAGTGTGATGGTTTGTATACGCTAGACACAGGGAGTGGCACTATTAGGAGGTGTGGCCCCTGTTGGAGTAGGTGTGTCACTGTGGGTGTGGGCTTTAAGACCCTCATCCTAGCTGCCTGGAAGCCAGTATTCTGCTAGCAGCCTTCAGATGAAGATTTAGACTGCTCAGCTCCTCCTGCACCATGCCTGCCTGGATGCTGCCATGTTCCCACCTTGATGATAATGGACTGAACCTCTGAACCTGTAAGCCAGCCCCAATTAAATGTTGTCCTTTATAAGAGTTGCCTTGGTCATGGTGTCTGTTCACAGCAGTGAAACCCTAAGTAAGGCAGGGAGCACGGAAGGAAAGAGAGGGCAAGAAGAGCAGAGCTAGCTTGGGGTCGGCCCTTTAGATTTTTTTTTTAATTAATTAATTTATTTATTTTTATATGAGTACACTGTAGCTAGCTGTCTTCAGACACACCAGAAGAGGGCATTGGATCCCATTACAGATGGTTGTGAGCCACCATGTGGTTGCTGGGAATTGAACTCAGGACCTCTGGAAGAGCAGCCAGTGCTCTTAATCGCTGAGCCATCTCTCCAGCCCCGGCCCTTTAGATTTATACCACAAACTTTCATGGCTAAACGTTCAGGATTTGGAACTAGAGATGCAAGGTTAAAGTTGGTCACATCTCTCCACCTTGCAGCGACCTACATTTGATGATTTAACCTCCCGATGTCTCAGATGCTTCATCTGAACCACATGGAGAAAACTAACAGGGCCGTCATTGGTGATGGAAAGCAGCTGCAGTGCTGGGCACTTAGGCAGTGACATCTGGTGTCCTGGGCTGCAGCTCACAGTCCTCAAGGCTCTGTTGAAAGCATCCTCACTTTAAAGCTCATGAACTTTAAATTGGAGAGGCAGAAATCTTCAGGAGGTGGTGCCTCGTGCGCATGTGTGTGGAAATGCCAGGCTGGGAATGACAGTTCACTCCTGTTTGACACATGGAAAATGAGCCCAGGTCTGCTCTCTGCAGAACACTAGAGGTCATTGTTGGCACTGAATCAGCTAGCCCCAAGGATGCAGAATTCAGAGTGACAATTTTTTGTCATCAGCCCCACTAGATGTCTCTTGAATAAAATGTTAGGCATTCAGTACCCTAGCTCCATACAGTCTGTACCCAGGCATTGGACACAGAAAGGACACAGATTTTAATGTAGCCAGGCACTGGACACAGATTTTAATAGACGTCTTGAGTGAGCGTGCATTCTGCAGTCACATACACATGATCCAGAAGGAAGATATGCTGTTTTCCAGAGCCATTGAGATGACACAGGAGAGAAGCAAAGGTGACAACATCTTTATTTCAATGAGAATTAGAAACCACAGAAGGTCTTTGAAGCCAAGAGCAAGATGCCACTGGATAAGATAAACTGTAAGGTTGCTCCTAAATCACCAGGTCAGCAGCAGAGTCAAATATGGGCTCTTACTTACATTAAAGGGCAGAGCAGCTCAGGACCAGAGGAAAACCCAGCTGTGTGCTGGTGCCGATAACTGATTGGCAGACTAGAATAAAAAGAACGGCTCTGGAAGCTGTGAAGCTGGCTCTGCCAATAAGGCACTTGCTATTCAAGCAAGAGAACCCAAGTTTGGATCTACGACACCCATGTAAAAAGCCAGGGATAGTGACGTACACCTGTATTCCTAGTATTGATGAGGAGCCTGGGGCTTGATGTTCGCCAATCTAGCTAAATCAATGAGAAGCCCTGTTGCATAGGGATAAGGTGGAGAAGGATCAAGTAAGGTAGTTGTACTGGCTGGTTTTGTATGTCAACTTGACACAAGGTAGAGTCATGAGAGGGGAAGGAGCCTCAGTTGAGGAAATGGGTCCATGAGATCCAGCTGTAAGGCATTTTCTCAATTAGTGATCAATGGGTGAAGGACCCAGCCCATTGTGGCTGGTGCCAGCCCTGAGCTGGTAGTTCTGGGTTCTATAAGAAAGCAGGCTGAACAAACCATGTGAAGCAATCTGGTAAGCAGCCCTCTTCCATGGCGGCTGCATCAGCTCCTGCCTCCAGGTTCCTGCCCTGTTTGAGTTCCTGTCCTGACTTCTTGATGATGAACAGTGCTGTGGAAGTGGAAGCTGAATAAACCCTTTCCTCCTCAACTTACATTCTGCTCATGATGTTTTGTTACAGCCATGAGAAGTGAGTTAGGCATCGTGAGGTCACATCATGTATCGTGCACACCTGTGTCATTGTGTGTTGCGACTGTGATGATGACACATGCACAATTCAAAAAAGAGGAAGAGCTCAGGGAACGGAACGTCGGAGTGTTTACCCCTCCCCTCGAAGTAAACAAGCTGTCTGAGTCACGTGCCTGGGACACTTAAGCCGAATGTTTGTAGTGATGAGCTAGTTTAGATTTACCTACATGCACCACTCATACTGCCTGCAGGGATGTGTGTTTGTCTGTGAGGTGTGGGCCCAGACTCTAGTAAGGCAGCACATAGCACATGGACTGTGCTCAGTACTGCCTTTCTAAAGCCATCTGAATCCCAATACACATCTGGTCATCACGAATTCAGCCATACTTGTGTGTGACATGGAGGGGCAAGGACTATGTGCTGCTTAGGTTAGGGCAGGTGAGAGTCCCTGTTTACACCCACTGTGCTTTTGTTGGCCTGGATCCCAGTTTCACAGTAAAGTCAGACATCTGACATCCAGCTGCCAACTTCAGAAGAAAAAAAAAAAAGTCTTTCTGGAGACAGGCGGCTTCTTCAGGTCACAACTAACCCAAACGTTGTTGAGATGACAGCAGCTGCTGTTTTCGTTGGAAGGGTTGCCTCCTCAGTTCCAGCAACCCTCACCTTCACTGTGTGGTCATAGTCTTTGGTGCAGGCCAGTTCAACAACACCAAAGTGAGTAGTCATGAAAGCAATATTTTGTTCTGTGCTTAACAAGCTTGAAAAGTTCACCAACCCACCTGGCATGTACACCCAGCATTTACCCACTTATCTGAGTGGGTGATGGATGGCCAGCATCGTGGGGATAATAACTGTGATTGTGCTCGATGGCAAAGCAGAGGATTCTGCCAGGGAACCAAAGGATGCCATGGACGGGATGGAGTCGGAGCTTTGGGAGCCTCAGCCTTCAAGGACAGAGCAATAGGTACAGGAGAGCGTAACCGTTCGAGATCACTTACTGGGCCAAGGTTACCTGATACAGTTAGTCCAGGAATTAAATGAGACGCCAGACTCAGGTTGGAAGGGCCACAGCAAGAATTTTATTGAGAGCAATCAAACTTCTTATACCCTTATCAGAAAGAGAATATAATGGCAGTTGCCAGGATCAATATAGTAGTAGGTGCCAGGGTATAGTGATGTTTGCAAGCTATACAGGGCACACAATTTATTTGTTTGTTTGTTGTTTGTTTTTGTCAAGATTCCATGCTTCCTTGACTTCTGTGGGAACATAACGGAGAAACAAAGTAACCTCAATGTTTCACTGCCTGAGGGAGTGCACTGGTTTCTCAGGAACTGAAAGGCACAGCACCTCAGGAGCCAGAGACTCTGACAAAAAAAAAAAAAAAAAACCAACAACCAAAAAGCCTGTGACCTATACCTCTCCAGGCAGCTAGACCAGGCTAACTCCATGGCTCCCTGCAGACAAGCAGGGAGAGGAGCCGGGACTTGGAGTGGTGCATGGGAGCACAGCATGAACTAGCATTGTGGTTTCAGGAAATTGTAACTTAAAGTTCTTCAGAGGTGCCATTCACCCCAAAGAGCCAGGCTGTTGCCACATTCTACTGTCTCCTCATTTCTTAGGCCTAGACTATCTTGAAGAAGTTAAACATCTGGACTCTTTGGTTCGATTTTTTTTTTTAAGTCAAATGTGCTTTAAAGAAAATGATAAGGACAATCAGAGACACTTGAAAGTAGTCTGTAGATTGGATTGTGCTCCTATAACAAGGTTAATTTTCTGATTTGGAAAACTGTCCTGTGATTAGGTAAGAGAATTGTCTTAATTTTAGGCAGTCAACACTGAAGCACCCTCTCCTGCTCTGTCAGGATAGCACAGGCATGGCGATTTGCAAGCAATAGAAATCTAGTTGGAAAAATCTAAAAGCAAGCAGTCTGCCTCTAATGATGGCCCTCCTGCTGTGTCATCCTCTGCAGAAAGAGAAAAGAAGGTAATGACAACACAGAACCTCAGCCCACTAACAATCTTCACAAATCCACCAAGAGACCATGAGAGTGCAGCCAGCCACCTTGGCTTGAATACCTGCCAGCACTGTTTTAGTGGAGATTAAATTTCCTCCACACACACTCTTAAGGACACCGGTTGAGATAAAAGATTCCTTTGCTTCACAGCAGGTCTACTAAATTAGATCTACTAGAAATACAGTTGTGTAGAAACTAGGTCTGGGCAATCTCAGACGCACTAAAACTCTGAGAGCAAATGAACTACCCTTACCGATCAACGTGTGGGCCACACACTCACCCCTGGCCTCCCAGAGAAGCCCCAGCCATACTCAGACCTACTGAGCCAAGTCTTCTCTTTTGACCACAGCCAGGGGAGTTCCAGCACCCTTACTCCAGTGATCCAGCTAAGGAATAGATCTTGTTTATCAAATGAGAACAGTGTTTTTTCTTTGCTGACTCCTTGGTTGCCCTCTAAGGCCAGAAGGAATGGAGGATGGAGAAGGTCCACCTCGAAAGACAGAGCCATCATTTTTAAATTGTCCCCCTTTCTGCTCGGTGCAAATGGGAAATTGTTGCCCTTATATGGATGTGAGTTGGTTTGAGCAGGACTCTGCATTCTTCCTTCTCCATTCAATCTCTGCCCAGGTCGGGCTGCCCCAGGGTACAGTCAGGATGCAGCAACAGATGCTTAAAGCTGGCTCAGCAGTTCTCAACATGAAGCCAGAACTGAAGGGCCAGGCAGGCATGAAACCCTGTTCTACATCTCAATGAAGGTGCCTATGGTGCAGGACCAGATGTGCCAGCTGAGAAAAACAAGACACTGCCTCCTTTTGTCTCAACATTTACCAAACAGAACAAAATCCAAACGTTGAAGAGACTATTCCAGCTTCCCGGTGTTGTTCTAGCTAATAGAATTTTCCATGAGATACTAGCCTTTAAAGAAGTGAGGGGTATAGCTAAGTTCTGTGTTCACTGTGTTCACTATCACCCACCCCCACAGAAGGGAAGCCCCACATTTATGCTTGTCTCCCTTCTTGTCTTATATTTACCAACCCCTTCTGGAACTAAAGTTTTTTAGCACTTGTTTGGTTCCATAAATGGAGAAGAAACACAGGTGTAAAAACACAGGTTAAAAAAAAAAATCTTGGCAGAGCCTCTGAAGCACTTGGAAAATCTACTTCCAGTCTCTTCTAGCAAACTTCCCTAGGGGAATAAGGTCCTTTGGTTGGGAACAAAGAAAGTATTCTTTGTCTGCCTGAGGGTGAAGATCAGCACTGGGTACCTGGAGAGGCTTTGCTCTTTCCCATCTCAGCCTCACCCTGGCAGAAATTCTGCATCCTTTCCTTTATCTTTTGCTTCTTTGCTTTGGCTCCGCAGAAGCACAGTGTGGCTTGAATTGCCTGGGTTTTTTTTTTTTTTTTTTTTGTGACATCATTAACTGCTTCCCCAGATCTCACTTTTATACCAGTGGCATGGTCTGAATGCCTTTGTTGTTCCCCTCCAACCCACCACGCTAATAGTACGTTAAAATCTTGATCTGCAAGATGACATTCGAAGGTTGGGTCTTTGAGAGGTGACCAGAGTGGACTCACTTGGGTTGGAATTAGTGCCCTACTAATGAAGTATAAGAGTTTCCTCTATCACTACATATTCAGTAAGAAGAATCTATCTATCCTCATCAGACACCCAATCTACTGGCACCCTGAGATTGGTCTTCTTAGCCCCCAAACTTCAAGAACAATTTTCTTATCCATAAGCTACCCACCCCAGGAAGTGAACGAACATACTACCAAAAACCTTAGTTCCAGAAGGTGTTGGTAAATATAGGAAAAGAAGGGAGACTGCAGCATAAATGTGTGTTTTCTCTTTTGGGGAGGGTGTTGAATAGTAACAATGTTACAAAATGTAGTAACATTAGCTGCAGGAGCCTGAACACACTAACCCACCCCCTATAGCTGCTGTTCTTTCCCTCAAGGGATCCGCACAGCTTGACTCTGACCAAGTGGATTTGTTTAAACCCTCCCTAGAGCTGCCCCCGGGCCAAGAAGTCCTGAGATAACACAGGCTTTGCTCGACCACCTCACCTTGGTCAGCCTCTATCATCCACACACTCTGGTCATTCTGGTCTTCCGGATTCCCTTTACCTAAAATTCTCCTCCTCATCTTTTTGCCCTTCAAATCACAAAATGCAAAATGCTTTTTTTTTTTTTTTTTTTTGGTTTGGTTTTTTGAGACAGGGTTTCTCTGTGTAGCCCCGGCTGTCCTGGAACTCACTCTGTGTAGACCAGGCTGGCCTCGAACTTAGAAATCCACCTGCTTCTGCCTCCCAAGTGCTGGAATCAAAGGCATGTGCCACCACTGTCCGGCTCAGGGACACTTTCTTAATTTGACAATCTAAGTTAGAGGTCCCCAAAACTTGGTCCCAATCTGCAAGTTGTTCTCTATGTGACACACGCTAAAATAAGAATGAAGAAAGCTTACGATGTTTGAATATTATCACAACACCCAAGCACTGATCGAGACTCATCTTGTCTGATAGACTCACAGTGTCAGTCACAAATAAAATCCAAGTTGCACACTAACATAGTAGGAAAGTGGTCATTGTGCACACATCAACAGTGAGAGACCCCAGTCTGGCACATACATGGTGCTGCATGGCTTCTTTCCCAAGCATTTATCACAGATGGCTGTTTTATGAATTTTTATGATGTTTTCCCTCTCTTATGTCTTCCACATAAGAGTATTAGCCTCGTGTGTGATGGTTTTTCCTTATCTTACGACTCCCAGATATGAGTATTAGCAACGTGGGATGTAGTTGACGCTAGATAATGTGTCTGGTTAGCAAGTGGGGAGGGCGTAGCGCTTGGGACTTGTTGCTGATTGTAACCTGCCGACATCTCAACAAAATTATCAAGCTCAGTAAACCACCTGTTGCTGCTACCCAATGGTTCAGAGTGGGTATGGTGAATGGGGGTGGGGGGGGGGAGATAATGATTTTACATTACATTTTCCATGATAGGATGGGTAGATACTGAAAATTAAGCAATGTGGTTCTAAGAGTACAAAAAAAAGTCTTTGGCAGTCTTCAATTTCAACTATCCATTGTTACACACCACCAATTTGTTTCATTCGGTATTTATACTTGACTGTAACAAAGCCACATTGTAAACTATTACTGCTCTTATAGAAGCAGAGCTGCTTATGTGTCAACTTTCTGTTGCATTTCCCCACCTGCCTGGGACCCCAGGGTCTTTGTCCCTAGCTGTTTTGCTGATAAAATGGAGAGAATGGGGCTGGCATTAAGCTGCCAGCTTGGTTTCTGGCAGCCGCTGGACCTCAGAGCATAATTCCCTCCCAAGTGGGTTATCAGAATCAAACACCCTGGGCTAATCAGAATTTCAAAGGATGCAGATATCCCGTTTAATTTAAGAAGATTATTCTGAACCAGGTCTGACTAGGACATTTGGACTTCTCGGCCCCCTGACTGTTTGCTCAGGGGCATCAGACAGCAGCTGAAGTATTGAACTTTTTCCAAGAAAGAAAAGAAAACGTACTGTTTTTCTTTCACTGTAGAAAGTAGCATGCTGGAAGTCTGAGCCCTTGCTCCAAGGTGGGAACAGAGGCACTGTGGGTTTGATTTCTTCCCTGATGAAAGGGAAGAGACTGGACCAGGTGACCTCTTAGATGTCTTCCAGCTGTGAAATTCCCCAGGTCTAATCTCTAAGGCTCCTTCTTGCTCAAAAATTGAGGAACAGAAAGACTCAGATCCCTCCAGGCTGCAGGCTGCAGGAATACTAAGGAGCCCAGCATCTGCTCCCTGCCCTCAGCTTGCTGTAGAAAGAGACGGCAGAGGTTGAGCTTAAATGAAAGTCTGCATCTCCCGCCCACTGAGTTAAAATTTTCTCCTGGAAAATCTGAGGAACAGTGTTTCCTTCCCACCCAGCTGTGCTGGCTCATTTTATGTCAACATAAACGAGAGTCATTTTGGATGAGGGAGCCTCAACTGAGAGAATGCTCCCACCAGGTTGGCCTGGTGGAGCAAGCCCAGTTCTCCAACCCCTGGGCAGCTGCTCCTGAACAAAGCACTCTAATCAAGCCAATGGAAGTAAGCCAGTAAGCAACAGTCTCCTAAAGCATCTGCATCAGGCTCCTGCCTCCAGGCCCCTGCCCTGATCTCCTTCAGTAATGGACTGTGATGTGAAGCTGTAAGCACAAATAAACCCCTTCCTCCCCATGTTGATTTGGTCCTGGTATTTTATCACAGCAATAGAAATCCTGACTAAGACACCAGTAGCATTGTGAGGATGAACTTCCTCAGGACATCCCATGACAGATTCACCCTTCATTCCACAGAAGTAAGTGCGAATACCAATTTTGCTACTGTCATGAGTCTGGTAATATAAGTATTTTTGGAGACAGGTGTGCCAAGGGGGCTGCGTGACCCACAGGTTGAGAACCACTGCATTTTTAGATGGTTGTCTTTAAACCTCCTATTCTGGGTGCTCTTTGTTCATAGCAACGTTTGAGAGCCACTCATATGACCAACTATGCAATAGTATCAAAAGGTATTCTGTGTCAAGGCAGGGGCTGGAGAGATGACTCCGTGGTTTGGAGTATGTGCTACTCTTGCAGAGGGCCCTGTTTCATTACACAGCGCCCACCTGGTGACTCACAACCATCTGGAACATGTGTATTTATATATATGCAGGCAAAACACTCAGATGCATACGATTAAAATTAACACACACATGTAAAGACCCCATTAACATCTTTTGGTTTTGTTTTGATTTTGTTTTTTGAGACACGGTCTCTGGCTCTGGCTGGCCTGTAACTCACTATGTAGACCAGGGTGACCTTGAACTTACAAAGATATGCCTGCCTCTCCTTCCCAAGTGCTGAGATCAAAGGCATATACCACTATGCAAGGTTATATTAACATGTTAACTTTAAAGATCTTCTAAGAAGAAGATAGGCAGGAAATGTTTTCTTATTAAAAGTCAAAATTACCCAAGAATAGATGTGATTGCACGAGCAGAATATTATTATGAGGAAATATTTGATTTTTATAAAATTTAGTAGCTTATTCTTTATATCAGATTTTTAATGGTCGTTACATTTGATTATTAAAATCAGTATTTTCGCCTTCAGATAGCTGAGATTATATGTATGTAAAGCATACGACTTGATGATTGGATATGCATATCGTGAAATAAAAAGTAACCAGTATTATCTGAGTATTACATCCGCACACAATTGCCATGTTGAGTGTGCTTGAGTGTGTGTGTGTGCACGCGCCCACATGCATGTGCAGTGCATGAACTGTGTTCATGTGTGCTTGAGGTCCAGAGCTTGCATCCTCCAGAGCTTGCATCCTTCATAACTGAACCTTGTACAATTGACTCGTATGCCCCGCTCCTTCTGCCTTGCCCTGCCCATAGAAAACACCATTCTGTGGAATTTGGGCAGTGAGTTGAGATCACACTGGGTCAGTGTTTCTGCACCAGGATTATTTCACTTAACACTGAGCTCCCAACCTTCCTAATACTACGACCCTTTAATATAGTTCCTCACGTTGTGGTGGAGCTATTAAACTATTTTCATTGCTATTTCCTAACTGTAATTCTGCTACTGTGATAAAACTTAAGGTAAATCTGTGTGTTTTCCAGTGGTCTTAAGCGACCCCTGTGAAAAGATCATTCAACCCCAGAGGAGCCATGACCCACGGGTTGAGAAACACATTAATAACACGCTGTCCTCTGGGTTTCTCTAGGGTCTCCAAAGTCAGGTTTCTTTCTCTGTGAGACTGAAAGGTATCCCGATGTTTCTCTCTAGACAGCCTCGGCTTTTTGTTTATATTGTAAATTGAGACTGGTTAAGGCCTTGCTGCCTGGCATGGCTTTTATCATCTGGAAATAAAACTGTGGAGATATAAAGATATCCTTAGGCTGTTGGTTCCTACACTTATTTTTCCTTATATCTTATAGATTTCTCTTCTCATTATATTTCACACTAAAAAAAAAAATGACATGTTCTCGAACATGGTGAGATTTTAGCTGGGCTCTCCTGTCCTTTGTCATCTTTAGGGAGATGGATGTGCCCCCATTATGTCTGACTAAATCAACTCCCAGGACAGACCCAACCATGGAATTGATGTCATGTGTGACATCTGACAGTTTTCCATTTCTATCTCCCTGATTCAAATAAGCTGCCAAGCCCAATGACAGAAGTCTAAGCACATTGCTGTGTCGTCTGTTCCCTGTGACAATGAACACGCTCAAGGTAAGTGCTGGACTGAAGGTAGCTTGGATCAGCTTATCTGTCATAAGCACACACTGCTGAGGGTCAGATCTCAGGTCTCAGATCCACCACCAAGAGCTATTAATCTTTTGACTCCAGCAGTGAAGTGCTGACAGCCAAACACTGTGACGCTGCCCATCGCTCCTGTAAAATGCCAGGTCACACATCAGACAAGCACCCCTCCTCCACACGCAAGCCTAAGGCCTCTTGACATCCCTGAGAGCTGTACCCGACTGTGCAGGAAAGTGTGAGGGATACCTTACAGGGTTTAAGCATTTAATATCTGCTAAACTCTACCCAGGCACCATGTAGATTGTGGTGACCAATCTTTACAGCAGCCATAAGAGCTGCTGTAAATAATATTGGCATAATATCGGTTGTCTTAATTAGTGTTTTACTGCTGTGAACAAACACCATGGCCAAGGCAAGTCTTATAAAAGACAACATTAAATTGGGGCTGGCTTACAGGTTCAGAGGTTTAGTCCAGTATCATCAAGGTGGGAACATGGCAGCATCCAGGCAGGCATGGTGCAGGAGGAGCTGAGAGTTCTACATGTTCATCTGAAGTCAAATAGGAGAGGACTGATTTCCAGGCAGCTAAGATGAGCTTCTTAAAACCCATGCCCACAGTGACACACCTACTCCAACAAGGCCACACCTACTCCAACAAGGCCACACCTACTCCAACAAGGCCACACCTACTCCAACAAGGCCACACCTACTCCAACAAGGCCACACCTACTCCAACAAGGCCACACCTACTCCAACAAGGCCACACCTACTCCAACAAGGCCACACCTACTCCAACAAGGCCACACCTACTCCAACAAGGCCATACCTCCTGATGGTGCCACACCCTAGGCCAGGCATAAACAAACCATCACATTGGTTCTATGCATTCTGCTACTCTTTTTCAAGTGCCATAAATTATGGCCAAATAAGCAAACCATACAAAGCGAACAAGATAAAACAGTAGTATGGCGGTCTTAATGTTTGAAGCTCTCTAAAATTCCTATGAGGAACAGCATGATTTTACTCTTCTTACAGGAGTTTTTAAAAGGTTGTGGCGATCTGAATAAAAAAATATCCCCCATCATTTCATGTATCTGAAGACTTCAGGTGTGACAGAGCACAATGGTAATCCCAGCAGCCACGAGGTGGAGAAAGGTCAAAAGTCCTGGGTCATCCTTAGCTAACCTGGGCTATAAAAGACAAAGGAAAAGGAGAAGAAGGAAGAGGAGGAGGAGGAAGAGGAGGAGGAAGAGGAGAAGGAGGAAGAGGAAAAGGACAAGGACAAGGAGGAGGAGGAAGAAGAGAAGAAATTGTTCTTGAAAGGAAAAAGCTAAAGCCTGCTGCTTCCTGAAAGAATTGAAAATAATTACCCAAACTCCAAAGGTAGGATCAATATTTTTTTCCTATAAAGGGCCACATAGGAAACATTCGAGGCTTGGTAGGCTACATAGTCTATATAGCAAGAATTCAACTCCTAGGTTTGGGGCTTGAAAGTAGCCATTACACTCTAAACAAATAAACGCAGCTACGTTCTGGTAAAACTAGTTACAGGAGCAGGTGGTGGGCTGGGTGTGGCCCATGGGTTTACTTTATTAAGCTGTGCTCTGGAGCCAACAGCCCAGAAGTAAGCAGGGTCTGGCAGCAGTGGGAACCTACCAAGGCTAAGTCTCCTCTAACTCCCCTCCCCCATGCCTGCGGAGTGCAAATTCAGCTGGGACTGATGTAGCTCATTTACAGCCTTCCTCCCTACGCTCTCCTCCTCACGCCCCCAGATTCCTGCCCTGCAGAGGTTAGAAACTGGTCAATGAACTGGGATAGACCAAGAGGAAAGGAAGCAACTGCCTACAACCTTTCCCCACAGCAAGCTTCCAAGCAGAGGCACCCAAGCAGGTATGGGAGTAGATAGAAACTTCAATCCAGAGAGCCTGGCCTAAGTCCTTGATTGAGATGCTCTTTTCTAAAATGAACTCAGATAGATACATTTACTATGTAAGAACAAGCAGAAAATCATTTTTGAAGGAAGGAAAAATGGTTACACTTTTACCTAAACACATGTGCTCTTTGGAAACCTTGGTTATATATTCAGTCATAGAACCAGGATTTTGTGTGTGTGTGTGTGTGTGTGTGTCCTCTATGTAATGAAAAAGCAAATGATGCTATCATCCATCTCCATCCCTTTTGGCAAACTCTTGACATAAGCAATCTATGTCCCTGACTCACCTGTTGTATCCAGTTTCTCCAACATTCACAACAGGTACTTAATAATACAGGATGACTGGGGTTTGTTTGTCCTTCAGAAAATACCGTGAATAATGTATTACTCCTTCCTCTAAGGTGCACATGCCCAGGGAGATGAATTTAATTCCCCACAGGTAGGAAGGCTTCCTAAGGTTTTCATCATGGGAGAGGGGTGAGGCAAGGCAGTACTGACAACCCTGCATGTGACATGCCTAGGTCAGAGCTCATGTCTAATTATGAACAGCACTGGTCAGTTCATTTTAAGCTCTTGGCCCACTGCCTGCTGAAGATCAATGGGACGGGCAATTTCTCCTACTCCTGGAAACAATACTATGAAGCATCTGTGGGGATGAGCCAGGAGAACCAAGGGGACTTGCTTATTGACCCTCGGTTTTCAGACAGGTGCAGCCAGAGGTATGAAACGCTGACCTTTGTTGAAGAAACAGAAGACAGTTTGGTTGACTTTAACTCTGTTTTCTGAGCTGTAAGCTCTAAAGAGGCATCATTGCTTCCTGCTGCTCACAAGGATGCCAGGGCTCGGCTATGACGACACAAGGTCACACCATCTCCGCTCTCCAGCGTGTGTCACTCCCTTGACTTCCTTGTTTCCAGCTTGATTAAGAAGTAAATTCTACTTAATCCAGGTCTGAATTGGTCACTAGCATCTTTACTCTCTGAGCTCATGGAATTTTCTTCTCTGACCGATGGTTGCTTCCAAGAGGATGGACAAGGTGAGCATCGCAAATCTGTACAGTTCCCAGGACTACTCTCATACTGTACCAACTTTACTTGAGCAATCTTAAAAATTCCATCATAACCATTCCAAAACAATGATGGTGAGAAAAACCAAGAAGACCATTGCTGGTTATAGAATCTCTAGCTGACACCTAAATCAACTAAGTATTTAGTTTTTGAGAATTTCACATCTAAGTAATTGATTGGTTTTCATCATGGGAGAGGGGTGAGGCAAGGGAGTAATAAGTTGATTATTTACCTAAAGCTAATGGGAAAGTCAGTGAGAACCAGCACTCCCCCTGTGCTGGCTGGTTTTGTGTGTCAACTTGACACAAACTGGAGTTATCACAGAAAAAGGAGCCTCCCTTGAGGAAATGCCTCTATGAGATCCAGCTGTAAGGCATTTTCTCAATTAGTGATCAAGGGTGGGAGGGCCCATTGTGGGTGGTGCCATTCCCTGGGCTGATAGTCCTGGGTTCTATAAGAAAGCGACCTGCCGGGTGGTGGTGGCACACGCCTTTAATCCCAGCACTTGGGAGGCAGAGGCAGGCAGATTTCCGAGTTCGAGGCCAGCCTGGTCTACAGAGTGAGTTCCAGGACAGCCAGGGCTACACAGAGAAACCCTGTCTCGAAAAACCAAAAAAAAAAAAAAAAAAAAAAGTGACCTGAGCAAGCCAAGGGAAGCAAGCCAGTAAGTCACATCCCTAGAACCGGAGTTACAGACAGGTGTGGGCAGCCATGTGGGTGCTTAAAATGGAACCCACTCCTCTGGAAGAGCAACCAGTGGTCTTACTGCTGAGCCATCTCTTGATCCCCTATAATTACTATTTTTAAAAAGATTAAACTAATTAAATGTTCACCCTCCTATGGCATTCATTCAACATTTCTTCTCTGGTTTTGATTTAACAAGAATTGTGGGCAGCCCACAGCCCATCACTTCAAAATAACAATCTAGACTAGGGCTCCCCAGAAAGAATGGCCTCCCTCCTCTCAGTTTCTAACTGCTGCACCCAGGCCTACATTATCAAGAGGGTGAAAAGGGTGTCTGAGAGACGTGAAAATCACACCAGAGACAAATTCACAAGTAATCGGAGAATAGCCTTCCTGGCAAGGTGAACTGGGAGCGACAGGGATGAAGAGAAAATGTTATGCAAAAGTCTAGAGAGCACATTTCAGACAGAGGGAAGTGTTTGTGCAAAGGACCCTGGGGTTAGAAACAAATGCTGGGGAATGCGAAGAGCCTTAAGGTATCTGGAGCCTTCAAAGTGAGGATGACAAACAAGGGAGAGTTTGCAGAGAACATTTACCAAGAAAGAATGAGGACTTCCTGGGCCTGGAAGGGTGGCTCAGTGGTCAAGAGTACTGGCTGTTCTTCCAGAGGACCTGGGCTCAATTCTCAGCACCCACATGGAAGCTTACACCTGTTTATAACTACAGGATCCAACACCCTCACACAGACATACGTGTAGACAAACACCAATACACATAAAATAAAATTAAAAATAGATTAAAAAAGAATGGAGACTTTGTATTTTATTATAGATCTGACAGGGAAGGATTCTAGGGAACTTGGAAAGTAGGAAGCAGAAATGGAGAGCAAACTCCTCAGAAGGCAGGGTTGTGCACACTCACGAAGGGGCTGTGGTAGGAGTAGTGGAAGCAGAAGAAAGGAGGCAAGTGCTTCCATTCTTGTCCCGAGCACCCGGATGGCTCGGGTCACTTCCTGAAGTATGCTGTACTGAACTCGGCCAGAGTAGAAAGTAAGCACAGAGTAGAAGTTGCTTCGAGGTTGTTAGTTTTGAAATATTGTTTGGACATTCATATGGAGATATCAGGTAGTCAGACTGAACTCTATGCCAGAAAAAAAGTGTTGGGTTGTGGGACCGTGAAAGGATAGCTTGGTTTCTGG
The DNA here is from genome assembly GCF_011762505.2 of Arvicanthis niloticus. NCBI lineage: Eukaryota > Metazoa > Chordata > Mammalia > Rodentia > Muridae > Arvicanthis > Arvicanthis niloticus. The sequence continues at coordinate 40,759,024 of NC_133429.1, forward strand.
TGAAGCACTGGCTAGAGATGGCCGGAGACCCACTCTGCAAGGGACAGCATACATATCCCCACACTCCCAGAGTCCAGGCTCCTGACACACCGCTGAAGACCTCCATTGATTGGTGCCTTTCAGTCACTTAGGGCAATGCCCCTACAGCCCCTACCAAAGAGAGGTTTGTGTCACCTAGCACAGGTAGAGGGCATGACTACAGGCCTCAGAGCCTCAAGAGATCTCCATATTAATGAGATACCTAAAGGCCAGAGGGCGTAGTGAATTAAGCAGTCCTTCCCAGACCCTCCTCTTTACAAATGGTATTTAACCAAAGGCCCGCCCTAAGGGTACGGGGTACAACCACATCTAATTTCTGCCATGACAATAAACCTTTTAAAACCATGGAATTTATTGTGTCTTTGGGGCCCTGTCGTGAGGAATCGTGGGAGCTGAGCCACTGCTTAATCTCCTTATAGAAGCCTTCTCTCTATGTTCCACCACAAAGGCCACCAACTCAAGCAAGTTAGACGATCCAGCCAAGTGAGTACAGTAACCAAGAGTTAAGAGTGCTGCCGGAGTTTCTCTCCCTCGGCCCTCTCAGCTGCTGGCCTGTCCAGCCCGTATGCCCACTTCGTCTGTCTCTGTTCTTCAGCAGCTCAGAAGCCCAAGGACAGAGACCACTGGTCTCCCGGTCAGCTGCTCCCAGCTGCTCCCCCGCAGGACTTCAGACTGAGATCTCCCCACACCCGGGCGGAGCCCCCCATGGCTTCTCAGTCCAGCATCCACCTGGTGCCCTGTAGAGGGAACTCAGTCAAATTCCCGCGATTCTGCCTCCCTGAGCTGTGGCAGACACTAGGAGGACCCACACCCACGCGCGGGCACTACAGCCCCGCGTTGGGTTACAAATATACAAACGGTACTTAAGACTATGACGTCAGAAGGGTCGGCAAGGGGACAGGAAGGACAGTGAAGAAAGTTCGAGCTCAAAGCCTTCATTGTTTATCATGAGAACAGGACACAGGACCAATTGAGCAAGGTTTCCCGAAGCAGCTGCAGAGACAGCAGGAAAGCTAAGCTGGAGGAGAAAGGGGACTAAGAAGAGGCACCCTTACCTAAGGAGGGAGAGGTACCCAGGAAGTGAGGGAAGGTGTGTGCTGTTATCATCACCAGCACTGGTGTTGGTGGCAAGCAGTTCTAGGGCAAAGCTCGGTAGAGAACGGGGAGTCAGAAATTAAATAAGATGGGGTGACAGCACTAACAATCACTTAAGATATTTCTTTGAAGCAGAAAACAGAGGAATGGGGAAGAACTGGAGGATAATTACTTTATTTATTGACCAAGTACTAAAGACCACCAGGGAGTCAAAAAATAAAGTCTATGCAATTGCACGCTTCTGAAGAGTTCACAAACTATGGCTCCAGGAAACTAGTACTGGCTTGTTATCTACCGATGCTACAAGGCAAGGAGTCCCAACTCTTGAAAGGATTGATTAGTGTTTAGAAATCATTTTGAGAGGTCCTGCTAATCAAAGCCAGGTTCAGAAACTCTGGTTGGGCATGTTCTAGTATTTGTGCTTTGGGCCCTCCTCCAGGTCAGGAACTCCCTGTGGCTGTATAAACTACACATCCATGTGACTGACCCGGTCCTCAAAACCGGGAACAGACCATCTCTCATTGAAGAGAATGAGACTGGTAAGGGCAGTGGTGGTACACGCCTTTAATCCCAGCACTTGGGAGGCAGAGGCAGGTGGATTTCTAAGTTCGAGGCCAGCCTGGTCTACAGAGTGAGTTCCAGGTCAGCTAGGGCTACACAGAGAAACCCTGTCTCAAAAAACCAAACCAAAACAAAAAGATAGCTTTTTAAAAGTTTTAACAAAATCACCAAGCCTGAACCCCCATGTCCCCTTGTCTCCTGTCCTGAACTCCTCAGTGACAGAAGCTGAAAGGTTCCTATGATGCTTAATCGTCATTCACAGCAGGACTGGATCAGGTGTCACAGAGGAGACATGCTTTGGGGTGTGTATGCTTCATGAGATATTTACAAAGAGGTTTAGGTGACTCTGAACATAAGTGGCACAATGCCTTGTACTGGGCTCTTTGATTTAATGAAGGAGGGGAGGGGAGAAGTCAAATTGAACACTTGCATTCATCCCTTTCTCCTTCAAATTCATAGATGCAAGGTAAAGGCTGCCTCCCATCTCTGCCACATAGCCCCCCAACTGTCATGGACTAAGGTCCTTCAAACTGTGAGCCAAAATAAACCATTCCTAATCTAGATTGCTTTTGTCAGTAATTTTGTTATAGCAACAAGAAAAATAACTAATATAGATTTCCATGATATTTAATGCAGTCAGAACAGGACCCTGACATTCATAACCCAAAGAGTTATCACATGGAACTTGCTGGGGTTTGGTCTGTTGCTATGTATTGTAATGCTAAATTCGGTAACCCAAGGTCTAGTTGCCTCAAGACAAGAGAATCTTCTCATACCAGCTTTTGTTGTGTAAGCCTTGCTTCTTGATTTAAAACTATTACTGGAGGGAATAGAGGTAGGTGGGTTTTCAGTTACATGGTAGGGGGTTACAGGTAGGGGGGAGAAAAGGAAGGACTGGAGAGGAGGAACGGGAAGCTGCCATGAAAGATGGCCCATGAGGATGTAGCCAGGAGAAACAGGAAGTATTTGGCATATGAGGCTGGGGAGGTAGCCGGGTCAGCAGTTAGAAAAGTAGATTAAGGGTTAGCCCCTACTAATTGTCAAAGCCAAATAAAATAAGCATGGTCTGAGTCTCATTCATTTGTAAGCTGGGAAGGGATAAGTTTAAATTGGTTCAACTACAGTAACTAGCACATCCAAGTTCAGAATTTTATACCTATGACAGAGGCCCACTCATGGTTTGATCAAAGGAGGATTTTCAGTGATTTGGTTCTCACAAATGGATAGGAAGAGATAATTACACGCCGGACTGTGTCCAGACGGTTCGTCATTTACTTTCTGTGGATACAAGGAGAGTTGCATTTCCCTGTCCCCAGCTGATCTTCAGTTGGTGCACACAGGATGGCCGTGGCAGTCATTTAACACTGGCACCTATTCCAATGAGCAGTGTGCACATCTGATCCTTAAGACTCACAGCTACGCTACATTATGTTTTCAACAAAATAGAATTGCTTAAAAATAACTTATCGTTCTATTTCCCAAGCGCCTGTGGTTTTGTGACCTCAATTTTTTTTTTTCTAATATCAAGATGCAGCAGAGTGAGTTTACCAGTGACCTGGGTGAACTTAGTCCTCAGGAAGGGGGCTGACTTCACTCGCTCTGCTCCAACATGATAAAATAATCAGAGCAGACTGCAAAGGGCAATGGCAGCCATACGACTACACACACAGACAGGAAACTGACCTCTGGCCTCAAATGCTACAAGCAGGGAGTTGGAGATGGTACCAAGGAGTTGCCACAGGGAAACAGAGGAATGATGAACTGTGAGGATTGTGCTCGGGATGTGCAATGTGTCAGTGCGAGGAATACAAGAGGCCGGGGTTTGCATAATGCACAGTATAAAAATATGGTGCTCCCTATCCCCAAAGACTTCCCCTTACCCACTGATCTCTGACCCAAAATTCTACCCCACAAACTCGCTCGCTGTTCTTGCCTAAGCAAGCATCGAGCAGATAGACAGTGACAAAAGCTAATTTATTAATGACAGTGATCCAAAGCAAACAACCTTTATGTTCAAACACACGTAGCCTCCATTGTCTGGAAAAACAAACGACGATGCCGTACAGTACCGTGTAATTCCATTAACCCAGAGTTACTGTCGTATTCCACTCTTCTGTCAGGAGAATCTGACACTGACAGATTTGGCTGGGGACACTGTTGTCATACACAAGGTCAGAGTTTTCTCCATCAGAAAGACCTAGAAATGTCCATATACCTTGCTGCTATGCCTACCACCAAACTGAATATCCCACAGGATGAGGCGGCTTGAATAATGAATGACACAATCCCAGGGGGAGACTCGCAGACAGAAAACACTGGTATTAGAAAGAACCAAGAAGGAGAAGATATCATAAATTTCCAGATATTTTAAATGAAAGAAAAGTTGGAAATATGATTACCTGCGTGTGCTGCTGCAAAAGGATCATTACTGGGAAGATATGTAAGGGACCATTGTCTAGAATCATGTTTCTAGGGCTTAATCTTTCTTAATGTTCACTCAAATCTATTGTGTTTCATTTGCTATTGAAAACAGGGATAAGGTCATCCACCTTTTGTTTGAGTCATGGTCTCTCACTGGCCTGAGCTTCACTAATGTGATGGTTTGTACATGATTTGGGCCAGGGAGTGACACTATTAGGAGATGTGGCCTTGTTGGAGTAGGTGTGTCACTGTGGATGTGGGTTTTAATACCCTCGTCCTAGCTGCCTAAACATCAGTATTCCACTAGCAGCCTTCAGATGAAGATGTAGAACTCTCAGCTCCTCCTGCACCATGCCTGCCTGGATGCTGCCCTGCTCCCACCTTGATGATAATGGACTGAACCTCTGAACCTGTAAGCCAGCTCCAATTAAATGTTGTGGTAATAAGACTTGCCTTGGTCATGGTGCCTGTTCACAGCAGTAAAACCCTAACTAAGACAACTAAATAAAGTATATTGTCTGACCAGGAACCCCCAGGGATCTGCCTCCCTCTGCCTCCCTTCTCACCATCACAGGATTTACAAGCCTGCATTACCTCTTTGTTGAGATCCTGGGGCTACTGACTCAGGTCCTCATGTTTACATGGTAAGGGCCTTACTGATGGAACCATCTTTCAAGCTCCTTATAAGCTTACCATTTATGTTAACAGTGTATGATGGGTGTGTGCTCTGCTCTGTGATATAGCTAGAATCCATGGAAGACTGATCTTTCTTCCTGCCAACAATAACTAGGAAAGAAAATGAAGCTTTCTGGTGATGGATGTGTCCTGTTTGTCCAAAGACCACTCCTGAAGTGATAATTCCTCCGGTCGTGTTTTCATATGACCTCACCCTGCTCTATTGCAAGTCAACCATGTCCCTTAAGCTACACACTAGTCCAAGTTTTTCAAAACCTTTAATTTTCCACCATTTCCCTTCAAAGCCTGTTCCAACTTATTATTCACTGGCCTTAAAGTCATGCAATGAATTCACTACAGGACCTGGTGGTATGTTCTTGGAAACGTTTTATGTTCCTGCCTCAATTTCTGTCTCCTCTTAGCCACGTTGCTTAACTGTACTTCTGCACTTTCTGGAGCAGAAAGAATGCATCTAGTAATAAAACTGATTAGTGCCTCTGAGCCTTTCCACCTAAGACTTATGTTCACTGCATGGAAAATAGTAATGATGAACATGCCAGAGAGAAAATGGCTTGGAATATGACATTGTGGACACCTCACAAGTATGCTCATCTCTTATCTCCAAAAATATTTACGATTCAAACAGCAGAATCACAGTTATAAAGCAGCAGCAAAAATCATTTTGAGGTTGGGGGCCACCACAGCCTGAGAAACTGTACTAACAGGTTGCAGCATTAGGAAAGTCTACAGCCTCAGAAGTGAGCCTCTGAGAAGTTTTCTTGATCCACTACCTCAGTTTGGACCATTCTGTCTGGACTTCTTCCACACTTAGGTTCTCTAGCCAACCCAAAGGCTCCAGCTATCTCCTGAGCCCTGATTCTGACTTTATCTCTCTGTGTAAGATCCCAGTAACATAACTTCTTTGATACTAAACCTTTATTCCTTGAAGTCTCATTAGCCGCACACCCTACCCTTCTCTAAAGAACACACAAGATAATCCAACACATCCTCTGGACAAAGCCTAGGTTTGACCTAGACTAAAAACCAAGAGGATTGAAGGGCAGTGGGGGGCTTCCTGATCCCTGATGAAGAAAATTGAGCAATAGTTCAGAGACTTCCTAACACATTCTAAGAGAAAATGTTTTTTGTCCAGGCTCATGCAGCTGAATTTGAATACAGCGTGTGTGTGTGTGTGTGTGTGTGTGTGTGTGTGTGTGTGTGTGTGTGTGTGTGTGTGTGTGTGTGTGTGTGTGTGTGTGTGTGTGTGTGTGTGTGTGTGTATGCGTAACCTTACGTGTATGTGACAGAAGCCATCTAGGAAAGGTTATGGCAAGCGAGTCACCTGGAGATGGCCTACTATTTTGCATGGCTGGGATGGGTGCACTCTGGAGAATCTCTTACCACTCTGGAGTGAAGGTAAGAGAGATCTCTTACCTTCTTGCTCTCCCTCTGTCCCCTCTGCCCTCTCCCCTTCCCTTCCCTTCCCCCTTTCTCCACATGCTCATGGCTAGCTGCTGCTGCTGCTTCTTCTTCTTCTTCTTCTTCTTCTTCTTCTTCTTCTTCTTCTTCTTCTTCTTCTTCTTCTTCTTCTTCTTTCTTCTTCTTCTTTCTTCTTCTTCTTCTTCTTCTTCTTCTTCTTCTTCTTCTTCTTCTTCTTCTTCTTCTTCCTCTCTCTCTCTCTCTCTCTCTCTCTCTCTCTCTCTCTCTCTGCCTCTACTACCCTCTTAACTCCCCTCCCCATGCCCCGAATAAACACTATTCTATACTGTACTGTCATATGGCTGGTCCCTCAGGGGAAAGAGATGCCTCAGCATGGGCCCGCTGATACATCATCCCCTTCCCCCATACCTCACCACACACCCATAGAACATATTCTATATCTCTTTATCTTTTTATAAACACATCACCCTCAACTTCTAGAGTCTACATAAACACCAATCTTTCCTCACCATCGAAATTCAGCCAATTGGTCATGATTTTTCTGGAGACTGCTCCATGCAAGGTTGCTTTGTTCAAAATCATGTAAGTAGATTTTGAAAATGTGCAAGAACACCTGTTGAGGTTCAGTTTGTTGCTATGTATTGTAATGATAAATTCTGTACCCAAAAAGAAGGTCTAGCCCTGTAAGTGAATTCTCACGTTGACAAGCTTTTGTTGTGCAAGCTTTGTTCTTTAACTTAAAACTACTGGTTAAATAAAATTGGCTACAGTCAATTACTGAAAGGATTAGAGGTAGGTGGGGTTTGAGTTTCCTGGTTAGAGGTAGGGAAGAGAAGAGAGGAAAGACCATGAAGAAGAAGACAAGGCACTGTAGAGTGAAAAATTATAAAGGCCATTTTATGAAATATGTGTAGATTTTTCGCCTTACAGAACTCGGAACTGAAAATAAGATTTCAGGCCTTCACATTCCAGGTGAAGGACACTTGCTGGATTACATTCCCCAAGCCTCGACCAAGGCAGGAAGGCATTCCTGACTACAGATAAAGATGCTACCACCTAGGTGGGGCTATAACCCTATAGCCAGAAAAAGTAAAGATAGTAATCTGAAATGGCAGGATAGGACACAATAGCATGGTAAAAAACACATTTTTGAGAAGAATGAGTGTGCAGAGTGATCTCACATGACTCTAGATCATTTGGGCTAGATTCTCTGAAATGTTCCACTGTTCTTGGTTACCCCTCCCTTGGTCTTCCCAGTGCTATGTTCAAAATTTGTAAAACAACCAATCATGTGTAAGTGTACGAAAATGCAACTATTCATGTGTAAGCACGCAAAAATGCCTTCCTCCCCCCACCCCATGCTATAAAAGACCCTTTAACCCACCACTTGGGGCCAAAAACCCTGCTCTTGGAGCTAAAGAGCTTGTCGTTTTTGACCGCCGGCTCCTCCCCTAATAAACCTCTGCTGATTGCATCTAGGTATGGTTTCTTGTGATTTTTGGGTGGCCGAAATGTCCTAAGACTTGAGGAAGGGTCTCCGGAGTTTGGAGCTCTTCAGCACCATGAGAAGAAATGGACAATGAGCACATGACCAGAAGAATCAGCAAGTATTTCAGGGTACACAACTGGGAACATAACCAGGCCAGCAATTAGAAAAGTAGATTAAGGATTGAGAGAAATAAGATAAGCTGATTCCATTGTAAGACCCCTCCCCCGGCCCCCATGAAGGGAGGACCTCCCTCAAGCCTTAGGAGTTTGTGGCCACCCAATAACTCACAAGACACCATTCTTGATGCAACAGCAAGATGCATATTTCTGGATCAGTCGACTGATCCCGAAATGATTCCACGCAGGAGCAGAGGAATTGACCCTGTCATCTGGGGGTGGAGGGCTTATATAGGGAAGAACCACAAACCAAGGGGGATGAGGGGATAACCAAGGAAACATAACATAAAAACAGTAAAAAGTCTTAAAAAGTCCTATCCCAAATTTAGTCAGGGTCATGTGGAAAACATCTTACACACTTATCTTTAGTAAGGATGTAATCTTGCCCAACCATTTATCTTGCGGTCAGCCAGTTCCTGGGACCAACCAGATGACTTGCATCTTTCTTTGTGGTCAGGAATGTGTCTTCCTCCTTTGGGCCTTCCCCACCCACAGGTAGGTTCTCTTCCCTGAGGTCTGAGGAATGTTAATCAGCCTCTCCCTTCCTCTCCTGAATGTTAATCCAGCAAGTGTCCTCTGACTCAGGGATAATGTACCCCTCCCGGAATGTAGAATATCCTGGGGCAGTGAAGGCCTAAAATCTTTTATTCAGTTCTGCTTTCTTGGAGGAACTAGTGGACCTGCATTCTTTTGCTCAGGTCTAAAAACTTTCTATATTTTTCATAAGTTTTCTATACCTTTCACATGATAGGCTTCAAATTGACAGTTCAGGCCTAAATCTCTGTGTCCAAGGACTAGGCAAGTCCAGGCAAGTCCAGGCCTCAGAAGCTGCCCCACCACCTGGCCTTCAGCAAGGACAATGGGTCAGCAGCAGTTTCCAGACCTCCTCAGCAAGTTTCCAGCCCCCATGACCAGGTAACGGAATGCCCATAGAGATAGAGTAAGATAAAGGCCACCTACCCCCAGAATTCCCTAATGTGCTTTAAATCAGGCCAGCAAGCTCACTTGGGTGTCTATCTTGGTAATGGGGAGACCCCAGCATGCTGGAGTTCTGCATAATCAAACACTCCTCGAATTTACACACTATTTGAGTCTGGGGTGTCAGGGTGTCATTCTTTGTCGAATCATGGACCCTTACGGGGTTACTCCCCAGTAATTGTCAAAGCCAAGTAAAACAACCATAGTCTGAGTCTCATTTATTTGTAAGCTGGTTGAGGATAAGCATAAATTGGCTGTACTATAAACACCTGCAGTCTTGTGGGAGATGTTCAAAATCTCACTGCTGGTTTATCACAGAATTCAAACAGGGAAGGACCCTGGAGGCAGGAACTGAATCGGAGGCCATGGACGGGGCCTCAGCCTGCTTTTTTATAACACCGGGGACTCCCAGATCAATCATCAATCGAGTCAATGAATGCATCAGGGGTTTGTCAACAAGCTCATCGAGGTAGGGACAGTTTCTCAACTGAGGTTTCCTGAAGCTTGTGCCAAGCTGATATAAAACTAGCTACCATAAATGCGTTGTGTGGTACTGAAGACCCCCATACTCGGGAGACCCTTCCTCAAGTCTCAGGAGATCAAGACCATCCAAAGATCACAAGAAGCCATACCTGGATGAAATCAGCAGAGGCTTTATTAAGGAAGTTGGCTGGCCAAGGTCAAATGACAAGCTCTTTCTCTCAAGAGCAGAGTTTGACCTCGAGTGCCGGGCTAAGGGGTCTTTTAAAGAGGAAAACCGAAAACCAGGGGAGTGAGGAGGGGGTGAGGCATTGCCAAGGATACATAACATAAGAATAGCGAAACATTCCAGAGAAACCCACCCTGAATGGTTAACAGCCATGGAAATTACTCAGTACACTCATTCTTCTCAAAACTGTGGTTTCACCATGTCACTGCCCTACCCTGTCATTTACCAACTATTGATTGACTATTTCTCACTTGTTTCAACCGTAGAGCCACAGCCCTGTCATCGTGTTTTGCCACCTGAGTGACTTTCAGCCAGTTCCTGAAACTGGCCTGGCTTGCTTCAGAGAAAATTTTCCATGTCCCTAAAAGAACTTAAAAAGCATCTATATATGTATATATTCTATAAAAATGATTTTTATAATTTTTCATTCTTCAGTACATGAATTATGCATCAAAAAGCTGTCTTTAGAATGCCAAAGGTTGCTGGCCAGAGTACAGCTGACCTCAGCTTCAACCCCTCCCCCACTCACCCCCAGCCAAAGAAGCTCCTAAGGATGCTGTCTTTGGTGGCATCCTCCAGATTTCCCCAGGCAGCCAGCGACTGCTATGCTCCCACGGCCCATCAGGGACACTTTGGTTATACACTTGGGCTTTTCATTTTAATATTTGATCTTCCCCACCTCCCGCTAGTTAATTTACAAGTTCTGTTGTGAGAGATATTTAAGATGGCGTTTTCTTGGGCCGACTATCTAAGCATCGGCGGCTCTGCTTAGCTCTGCCACCATGTTCCTCAGCCAGAGGCCATGTGCGCACCACAGCTAGAAACAGCCAGAGGCCACACACATGCCACAGCTAGAAACGGCCAGCCAGAAACACCAGCCCTGCCAGCCTGGGAGATGGCTCTGCCAATCTTCCATGCTGTCTCCACAAGGTTGGGCTGAGCCCAGACCATCCCACCATCCACACAGTACCTGGTAGGAAACGAGACTCTAATATTTAATGATTAACCAAAGGCTTTATATATATTTGGTAATGCTCAATAAACAAGATGCTCACACAATTAGAGGTGTTTCCCAATTAACTAACCTACATATAAGTTGTTACCCAGGACTGCTCCTGGTACATGCTATGGTTATCCATGGCGCCTCCTATATCTCTGCCTCTTCCTGTTGTTCCTCCTCCTCCTCCTCCTCCTCCTCCTCCTCCTCCTCCTCCTCCTCCTCCTCCTCCTCCTCCTCCTCCTCCTCCTCCTCCTCCTCCTCCTCCTCCTCCTCCTCCTCCTCCTCCTCCTCCTCCTCCTCCTCCTCCTCCTCTTCCTCTCTTTACTCCTCCTCTTCCTCTCCTTACTCCTCCCACCTTAGCTCCTCCTAACTTGCAGGGAAATTTTCCGGCTACGAGTTCCTTGAGACAACCTGTATCTTTACCCAGCCGCTACAGAATCCTAGCTGACATTGCAGCTGTCTGGGTCCGGTGACTTCCCTACTATTTCAACATAGGAATCTAGAGGTAGCCTGTTGCAGCACATTGGGTGTTCTCCATTTGCAGAACTCTAAAAAGTTTGTTCAAAAATCTTCTAAGAAATTTTATACATCTAGCGGAGGATCATCATATACCATGCTGTCCGTTAAGTAGAGATAGGTGGCGAATCGGAATTTTCTTCCTTTCCGAGGGCTTGGACATATGCTTTGTAAACTAAAATCCCATTCCCTGGGAGCCCCACACTCACCCCGTTTCGTTCATTCAGGCTCTGTGCTCTGGGAGGTCTTTCCGCCCACGAGGATGCTTGTGCCTGTATCATATGGAAGAACAGCTGGGTAAGATTAGACTAACAACGTCCAGATGGTGGGAGAGTTAACATGGGCGGCTGCTTGTCTCTATGAAGATTTACTCTCTGACCGACCGGAAGAGACAGGCTGCTGTGTGACGGGAATTGAGTCACCGTGTGAGGCTGACCTTTTCCTTTTCCGTGTTGAGGAAGATTGCAGTAGCGGGTGGCTTGAAGATGCACCGCTCCTCTTTAGCTGCAGTGGTAGGTCCTGACTCTCGGAGGCGCAGACCCTTTTAAATGCACGCACAGATACTCTTGACCCTCACATTTTCCCTCTATCTGGAAGCTGACTTCTTAGAGTGGCATATTAATGGTTTTAAAGCACACGGTTCATCATTACAGAGGGAGGCCACAGGGGCCGCGAGATGATGAGAACACAGGCTGCCTTGTCGCTTCCCAGAGAAACTGAGAGAAATAAATTCAAATGGATTTGAGACCAGAGGAAGCCTGCAGCGTGAAAGGCTAATGGCCGAAGCAATGATACAAGGCCAAAGGGATATGGGCTCCCTTCCCCCACCTCGCTGGTATTGTCTAGGCCCTGGCACCACAGTTTTCCATACCAGAGAAACAGCTCTCAAGGTGGTTTCTGTTGACCTGTGCCAATCTCGGGGAATCTTTACACACACACATTTAGTCAAGGGAACGGCTGTTCTGTGTGTTCTGGGTATATCGTAATTCTTCTTTTACTGTATGTTCTGAGTGTACGGTAATTCTTCTTTTGATTAAGTCTCTCTCTTTCTCTCTCTCTCTCTCTCCCTCTCTCTCTCTTTCCTCCCCTCTATCCTCCCCATTTTTATAAACATTGAGTTTCTTTTTTTAAAATAAAATAACAATCCAGAAATTGAATCAGAGAAATTTAAGAAGTTTTAAGTAGATTAAGACGAGTGTATTGTCGTGAATACTATAACATTCAGGAGTCAGAGGTAGGAGTCAGATTGCAAGTTCAAGGTTAGACTACATAGTAAGAACTTGTCTCAAAACCACCACCAACAGCAGCAACAAATCAGTCTAAGAAAACAGTATGTTTGATAACTGTGATCATGAAAATCCTAAGTTTCCAACAGAATGCGGTGATGAGGTTAATTTGAGACAGGGGCATTGTAACTATTTCCATGTATTGAACTCAATGGAAGTCACTTCAAGTGTCACCTTTTGGCTTTCATAGTCAGTGATTAACACCATACTCATTAATTAGCCAGGAGAATGATGAATTTATTATTAAAGTGCTTTCCTCAGGTGCCTACAGCCAAGATGCATTGTTTGCATGCATTGTCAAGGAATAGGTAAAAGATAGTTTTAAAAATAACGGCTTACATTTACAGTGCACACCATCAATCAGAGTCAGTCCTGGCTAAAACTTCAAGACACGTGTGGGCAGGAATCACCATGTTGCTCTGAAGGCATTTCTTTCTACTCATCTTTTTTTTTTTTTTTTTTTTCGTGCTGAAGATTCTTTCCATGCCTTCTAAGTAAAGTTAAAAGATTGGATAGAAACCTAGATATCATCTTAAATGGAATTTTGCCAGTCTTTTCTGTCTCGGGCAGAAAACCTTCCTTCACTCTCTAAAAAGGAGAGGAAGAGGAGCAGGAGCAGGGGGAGGAGGAGCAGGAGGAGGATCAAGGGGAGGAGGATCAGGGGAAGGAGGAGCAGGGGGAGGAGGAGCAGGGGGAGGAGGAGCAGGGGGAAGGAGGAGCAGAGGGAGGAGGAGCAGGGGAAGGAGGAACAGGGGGAAGGAGGAGCAGAGGGAGGAGGAGCAGGAGGAGGAGCAGAGAGAGGAGGAGCAGGAGGAGGAGGAGCAGGAGGAGGAGGAGTAGGGGCAGGAGGAGCAGGGGGAGCAGCAGCAGGAAGAAGAGCAGAAGGAGAAAGAAGACCATATCACAATAAAACAAGCGTAAACTTTCTCACCCACAGGCTAGCATTTAAGACCCGCTATTTGGGAGCGTCCTCCTCTTCTTGTTCTTGCATAACCTCATGCCAGGAGCTCCTGGATCATTAAGCAGGACACGCTGTCTTTGACAGCAGACATATGGATGGACAAGTAGGACATTTTACTCCATACTTTGGGGCATGTTTTTATTTCATGTTGTAAAAAAGGAATCCGTGTGCACGTGTTAGTAGCTTAGCATGTATGCAATGCTCGTTCAGTGTTAACCGTCCAGCATACCGCGCTGACATGGGCGGACAATAACCAGGAGCAGCATTCAGGAAGAGCCTGGATACAGATGCCCACACAATGCAGGAAGACTGCAAGGGCTGATGATGAGAGGGCGCAGGCTTTGAAAGGCTCAGAAATGTGTCTGAGCACCTGACCAGAGGACAAGACTGAACTCTTCATGATTCAATTGATCTCTGCCTGTGTCCCTCTAGAAAGCCTTCTGGCTGGAGAGGGAAGCCAGGTATTTTGCTTGGAAGGTGTTAACTTCCTGCTTTCCAAATCTCTGTGGAAAACATACCACTCTGTTCCTATCTCTGCTCACTGGCATTTGTGGTGCCGGCCAGCAGACAGCATGCAGCATACTGGTTACAACTTATTTAGGGCAGGTCAAATGCCACCATATGTTCTAGTCGGTTTGGGGTCAACTTGACACAAGCGAGAGTCATCAGAGAGGAAGGAGTCCTAACTGAGAAAATACCTCCATGAGATCCAGCTGTAAGGTATTTTCTCAATTAGTGATCAATAGGAGAAAGCCCAACTCAGAGTGGGTGGTGCCATCCCTGGGCTAGTAGTCCTGAGTTTTATAAGAAAGCAGGCTGAGCAAGCCAGGAGAAGGAAGCCAGTAAGCAACACCCTCCATGGCCTGTGCATCAGCTCCTGCTTCGGGTTCCTGCTCTGCCTCATTTCCTTTCTTGTCTTTCTTCAATGATGAACAGTGTTACTGTTCAATGATGGGAAGTGTAAGCTGAATAAGCCTTTCCTCCCCAACATGCTTTTTGTTCATGGTATTTCATCACAACAGTAGAAGCCCTACCTAAGACACTGTAGAACCTGTGTCTGCTTCCAGACAAGGCCTGGTCTCTTCTGTAGCAGAATACTGGAAAGAAACTAGGGCTGAGAAAGATAGATTCGGCTCTTCTTTCTACTGCCTAAGATAGAGGTCAGTTTTTATCACATAACTTGATATAGTAATAACAAACATGTCTTCCTTACTGGAAGAACCCCTTCCTGGACTCCTTTATGTTAAAAATTTATAGCACTCTGTAAAGTCTGCAATCAGGTGCCATATTTGAGCTGTCTAAACAGAAACAGAAACAAGTAGTGATGACTGCAAGGTGTTCTTAGAGTTTAAAACTGTAATTCAGAAATACAAGCAGAGCTATTCTTCCTAAACAAGGATGTGAACCAGATTGTCTTGCTGCCTCCTAGTCACTGCTCTGTAATGGCGGCCAAGTTCAGGACATGGTTCAGGCAGAGGCACAAAGAAGAAACAGGACCCACACCTGAAACACGGAGTCAAAAGCCGACTGAGGATGCCCAGAGGCAGAAACTCCTAGCTCTCGGTCTACAATAGCCTCGTTTTCTCTGAATTGGTACAGACCCTGCACTTAAAGTGGCTATTTCCTGGTGTTATCCTAGGGGGAAGAGAGTTATTTCTAGGATAGTACAAAGGGATCCAGGCTAATTAAACACAGTAAAGGCTACTGATGGATTAGACCTTCTTCCCATTAGTCCACAAGTGTAAACCAAAGTCATAAACATCAAGTGGGTTATTTGCCATTTGTTTTAGTGCTTTTAAAATGAGCTAAGGAGAAAAAAATTATGGTGTATTTCTACAGCATTCTAGTTATGAAGGTTCTATTCATCAACAACTAATTTATTTCTATAATGGAGGGCCGGGTTGCGCAGGGCACTTTCCATAATAAATGTAAGAAATTAATGCTGAAGTCTCTAATTATTGAAAAATGTAAGGGAGAATATAAGCAGTCACAGAAAATCTTTATGCATTCACTCTGCACAAAGCAATATAAGGTGGGAAAAATATCTTAAGTGTTTTTGGAAAATAAAATTAATCACATACGTTCAACAATTTAACCACAAACAAAGGTGTTCCAAAGCTCAGTTTATCACCCTCTTATTAAAATCCTAAATTCCAATCTCTTGTTGCCATCACGGAGATCACTATAACGGAATCTACGGATAAGGAAGACTCAGCTATAATGCCAACAATGCCACACTTGAATGAAGGTTTACCTTAAGGAGCGTATCAAATCAAATGTGGCCGTTTAAAGCTCCACGGTTATAATATCAGCAAATCTCCATTTCAATCTCCCTGGTAATTTACCAAAGTGGGTACACTAATCTGACATCTAAGTACTAAGAGTAATTTAGTGGGATAAAATGTGTAAGCGATTTTGGAATAACTCATAATATTTTCCATGGTTTCATTACTTCAGTGCTGCCTCATCTAGACGTCTCTGGCTTTTATGTTATATGGCTGTGATCGCCGTTCTTGGTTGTCAGCTTCACTACATCTAGAGTTAAGTAAAACCCAGGCAACAGTACAACTGTGAGGGGTGGGGTTTTTTTGGTTTATATGTCTG
The DNA here is from genome assembly GCF_011762505.2 of Arvicanthis niloticus. Classification (NCBI taxonomy): domain Eukaryota; kingdom Metazoa; phylum Chordata; class Mammalia; order Rodentia; family Muridae; genus Arvicanthis; species Arvicanthis niloticus. The sequence continues at coordinate 40,774,974 of NC_133429.1, forward strand.
TTTTTTAATTAGATCATTTCAAGTGGGAAGACCTGTTGTGGGTAAAATTTAAAACATTGGTGCCTAGTGTGGCTTGTTCTTAAGCAGCTGCCATGTTTCCAACTAGAAGCGGCCAGAGGCCCAAGAGCGGAGCCATGCTCCCACCACTGCTTGGCTCAGACTGAGGCTCCGGCCAGCCAGAAGCACTGGCCCTAGCACCCATGAGACGCCAGCGTGGTGGCTGTCTCTGCCAATCCACCACGCTGTCCACAATGCTTGGCTGAGCCCAAACCATCCCACTATGACTGTGGTACCTGGTAGAAATGAGACATGAGACTCTTTTGTTTGTTTTGTTTTTCGAGACAGGGTTTCTCTGTGTAGCCCTGGCTGTCCTGGAACTCACTCTGTAGACCAGGCTGGCCTCAAATCTGCCTGCCTCTGCCTCCCAAGTGCCGGGATTAAAGGCGTGCGCCAAGAGATGAGACTCTTTTTTTTTTTCAAAACACTTTATTTATCAATATTTGTATAAACATATATACTTATACACGTATACATATATAAACAATAATTAATAAGATGTATTTAAAAAGTATGGGAGGTTGGGAATGAAGAAATGAGACTCTTAATGCTTAAAGATTATCTAATATTTATATATTTGGAAATGCTCAATTAATAAGACGCCCACACAATTAGAGCTGTTACCCAATACCTAACCTTAGATAAAAATTGTTACACAGGACTGTTCTTGATCCATCTGTAGTTCTCCATGGCTGCATCTCTCCTCTCCTTGCTAGCTCCTCCTCTCCCTTTCCTCCTCTCTCTTCGCTCCTCCCACATTAGCTCCTCTCCAATTACCGAGCTTATTGCGAATAATGAGGCAGTAGCAGGAAATTATCCTGCTACAAAGACCCACCTTTAATCCAGAGCTTTTGAAGAGAGAAGTGCCATCTTTAATCTGAGCCACCCCTCTGGCAGTGGTAGCCCATCTAAAGGACATGGAAAAAGGAGGGTTTTCTCTTTGCCTTCCCCTTACTTTCAAGTTCACGTTTTCTCTGGTGCTACAGCCCTACTTCTTGGGGATTCCAGCATGTACTGAAGACTAGCCGAAATATCCAGTCCCATGGACCAAATGACTACTGGATTTTTGGACCTCTGTTGGTAGACAACGATTATTAAACTGGCAGGAGCACAGCCTGTAAGCCGTTTTAATAAATCCCCTTTCTATGGAGCTGTAGAGTCATTCTATAAAATCTGTTACTGCCAGGCAGTGGTGGTGCACGCCTTTAATCCCAGCACTTGGGAGGCAGAAGCAGGTGGATTTCTGAGTTCGAGGCCAGCCTGGTCTACAGAGTGAGTTCCAGGATAGCCAGGGCTAAACAGAGAAACCCTGTCTCAAAAAAACAAACAAACAAACAAACAAACAAACAAACAAAAAGATCTGTTACCATAGAGAACTGGGAATAATGCAACACCTTGTCTGTATCATTAAGAAGCAGCCCTAGAGGAATTTCTGCCAATTAATAGTTGATGAGAGAGGAAGAATCAGTTTGCTCTAGGGAGGAGCCCCCTGATAGGTGAGCCAGTCCCAACTGCTCAAGCCCTAAACACATAGAGATATGAACAATACTAAATGAACTCGGCAAGTTGCATTTATAAGAGTGTGAGTGTGTGTGTGTGTGTGTGTGTGTGTGTGTGTGTGTGTGTGTAAAACAATAATAACTTAAAAACTAAGAGACCATGAATTTGGAGAGTGGGGGTCACAGGAGGAGTTGGAGGGGGAGAGCCAGAGGATAGATGATATAAATTCTGTATCATGTTTAAAATTCTCAAATTAAATTTAAAAAGGAAAAGAGGAACAGTGCAAAACATATTAAGCATGGGCTTCGAGAAAGCATTGGGTGTAGGTGTCAACAATAACTATTAATGAACTTGAGATTTTGTGGCTTTGAAGTTACATTGGTCAAAGGATATAATTCGAAACAACCAGTTTCCCAAATTCAGTAATATTTGACAAGTAAAGTTTAAAAATGAATAAGAATGCCTATTGATTTGAGGAGCCTGGCTTTATTTACTTATCTTAAAGAATCCCTTCTCCTAAATAACTCACAAACTCGTATTCGGAATACTGCTCTGGTTTAGGGAGGAGGGAGAGGAGCCGCTAAGCATGGAGCACCTGCGTATTGCAGAGTATCCCTTGAGATGCTGCTGAGAAGGGTGCTGCTCTTCAGAGGTTTCCTTCCACTGTACTGAAACTGAGAAATGTAAACCCAACCCCGGGAGTTTGGGGTGAGTCTTTTCCCTTGCCATTTCCCCTTAAATGTGGCCTCGATCTTTGTGCCTCCATCTCAGGGCGTCAGAAGAGACTCAGAAGGCCTCCTGAAAGAAGGGAGCTTGCCATTTCCTTTAAACATGGCTAACATCGGACACATAGAGGAAGGAGCAAAAAAGACGCTCCAGGATAAATTCTCACACAGCAAGACTCTAAAAGCCATGGTCACCTGGGGTCTCACTGGGGACACACAGAGGACTTCTCCCAAAGGAGAGCATGCTGAGTGACAGTACAAAGAATAATGTTATTAGAAAACGCTAAAGGTGCTTCCTTGGTTGCCACAATGTAAGCAAGAGTTTCTCTTGCAGTGCAGCCATTAAAACACAAATATTAAATCATATCAAATATCCCATCTGTAGTTGAAAAATAGATGCAGATGCATATTTACCTGCACATTAAAATAAACGAGCCTGGGATGCTGCACAAAATCCTATGAGGCCTGTTTGCTCCTAGAGTTAATGGGGCAGTGTTTGAAACTTAGCCCGTGGAGCGTGGCTTTACAAAAAGGTGTGGCCTTGTTGAAGGAGGAGTGGCTTTGTTTGAGTGGGCATGGCCTTGTTGGAGTGGGTGTGGCCTTGGCGGAACTGTGTCACTGTAGGGTCTCCTATGCTCACGCTACACCCAGTGTGGCATACAGTCTCTTGCTGCCTGTGGATCAAGATGTAGAACTTTCTGCTCTTCCAGCACCATGTCTGCCTGGATACCACCATGCTTCCCACCATGACGATAATGGATTGAATATCTGAAATGTAAGCCAGCCCCAGTAAAATGTTTTCCCTTATAAAAGTTGTCATGGTCATGGTGTCTCTTCACAGCAATAAAACCCTAAGACTGGGTTATCTTGATTATATTAATTGACGCGAGAAGCTCCATTTTAATTACAAGTGATACATTTAGGCAGGAACCCTGGACTGCACAATGTAGAGAGAGCAAGCAAGCACAAGCAAGCACGCATCGCTCACGCTCTACTTCCAAACTGCAGGTGCCAGGTTAGGCTCCCTCAAGCTCAGGTGGCTCTGACTTCCTAGCTGGACAGATTGATGGCATCCTGAACTGCGAGCTAAAATCAGCCCTTTTCTCACACAGGTGCCTTTGCTGGGGTGCTTTACCACAACACCAAGAAAAGAACCTAAGATACTTACCACAGTCCTCTAAGCCAGCAGCAACCACCCAGAGTCGCACTCCAGAGCCCAAACTTTCACACACGCCTATGGCTTCCACCTGGGGCTACTTCAGCCTTCAAAGGGGTACCCCTCCCTCCCCGGCACAGGGTTCATTGCCAACCTTCATTTTGGACCACTTTGGTTTCAAATAGACTTCGGTCTTTATCACGAAGTATTTTCTGTGATAATTAAAATGAAGGGTGAAGACATTTTGTTTTGGGGGGCATTTTAAGGCGTTTTTTTTTTTTTTTTTAAAAGCTAATGTATTATCATACAGCTGCCCAGAGAGAGGGTGTGGGAGTCACACTGGAGAGGTTTGCTAAGCAGTTTCTCTATTCTGTCTCACAACACCTGCTGTCAATTGGCAAATTTTAAAAGTGTTTTTGTTTTCTTTTTCTTTAATCCATCTATGCTGACAAGTCACTGTCTAACCTGAAAGAGTCCTGTTTTCTTTGCTCTCTGTCTCTCTCTCCTCTCTCTGTCTCTGTCTCTGCCTCTGTCTCTCTCTCTCTCTCTCTCTCTCTCACATGCCTTTTTGAGAAAGTTTTTTTTAATATTTCATCAAAGGTGAGAGGGCTCCATAAATATGGGTGCATCTTTATCACACCTATCATATTATGCAACTATTACTGAATTCTTCTAACAGAGCGAAGCCCTTTGCAACGGACACTCAGATCCTTCGAGACTATGGCTTTCAGAACCATCTACAGGAAGATTTAGCTTTCCAAAGCCCCTTTGGCGGAGTTTACAGGGCACAGTGGCACCAAAGCATCTCACAGGTGCCTGCAACTGCTACCATCCTCAGCAGGTCTCCAGTGATGCCCCTCTCCAACCTCTGTCTTAGATTTTAGATACGCCAGTATTTTTCATTTTTGTAACTGGCTGTTCTGTATTTAGGCAAACCACTCATCCTACTTGCCCATCCGTAATAAGGGAATGCTGTTTTCATGGGTCACCGTTGAGCTTGATCGTGTTGCCTTACATAGCATAAGTCAATATGTGATGTCTATGATTGTACTTACCGGCCTTTTACACTTCTCTGACAGCCAGCATAATGAAATGTGGACAGTGCTGTTACAAACTAATACCAGGGGCTTCCGTGACCATGCCTTGCAGGCTTCTAGTTGAACATGGCTTTGAGATGGAATGGCCAGGCTGACCCTGTGGACTGTCCCTTGTTCTCTTGCAGATTTCTTGAGTCTCCAGAATGGTGGTCAGCTGTCTTCAGTCAGGTAGGTAATCCTGTGTTCACAGTGTTGGATGGATCTGGGTCCCAAATGCCAGTTCTGATACTTACTAGCAGTATCACTGTGACAGTTGAAACTATGCATGTCGGTTTTCTTGTTGGTAAATGGGTGTGGGTTGTAGTGGTTTCTGCTCCCTGGATGAGCCAGATTTGTCAAGCCGAAAACAGAATGTAGTCATGTCTTACCCAGGTGATAAATCAAAACCCCATGTGGATATGCGTTCTCTTCTTATGCTTGGCAACTATAACCATACCCCCAGGATCAAGACAACCCTAAGCATGGCCTCTTTAATGTTTTAAATATTAAGCTGTTCCTATGTGTTGAGTCTCATATGTAAAAAGACAGTTAACCATATGTCTCATAACTTACATATATCTTGATAATAGAAGTAGCTCATGGGTAGATTCACTCTATTAATATTAATAGTATAAAGATTTTAACTACTCTTTTTCCTATCCACCGTTTGTTCTGCATCATCATTGAATTTTGACATTAACCCTTTGAAGTACTCCCAAATTGCTGATAAGCAAACAGCTCAATGGGGGTAAACTCACTTGGATTTACAGAGCTCATGAGTGGTAGAACACAGATACATTTGATCACAGATAGTTTCAGATACCAAAGGTTGAACTTCCTTCCAAACCCTTTATGCTTCCAATTCCATGTTAAATACATTACAGATAATTGTTGCGAACCGCTCTACCCCACGCTTGGGGGCCAAAATGTTGCAGACTGCTCTATCAATGTTGGAACCCACACTGCCAAAAGCCTTGGAGGCTAAACTGTTAGAACCTGCACTGCCCCAAGCTGCTCTGGTCCGCAGGTCGGGGTTCAGCAAGAGAGAGAGTGAGAAAGGACAAGAAGAATGGAGACCAGACAGAGTGTGATTCAATCCCGTTTATTCTTCAGTCTCTCTTCTTCTCTCCAAGTCCCTAGTTCCTAGCATCTAATCCTAGTTCCAGCTGCTAGTCTCTTTCCCAGTTCCAAGTTCTTTCTCCAAGTGCTAAGTGCCTAATTCTAAGTGTCTAATAATTTCTTCTGTCTGCCTCTCACCTTTTATATGTCTCACTTCTAAGCCACGCCTTTAAGTCACTCCTTTAAGTCTTATCTCTAAATCACACCTTTAAGTCTCACACACCCAAGGGAAGATCTTAGGTATCTAAAACCCAATCTAAAACATCTGATAAAAGATGTTATCAGAGTGTGCTCAGCTGTTGTAGACTATTGTAAACAAGTCTCTTGTCAGGGTATATGGTTCAAGATGGCTGCAAGGATGATAGCCGCCTTCTGTCGGCTCCCCACAGATAATAACTTCCATTCACGTGGTGGCGATGGCACAGGCTAGAGCTCTTTTGTCTTGGTGCTAATGCTTTGAGGTGATTGTCTCAGACTCCTGGTTTGCAACTCATCTCTGCCTCACTGCTGGACCATTATCAATGCCATAACTTGGGCTGGAGAGATGGCTCAGTGGTTAAGAGCACTGACTGCTCTTCCAGAGGTCCTGAGTTCAGTTCCCAGCATCTGAAGACAGCAACAGTGTACTCACATATATAAAATAAATAAATCTTTAATAAATGTCAGAACTTGGCCAAATTAAGAACACTTTTCACAAACAACCCATTCACAGGAACCTACACAGAAAACAAGAGAGGCTTTAAAAGAAAAGGCCTAGTGTTAATGTCAGGTATATATACCATTTAGGCAAGGGGGCCTTCTGTCAATCAAATATCCTAGTTAAGTCAGAAGTATTTGTGAAAGAATGGGCATTAGACACTAGCCCTCAGATGAATTATATATGATTCCCTACATCCAAACCAAGCAGATTTTTATCTTTCAACAGTCAGGGATGGAGGTCTTTATTGGACAAATGACCCCCCCATATTTGTAGGGCACCAGAGAAGCAGAGCAGGGCACCTTAAATGGTGTTTACCAGATGACAGTGAGTCTACAATGTCTATCTGTGGACCAAAACACTGTACTAAGTTTTATCTCCATGTTTTAGTCTACCTAACCCAGAATCCGTGTGAGAACTCGCATAAGCAAAAGCCGTGTGAACTTTTTGTTTTCTCAGAATGGTTTAGGTTCAAGTTCATTTAAGGAAGTGTGATTTTCCATGGCGCTAGCCCTGACAACCTCCTGCAGTTTGATAGATTGAAACACTGTAGATCCGGGGGGCGAACATTATGAATATAGAAGTGGGAAGATGGAAAACTGGATACTGTCTAAAAGAATTGGCTTTTAGAACAAATTCTTACTGGTCACAGCCTGTCTTTATTCCTTGGTAAAGCCAAAAGGCATTCTCCAAGTACCAAGTACCAAGTACCAAGTACCAAGTACCAAGTACCAAGTACCAAGAGCTTTGCTCCACAACAGTTTTTTCCCCTCTTTACCTTCCTTGAGGATAAAAATCAACTAGCCAAGAAACCTCAGCCCTAGGCATTCCCCAGACCTACTGGCCCAGGTGAGCCATCTCCACCAGTCACTGTGACTTTAAAGGACATGTGCTGATCCTGCTGAGAGACAGGCATGTAAGTCAGCCTTGCTGAACATGAAACATTTGCATCTCACATAATCAATGGCTAAGCCAGCACAAAACTGATTCTTTTATCGTTGTTGTTATTATTATTACACTTTAAATTCTGTTTTATCTTATTTTGCATACATGTGTATGTGTATATGAGCAAATCTGAGGACACCTGTAAGAGTTCATTCTCTGCCTCTATCCTGTGGGTCCGAGGTATTGAACTGAGCTCCTCGGCTTGAGCAGCAGGCACCTTGACCCACTGACCCATGTCACTGGCCAAAATAGTAAGTTACGTCTGTGAATACATGCTTCATTTACTTAAAGATTAAAATTTACTTCTGTGTCCTGGCCACATAGTTTTGGCTCAGACGGTGATGGTTTTATCACGATTCACCAACACTAGCGGCAGCAGTGACATAGAATTCTGAATAAAGCCTGGTTATCTACCCTTCTTTAGCTCTTCAGTCATCTTTCAGATGAACCGAATTCTCAAGATGCTCATTCCGGATCAGTCAGTCAGAAAGGAAGTTTGCCCTACCATGAAGGAATCGAGCAGACGGAATTAAGATCACAGATCTTAAAATAGGAAGATTATTCACGATTATCTACATGTATTCAGTCTAATCCCTTCTGTCTTTAAAGCTGAGACGTTCCTCTGGCTGGAGTCAGAAAGATCAGCAGCAGAAAGTGGGAAGGAGAGGGGTTCTGAAGCAGGAATGAAGGACCCCCAGTCAGCCTGGCTGGCTCCATCTGTGAAGGAAGAGCGGTGACACTGGGTTGCACAGCCTGGAGCTGAGGACAATGTCCTGTAACAACCAATGAGAAACTGAAAAGTTCAGTTAACTGCAGGGAGCTGGTGAGGGCCATTTGTGCTCCAGACTCTCCCTGGAGGGTTCGGAGGGTTCGGCTCTGCCTGGAGCTGGATTTCAGCCTCGGGAGACCCAAAGCAGAGCCAAGCAGACTGTTCACCTACAGAAGAGACAGGTGAACTAGATGGATGTGGCTTTAAACTGCTGTGGAAGTGGTAGTTCCAGTAATTCTAAACATCTCAATTTCCAAAGTAAAAGTTCCCTGATCACCAGTGAGCGTTTAACTTTTCCACTTCCGTTCGTCCCCACTTGGTTTTCTTACAAAACTTGCTGTGGGCTTAATTACTTGGTTTTTTTCCTCTCACCTTCCCTGGGGTGTACGAAGGAGCCCCCAAAGTCCATATTTGCTCCAAAACAGAAACCCACACTTACTGTAAGGAAGGACCACCCAAAGCCTTCAGGTGGATAATGTTCTGGGATCTGCTCACTACTAGAATACAGGCAAATCACTACCTGGGAGAAAGGCCTACTCTTTTAACATAAAGGCTATCAGTTTTATGAGAATAAAGTTTAAAAATCTATCCTGGGAAGGTTAGCTCCCAGATCATGTCTAGCCTCTTTGGGAAAAAGTCCCCTAAGAAATAAAAACTTTAGAAATAAGAAAGTTTCCATTTCCCCAGGGAAGCAGCAGATTGGGCTTCTTCTCAAGAGCTACTGACAATGGGCTGTCAATCACTGATGGCTCTATAACCTCAGAGGAGCTGAGTCTGTTCCTGGAATTTCCTCAAGGCCTCACCAAATAGACTAAAACTAACACAGCAGCCAATCCAAAACTGACCTATGTAACTTCCCCGGCACCTACCAATGAAGTTTTTAGATTACCTAACCCTAGTTAAAATTTTCCTAGTTTTCTGTAAAAGGCTTGCATGCTTTTGTCTGTGTTCTCCATTCTGATAAATGTTTGACCCCTGCATGCTGGTACTTTCTACAGAATAAACGCTCTTTGCATCCTATTTGAGTCTGGGGTCTTCCTTCAGTGAGTCTTGGACCCTAACAATGGTAAAGAAATCCACTCTTAGAAATGACCCAGTTTTTGAAGTTGAAAGCCATCAAATGCCCTGGTGGGGGGGGGAATATATAAGAAATGGATACAGGATCATTTTATAAAATTTTGCAGAGAAAGTGAACAAATTCAGTCGAAAGTGCCAACCCGTAGTTATAGTAGAGCTTCGGGCTGTTACGGCTTATTTCCCTCAGCCCCAGGGAACCAGTTTCAACAAGCATAATGACAAAATAATATTGTTTTGATGTCGCTCAAGTACAGTTCCTAAGTGCAGTTTAAAAGGTTGATCTGGCAATAATATAAATTGTGGGTCGGTGGGTCTGTGTGTAAGATGGGGACTGGGCTTGGGACTACAAACAAGCCCAGTACACTCTCTATGACTGAGCTACACTAAACCAGTGACCCAGTTTGGCACCTGGCAACATCAACTGTCTTCCTTAGAAGCAGCTAGAGCAGCCATGAGCACAGACTCACTTCTGTGACAGGAAAAGATGAGCAAGGCATGTGGGAGCCATCAGAAGCTGGCCTGGGCTTGCGTTACCCTTAAATTGGTCTTGGTGTCCTAATGAGGGCATCCGTAGAGACAGAGACCATAGGGATAGGCCATCCTCGGGCTCTGATCCACTCTCACTCTGAGGTTGCGTATTGCTGTTAGACAAGGTTGGATCAGACATGGCCCTAGGCTGGGGCATTCTGCATCTCTGCAATACAATTAGATGTGGTTTTGATGTGTGTGTGTGTGTGTGTGTGTGTGTGTGTGTGTGTGTTGTCCTGTTTTCTAAGGTTACCTCCTGGCAGATAAAGTGGTACATGCTTGTAATCTTAGTATATCCAGTGTAGTGCCAAGGAAGTATTTGATTCTCCCCCCACCCCCACCCCCACCCCCACCCCACCCCCCAAAAAAAAACAACCCAAAAAAACAGACAGGAGCTGTTCTGATCTGATGATGCATTTCACAGCAGGGTCTTTATTCTATTCAAGCAAGCTTGGGCCTCTCCACCTCAGAACAGCTTTGGTGGTGTGGGAGCCCTGAATGTCTATGGGCCAAGGATTTATAGTAAGGGACAAGCAGGAGGTAAGTGTGCAAGCATCTCATTGGAAAGCTACTGTGGCCTTTAACATAGTTGGATGGTGCTGGGAGTCATATTCACGAACTTAATTTCTGTTCCCCTCTGCATTGGTAGTCGTTGGGGGGGGGAGGGGTACAGCTTGAAGGGTGTGTGTGTGTGTGTGTGTGTGTGCAGGTTTGTTGGGCAAATAACCTGGAGATGCTGGTCTTGTTGGGGATATTAGCCTAGAGACTGGAACTAGGCTCAGGTTTTGTTGAGGGGCAATTTGGAAACTGAGGCTAGGTACCAGCCTGTTAGTTTACCTGAATTCAAACTTAGGTCGGGTTCTCTAAAATGGAGTCTGAACTTAAAAGATTTGGCATCTCACTAGGAACCTGAGGCAGGGGGATTGTATATCCCATCTCAGCCCAGGCTACATAATAAAACCTCTTCTCAAAGACAAAAAAAAAATCACCTAATCATAAGAGAAAATCGGTAAGTGACTTATCAAACACTAAACATTTCTATAGAATATTATGAAAGAAAACTATTGGTAGGGGGCTTAAATAAAATTGTTAAAAATTTATTTCTGTAGATTTCCCTTGAATCTTATTAAAAAGTTATCGATTTGTGTCAGCAATATACATATAAGGGACAACCTTATTCCACCAGGACTTCCTTGGATTGCAAATAGAAGCAGGCTGGGTAAGGTGTGATCCAGCAGTATGATCATCTGTGGTTAATCCATATGCCTTTGGGACTGTCACCACTTCTAGGAAATATTTCATGAAACTTGAATTTCCTCTTTTACCTCTCCTAAAATGCTGTGCTAATGGAAGCAATGTCTTTCTGTTTTAGCCCACAAGAGGGAATGAAACGCCTTCCATCCAGTAAAGACGTTCGTTATTCCAGTTAATTATTAGCACTGAGATTCCAGGTGAGTGTGGCGCACACTAACAGAGGCAGTCAATGCTCGTGCCTTGAAGAGAGACGATCTTGTGCTACTCAGTTAAGAAATGAGGTTAAAGGGTAAGTGAGGTAATGGATCCCTGTGTGCAGAGCGTGTGTGCTCAGAGCGCTTAGCACAGAGTAGTGGGTCCTATAGAAGTTGCCTGGAGTGGATCTACGCCCTGAGAAAATGATGCTCAACTACACTCTGCAAATGATGTCTATTCATAGCACTTATTGAACAAAAATACTGTAAAGGACAGGAGAGGGTTTTGAAAGATCTCTGGTTCCAAAGAGGCTCAGAAAAGTAAATTAGGTGGAGAACTGGTTGGCAAAGGAATATCTCAGGCCCCCCAAGGTAAAGCCGGGCCTTGCACTCAGGAGAGTTCAGAGGACCCCAGGGAGGAAGAAGGAACTGAGCAGAGGATTCCTGAAAGAGCCTCGGAGCTCTGCTGAACAAGAGAAGAGGTCTTGTTCTGGGTGTGGTACACACCTTTAATCTCAGTATTTGGGAGACTAAGGCAGGTGGAGCTCCGTGAGTTCAAGGACAGCGTGGTCTACATTGAGAAGTCCAGGCGAGCTAGGGCTGCATGGGGGAAACCCAAGAGAGGGGAAATGGGGCCGGAGGGGGGGATGGCGGTGGGAGATCAGTAGTGGTTGTTTACATAAGGCTAGGAAGCAAGGAAGCAGCAGCCTGTGATGAAGAACTGGCTGAGCAGCTTGCTGCTGTGGAAGGGCTATCTGAGGCTAATGGTAATGCTGTTTCCTCAAAATACTCAAGGGAATTTTCTATATCCTGACTATGAGATGGTTGTGGCAGGATTTCAGTAAGGTTTTTTGTTTGTTTGTTTTTGTTTTTTGTTTTTTGCCAAAAGCTCACAGAAATCCAAACATAAAACGGGTACTATTTTGTAAATGAGTTATACCTCCATGAAACAGATTTTTCAAGAGACAAATAAAATTCTTGATGAAAGAAGCTAAATCAACACAAGACTAATTTACTCAAAGTGGGTTTTTTGTTTTTTTGTTTTTTTTTTTTTTACTCTGTTCTTTCGATTGTTGATATTGTTGAATTTGAAATCTAGTAGGGAATTACTGAAGGATGCTGTTATATTTCTGAAATAAAGACACATAAAAAGCAGGCTTTCGGAATTGGATGCAATTTGATTTAACTGTGAATACTTCTTTATGATTTATAGTCGAAGACAGTTTATTCTCTGTGGTTGAACAAGAATGATGGCTTTGTACCCATCCCCCAGTAACATACTTAAATTTTAAATCCTCGACTGTAAAGTCATAAAACATTTACAGAATGCAAGCAAGCCTTTTCTGATCCATACTGTCATGGGATTGCAATTATGGGCCTCTATCACCAGCACTGACTCCATTAATGGGAAGATAGAATGGAGAAGGTTACAGACTACCCACATTCCTAAAGCTTAAAGCAGAGGGGAAACAAACTAAGAGCCTATCTAAATACCACAGATATTTGGAGACAATGAGAGTTGCAGTAATTCCACCAAGGTGAATACTTCCTAGGCAGAAACTTCCAGCTTCCAACCTGTATTTTCTCTTTGGGTCACTTGGTTAAGACATTGATGACTGCCAGGCGGTGGTGGCGCACGCCTTTAATCCCAGCACTTGGGAGGCAGAGGCAGAGGCAGGCGGATTTCTGAGTTCGAGGCCAGCGTCTACAGGGCTACAGGGTGAGTTCCAGGATAGCCAGGACTACACAGAGAAACCCTGTCTCAAAAAAAAAAAAAAAGACATTGATGACTGAGTTTGACCTGAATGAAACCAGTAGAGTTTTTGTGACTCACATTTACCTAACATATTGAAAACGTAGAACCTGGATGTAAGGGTGATTTTTGGTTCTAATAATTTGGTGGAAACTTGAGAGATATTGTGAGTCCTAGGCTAGAAAAGTCTAGCAAAGCTTTCTGCACATTCTTCTCTCCTGGGATGAGGAGGATAAGACATGATACATGTGATATTGTACTTATAGACAGGACAAAATTTGGTAACTGTACCATACACATAGAAGTCCATGTTCTTCTCTCTGATTTTCACACGTGAGTAGACATTCTTCCTTGGTATTTGACGAACATCATCACTCATTCACATCCTACTAGATGTTGATTCCAACAGAAACACAAGAAGGTGGCTTTAGGCCTAGAGAGATGGCTCTGTGGGTAAAGTGCTTGTTGAGCACGTGTGAGGATCTGAGTTTGGATTTCCAGCACCCTCGGGGAAAGTCATAATGACAGTACATGTCTGTAACCCAACACTGGAAAGGATTAAAAAGAGGATTGAAGGGGCTTGATGTCAGCCAGTCTAGTCAGTCAGTGAGCTCCAGTCTAGTCAGTCAGTGAGCTCCAATCTAGTCAGTCAGTGAGTTCTAGACTAGTCAGTCAGTGAGCTCCAGGCTAGTCAGTCAGTGAGTTCTAGACTAGTCAGTCAGTGAGCTCCAGGCTAGTCAGTCAGTGAGTTCTAGACTAGTCAGTCAGTGAGCTGTAGTCTAGTCAGTCAGTGAGTTCTAGTCTAGTTAACTGGTGAGCTCCAGTCAGTCAAGCAGTGAGCTCCCATCTAGTCAATTGGGACCAGATTCAGTAAGAGACCTGTTCTCAAAAAAAAAAAAAAAAAAGGAAGATGAAATACAAAAATATGAATGTCTACCTCTGGCCTACACAGGAGCATAAATGGACACGTGCACCCCTACACATGTATGTCCATATGCACGCTTCTACCACACACACACATACACACACACATACACACACACATACACACACACACACACACACACACACACACACACATACACACAGAAGAAACAGGGCTGACAAGACCTTGGAAAACTATGAATCTCAGTCACTTTCCTTATCTGTAGAGACACATACTGCTGACCTATGTCAAGACATTTTGCTATTGTAATTTAGAAGTGAGACAGCAGACATGTACTAGTTATCTTTGTCAACACTGTGACCAACAAAACAAAACACAGAAGTTACTTGAAAAGAGATGATGTTGTAATGTGGTGTCAGAAGGTTCAGTCCATGGTTTCTTGACCCCCCCTGAGTTTGAGCAGAGTATCATAGCAGACAGAATATATGACTTAGGACAGCTGTTGATCATATATTCTCAGAATATATGACTCATGGTAGATATGAAGCAGAGAGAGAGAGAGAGAGAGAGAGAGAGAGAGAGAGAGAGAGACCGCGCTGGGACAAGATACAGCTCCCAGAACACATTCCGGGGTGATCTACTTCTGGGCAGACCATCACCTCCTAAAATTTCTATAGCTTCGACAAGAATTCCCAGCAGCTGGAAACCAAACATCAATCTCGTGGGCCTGTAGAAGACATTTTATATTCAGACCATAAACCATTACTATACATAAGGGCACTTGGGAAAGAAAACATTGAAGACTAGGTCAAGTGTGATCATTTGTTTAGGCAGATCCATTGACAGCTCTGTGGTGCCTTTTGAGCTGAACAGAAAAGGAGAGTCAGAGGAGAAAGAGGAGGCCATTAGGCTCCATCTGAGCTTATCTGGCTCCCAGAGTGGCTGGCTGGCAAGAACAGGACCGTTAGGCAAAGAAAGGGTGGGGCATGGAGGTGAAGCACAGCTGGAGTTGTGCTCACCTCCCACAGGCTGGGTGCTTTGAGTCAGTCTACAAAGCTCTTCTATGGTTCTCCTATGCTCTTCTGTGGTTCCGGATCTACACTAGCTTTCCTCCTGATGGCAGAAGCATCCTACCAGGTTGAAAAAAAAAAGAGTCAAAGTAGATTTGGCTGGTGACACAGGCTTGTTGTCTCAGCTGCCTGTGAGGTTGACTTGAAGGGATGCAAATTCTAGGCTACAGAGCTTTAGTCAGCTAAGTTAAAAAAAAAAAAAAACTGGCTAAGGCATAGCTCACCTGCCCACCACTCACTTGAGAGAGCCTGGGTTTAATCACCACAGGAACAAGAGAAAGATGCTGTGAGCGAAGGGGGTTGAACAGAGCAGAATGGAAAAAGATAGGGGATGAGGAAAGAGGGGAGGGGAGCAAGAGGAGGAAGAACAGGGGGACCAGGGCATTGGTGCTCAGTGTCTTCTGTCTGTGGTGTCCCAATATCACACACTTTGATAAATTTAGGAGGGCTCTGGGACTTGCAAGGCCAGTGAGAGGATGTGAGAAGCCATGGCAAGGCCTTACCCTTGGCAAACACTCACCCTTGGCTCTCCTATCTGCTATTCTTCTTTCTGCTTACTTTCCATGATTCACTTGTCAGTTCTCAGAACTTCATTTTTTTTTCATTTTTTCTCTTTTTTCTTCTTGTCTTTTTTCTTTTTTCTTTTTTTCTTTCTTTCTTTTTTCTTTTTTTTTCTCAGAACGTCAAACAAGGCCTCATAGCAACCTACCTTAGTAACCCTTCTTCCTGATCTCTAGATTTAGCCAACATCCTGCTAGATAGATGTTTTTAGAACCCCTGGTAATGGCAAGGCTTTGTTAAAGTAACTTAGTTAGAACCCACAGCTGCAGCAAGCTTCCTCCATCTGCAAAGCCCTCTTTCCTTTCCTACCTCTCCCTATATCCTGTTGTCAGAGTATATAACCTGTGTGAACAATAAAAATTTTTCCAGCTTGATCTGATTTCTTGACTTGCTGTGCCTTCTTATTTTCTCACACATCTCAGTCCTCTCCACAGGGTCTAAGGGTCCCACCTGATTGTCCAGCTGGCCTGGACAAGAGGGCTTACCAGCCAGTAGAAACAGGAAGAGCAATATGACCACTGTGATGGTTTGTATATACTTGGTCCAGAGAGTGGCACTATTAGGAGGTGTAGCCTTGTTGGAGTGGGTGTGGCCTTACTGAAGTGGGTGTGGTCTTGTTGGAGTAAGTGTGTCACTGTGGGCATGGGCTTTAAGACCCTCACCCTAGTTGCCTAAAAGTCAGTCTTCTGCTAGCAGCCTTCAGATGAAGATGTAGAACTTTCAGCTCCTCCTGCACCATGCCTGCCTGGATGCTGCCATGTTCCCATCTGATGATAAGGGACTGAACCTCTGAACCTGTAAGCCAGCTCCAATGAAATGTTGTCCTTATGAGAGTTGCCTTGGTCATGGTATCTGTTCACAACAGTAAAACCCTAACTAAGACAACCACAAATATCTTTCTTCTCTGTAGCTCAGGCTGACCCAAGCTCTCATCGCCTCCAGGTGAATACACCCCATAAGCAAACAGGCCCAACCAGGAGTACCAATCATAAGTAGGTTTCTGCTTCCCATGCTAAACAACCTTGGCCCAGATTATTAAGGCACAGCCCATTAGCTTATCATCCTAAACCTTACTTCTAATTACAATGATCTATTGCTCTTTGAGAAGTATGCTTTCCAATCAGCAGAGAGGGACGTCATTTCTACTGTGATCTGACATGTTCAAGTTGTGGGAAAAAGTAAATCATTTCAGTTACAGAAAAGCACTGATCTCTGCCAAGCTTAAAATTGGTTTTCATATACCACTTAATGGGTACAGCATCATTAAATATAATTGTGTACGACTATGTGTCTTAGTCACTGTTCTATTGCTGTGAAGAGACACCATGACCAAGGCAACTTTTATAAAAGAAATCATTTAATTGAGGGCTTGTTTACAATTTCAGAGGTTTAGTTCATTATCGTCATGGCAGAGAGAGAATGGGCAACATACATGTTACTGGAGCAGTAGCTGAGAGCTACACAGGGAGAGGGAGGGGGAAAGACAGAGAGAGAGAGAACACTGGGCTGGCAGAGGGCTTTAAAACCTCAAAGCCCACCCCCCAGTGACATACTTCCTCTAACAAGGACACACACACCTTTTAACTCTTTCAATCCTATTAAGAGAGATGACTAACCATTCAATTATATATGCCTATGTGTCATTCTTATTCAATCTACCACAATATGTATATATAATAAATATGCTTGAGAATATATATGCATATTGCATATATTCTTCAATATTTTAACAAATTAACCTTTGATATTTTTTAAACAGAAGAGTGCCTATGAATCTTCTATGGGGTCTGCAATCTCTCATATCCTGTGAGCATGTCATTTGCATTCTTTAAAGTTTTCCTGATCTTATTAAGGAAGATAGGTTTGCCCAATGACCTAGAAATTACTTAGTGGTTTTACTTTTAAAGTACTATTTTCTAAAGTAAAAAAAAAAAAAAAAAAAAAATTACATCATATAACTAGCTCTTTTTTAGACATAAAAAAAAAGCAAATTTAAAATTCAGAAACAGAAAAAAAAGCATAAAGATTTGGTTTAAAGGTCACAATTTGGTGTGGGTTTTATTCTAGAGTTATGGGACACTTCCTGAAAACCTAGATTTGAATCTCATTTCTGCCACTTCCTGCCCAGCGATCTCCCTGCATTTGGGCTTCATTTTAAGACTTGTTGGTGAGGAGATGAAGTAAAGCAAAAGATGCAAACTAACATCATAGAAAAGATGCCCTTGTACTCAGACCCCTGCACTCAACAGTCAGTGTGTATCGGTGGCTTTAGCAATATTCAGAGATTAGAAATGGAGAATAGTCATATTGACTCTAGGGAATGAACTGAAATTCAATCAGCAATGAACAGCTTCTGAACAGCTCCTCAAAGCCCAGGTGGCCTGGTGCTTCCACGTCACTCTTCCCGCTCCACAAAGACTGCATTGTAATCTCCAAGAAGCCTCATACACTCCAGAAAACAGTTCAGTTAACTCTCTTGGGACTCTGATTGGCTAACTCACCCAGAGATATTTATATTTTAAGATGATGTCCGTGGCATAAATTTTTTGTTTTGTTTTGTTTTTCGAGACAGGGTTTCTCTGTGTAGTCCTGGCTGTCCTGGAACTCACTCTGTAGACCAGGCTGGCCTCGAACGCAGATATCCACCTGCTTCTGCCTCCCAAGTTCTGGGATTAAAGGCGTGTGCCACCACCACCTGGCTGTGGCATAAATTTAATGGAAAAACAATGGTTGAATCTTGGGCAACATTGAGCAGAAGTACTTTTGTGAAGGAGATGCATCCCAAGTGGCACAGCCTTAGCACAAAGATTCCTTACACGTTTCCAGGACGCCTGCTTCTGGAGCCTTGCCTAGTCCAATGCGTCGTGTTCACTTGTCTCTGTGACTCCCTCCACAAGAAGGAAAGCTTTTGCTCCACGGTAGCCCTTCCTTCTGAAGCTTCTTTGACTCTACAGCTGAGTAAAACATTTTGGTCAGTGATAGACCTCATATGCAGTGGTGGTCCCATAAGAGCATAAAGGAACACAAAATTACGGCTGCCTAGTGATGTCATGGTCATTGAACATTCTAGAATATAATGTGGAACTCACAGGTGTATAGTAATGTCATTGGAAACGAAACCACTGCACAACTGCTAGTGTAAGAGTAAAGTAAAACCGTCGTACACATCGTGTATATTACTAGTTTGTGACGAGACTTGACTACACCTTTTACCATGTAAGGAGTCTGATTTTTATTCTTTAAAAAAAAAAAATTGTAGGGGGTTGTTCTGGTGCTACCATGTATTCAAATGCTAAATACTGACACCTCCAAGATTTGGTTGCCCTGACACAAGATCCTAATGTACACCAGATTTTGTTGTATAAACCTTGCCCCCAAGTTATCCCTGATTGGTTAATAAAGATACCTACAGGTTGGGTGGGGCAGAAGAGAGTGAAGCTTCCCAGGCTTAGGATCTCAGGCGGGGCCAATGAGGGAGAGAGAGGAAGCAGGAAGAAGTCGTTGTCACGAAATAGGCAGATCGTGCGCGCATGGCCATGAGGACTGGCCTGTTGGAGTAAGAGGTGTCCCAGGTAGAACATGGCCAATGATCGGTATCTCAGGGATCACCACAGGGAAGTAGACAAAATAGCACAGGGTTGCAATCTGCCCAGCTCTAGGGCTTTTACACTTTCTATAAATCCAAAGGTTTTGTGTCTTTTATTTGGGAACTACATGGCCTAAGTTGGGTAGACACCCAAAATAATATTTACCACAGCAGAAGCCTACCGTGTGACAGAAAAGCTGAGCAAGGCCACACATCTGTTCTGTGTGTCACTTTGATAAAATTGGTGCCTAGAGCTGAAATCCCAGTTGCGTGCAATCACTCACGCCATCATAAGATGAAAGGCCAAGTAAGTTTATAGGCAACTTGATTGGAGTGTGAATACTACGAACCAGTTCGTCCTACCCTCACCCTCACAGAAATGCTACACATACGGTTTCAAAAGCCAAGAAACACACATGTGAAGATTCACCTGGACTGAAAGCTCAAGCCAGAGGATAGCTATGTTGAAATTCTGGTTTTACAATGCCTGTAGAAGGCCTGCTAGGAGCTAGAGCTTTGGAAGGGCAGTTTCTGTTCCCACTACAACATGTCCTGCACGGAGCTTTGTCTTGGGGTTTTACTGCTGTGAAGAGACCCCATGACCAAAGCAACTCTTAAAAGGAAAACATTTAACTGGGACTAACTTACAGATTCAGAGGTTTAGGCCATTGTTATCACGGCAGGAAGCATGGCAGAGCACAGACAGACATGGTGCTGGAGAAGGAGCCTTGAGCTCTACGTCTGGGTGAGCAGGCAGCAGGAAAAGATAGTGAGCCACTGGGCCTGGCTTGAGTTTCTGAAACCTCAAAGCCCACACCAAATGAAACATACTTCCTCCAACAAAGCCACACCTCCTTATAGTGCCCCTCCCTATGGGCCTATGGGGGCCATTTTCTTTCAAACCACCACAGGCTGGAACTAAAAAGGACAACATAAAATGAGTGTGAAATGGACAAGGAGTGTAGTTTAGGCAGGAAAGTGATTGTCTTCCAACCAAAGCCCTGCCTACCATGTTCTCTAGTACACATGTCAAAAAGAAAGAAAGAAAGAAAGAAAGAAAGAAAAAGAGAGAAAAGAAAAGACAAAGACAAACTAAAAAGAGAGAAACAAAGAGAATGAACAGAAGGAAGGAAGAGAGGGAGGAAGGGAGGGAGGGAAAGGAAGGAAGGAAGGAAGGAAGGAAGGAAGGAAGGAAGAAAGAAAGAAAGAAAGAAAGAAAGAAAGAAAGAAAGAA
Source organism: Arvicanthis niloticus (assembly GCF_011762505.2). Taxonomy (NCBI): domain Eukaryota; kingdom Metazoa; phylum Chordata; class Mammalia; order Rodentia; family Muridae; genus Arvicanthis; species Arvicanthis niloticus. Next base: position 40,795,161 of record NC_133429.1, read on the forward strand.
GGAAGGAAGCTAGCATGAAGCAGTATGGTGAAGCAGTGTATGCTTATACGCCCAGTATTTGGGAGGCCCAGTCAAGAGGATCAGCAGTTTGAGGTCTACATAATAAGATCTTGTTTCCACCTCCCAATTTTTTAAAAATATATCTTAATTTGAAGGGGCCCTGTGAGGTCTTGATTGTGTCAAGCATCTTTATGGGGGTCTATGACCTTGACCCAGCAAGTGTGTGTAAGAACCATCTAATGTTCACACAAAGAAGGGGTGGACTAGTTTCTCAGCGTGACTCCTCCGCCATCAGACAGAGACAGCACCATCCTTCCAAACCTAAGAAATGTCCCACAGAAGGGCCGCAAAGTGGCACATCTCAGAAACAGGCAAATAATTCCAACCACTTAGTTTTTCTAAAGATGGAAATCAGTGATAAAATATTTTCTTCAGGTGAGAGATAATTGCACCAGAGAAATGTTTTAATACCTCAGAACTAAGAATTTGCATACTGCCAAGGAACAGAAAGGAAAAAAAAAGAATTTGCATAGTGGCCATAGATACTTACAGACATTAGAGGACAGGACATATGGTGCCTGGATTTTGCTTTTTTGACAAATGTTCATCTGTTTTCAGTTTTATCAGGATCTTAATAAGGATGCAGGCCAAGCTTCCTTTCAGACAGTAACGGAGAGCACACCGCCGCACGGTGCATGGCGCAGACTCAGACTGTGCATGGCGCAGACTCAGACTGGACTGTGGAGGAGAGAGGGAAATCACAGATAGGCACAAAGGGGACAGCAAGTAGCTTGGGTGATCTACCGATTGAGCGATGGCTTCTGCAGAATCATCCACTTGCAATTTCCTAACATGGAATTTTTTACCTTCTTTTTTTCCAGTACGGGAGAGATATTTTCTCATCGATGCCAGGAGAGTCTCCGTCATCAGTTGTACAGCTGCAGTCTCCTGCTGTTCTGCTTGACCAGGATTCGTCCTGTTATCCCGTAAGAACTCAGAGCTGAAAAATGAAGTGATTTTTAACTTTTTTTTCCCCAAAGTTTCAGAAGACAGTAGCTCAGGCTTGTCATCCCTTCAGATAAATGTATTCAGTCTTATTAGGGGCTTTACCTCACATGTGAGCATCCATGTTCATGTGTGCATGTATGTGCTTGTGTATGTGTGTGTGCTCATGTGTGTGTGCGTGTGTGTGTGCACGTGCACGTGTGTATGTGTGTGCACGCATGCGTGTGCGAGTGTGTATGTGCTCATGTGTGTGTGTGTGTGAGTGTGTGTGCTTGTGTATGTGTGTGCTTGTGTATGCGTGTGCGTTGCGTGTGAGTGTGAGTGTGTCAGGGGGCAGAGTCAACTCCAGGTATCTTTCTAAATCATTTTCCATATTATAATTTTTGACAGAAGGTCACTCACTGATCCTGTACTTCACTAATTTAGTCAGAGCAGCTGGCCAGGAAACCCCAGGGATCCTTCTGTGTCTCTGCCCTCACCACACAGCCCTGGGATTTGCTCTACCACACCCAGCGAGCACTGGGGATCTGAACACCAGTTGGTCCTTATGCTTGAGTCAGAAGCACATCTTCCTGGAATGTCCCACCCAATATGGAAGCCTTAATCCCTCTGAAGCTCTGCTTCTTCTAAGGCATCTTTGCATCTTCCCCAGGTCTAATGACTGTGGGTCTCGGACCCTTTAAGGGTCAAACAACCCTTTCACAGGGGTCGCCTAAGACCATCAGAAAACACAGATATTTTACATTATGATTCATAACATAGCAAAATGACAGTTATGAAGTAGCAATTAAAATAATTGTATTATTGGGGGTCACCACACATAAGGAATTGTATTAAAAGGCTGCAGCATTAAGAAGGTTGAGAACCAGTGGCCTATGGGAACAAGTGTTTTCAAGGGGTGACAACTACCACCATGGAAGACATCATCAGACATTCTGATGCCAGACTGTTTAGTGCGTGGATGGCAGGAATGGACTCCCAGAGATCTTCTTCACCTAGGACCATATATAAACGTGGCTTTGGGACAATGATGAAGACCTTTCCAGATACACAAAGCCACGTATCAAACCTAGATCAAACTTAGAGCCTCTGCCAGGCCACATCCACTTGGCTGTTCTCTGACCTCCTCTGTGACTGCTGTGGTGTAACTTAACAATTAGGTTAAATGTGCATTTGCTCTCACTGCGCGTGTGTGTGTGTGTGTGTGTGTGTGTGTGCGCCTGTGTGTGTGTGTGTGCTACCATGTGTAAGTCTCCTCAGACACAGCCTCTGCGACAGTGAAAGTGGCAAACAGCTCCCTCCCTCTCTGCCCTAAGCGTATTAATACTATTAACAAAAGAATCTCAATCTCATAACTCAATGGCCAGCTGGAGGCTCCACGCCATTTTAATTCTTTTATCAGATGAGATGTTTCTTGGTGTGTTGCCCAGTCTGGTGTTAAATAATCTTCCAGCCCCAGCTTCCTAAAGAGGTAGGCTGCAGGTAAATGCCCCACATCCACTTTGTTTATTCTTTTCTTATTTTTTTAAACATTTATTTATTTTATTGTATGTGAGTACAATAGCTGTCTATAGACACCCCAGAAGAGGACACCAGATCCCATGACAGATGGTTGTGAGCCACCATGTGGTTGCTGGGAATTGAAATCAGAACCTCTGGTAGAGCAGTCAGTGCTCTTAACCACTGAGCCATATCTCCAGCCCCTTCTCCTCCTCCTCCTCCTCCTCCTCCTCCTCCTCCTCCTCCTCCTCCTCCTCTTCTTCTTCTTCTTCTTCTTCTTCCCCTCCTCCCTCTCTCTCTCTCTCTCTCTCTCTCTCTCTCTCTCTCTCTCTCTCTGTATTGGGGTGGGCAGGGGTTGTTTCAAGATAGAGTTTTTCTGTGTATCCCTGGCTATCCTGGAACTTGCTCTGTAGACCAGAGACCAAGCCGACTTCAAACTCAGCCATCTGCCTGCCTCTGTCTCTCAAGTGTTGGAACAAAAGTTGTATAACCACCACCCCGCCACCCCATTACTTTATGGTTTTCAAACTAAGGGCTAGAAGCCAGAGCCTCACACGTGCTGGGCAAGTGCTCTGCCACTAAGCCCCATCCTGCTCTTCAACTGTCTGCTCCTGTGGATCTTTCTAAAAAGAAAGAAAAAAAGGAAAAAAAAAATTTTTAAATTATTGCTTACATGTATGCCTACAGGCCAGAAGAGGGCGCCAGATCTCATTACGGATGTTTGCAAGCCACTATGTGGTTACTGGAATTGAACTTGGGACCTCTGGAAGGGCAGCCAGTGCTCTGTAGGAAGCCGGGGTCAGTGGTTCCATTTCAAGATGGCTCTGGCCTTGTGTCTTCTCCAGATGTAAACAATTATCTGCATAGCTGCAAAGGCAGGAAGCACGCCAAAGTCACTGCCAATCCCGAGGCATAATATTGGGTGGTGAGCGAACAGCCAATCAGAAGTGAATACGTCACTCTAGGCTGTATTTAAGCTAGGCCCCTTCCGGATCTCAGCCCTTCCGCTTCCTTCCGCCCTTCCACGTCCTTCCGCTAACTACCCGAATTGCGTCTCTCGTGTTTTTCATCCACTGGTGTGGGGCGACACGGGAGGCGCGCGTTATAGTGCTCTTAAGCTCTGACCCATGTCTCCAGCCCTCCTATTGATCTTTTAAAAATGTATGTGCATGTGCTTCTTAAGGGTCCCCAGCACAGAGATCAGTCCTGAGGATCCTCAGCAGAAGCAGCCCTGCTCACGCAGGACTGAGCTCTGCTTCCACTCCCAGGGTCCCCACTTGATGTGGCAAAACCCACAATATTGAGGTGGCTTCCAAACCTGACTCCCAGTTCACTACTTCAAATTATTCTATCAGACATGTCAGCATGTGAGCTTTGCCCTGAAATTCTGACGTGGACTTCCTCACCATAGAGATGCAAGGTTTACATGCCCACACAGCCATATGCCTTCTGAATCACAGATGGACGGACGTCTGTGGACAACTTTGAGGACTCCCCTTCCACTGCGGGTTCCTGTCATCAAACTCAGCTCGCTGGGCTTTCTCAACAAATGCTCTGAGCCATCTTGCTGTCCCTCTCTTGCCATTCCTACAAAATTCAATTTATAAACTAAAGGACAGTAAAGAGTGCAAAAAGTATCCTCTGCTGCTCTGCAATGGTCCTGTTTGGTTCTTAGTAATCATGGTCAATGAGTCTCTTCTAGCTGCTATGTTCGGTTTCTACTCACAGGGCAGGACTGACTGATGGCAGATTATGTTGAAGACTCTCCTCCAGGTTTTTTTTTTTTTTAATTATCCTGCAATTCCATTGCTTCATTTTTCATTCTTTATTCTTAAGAATTTCATACAGGGGGCTGGACAGATGTCTCAGTGGTTGAGAGCACTTCTCTTTCAGAGGTCCTGAGTTCAGTTTCCAGCATGGTGACTCACAACCATCTGTAATGGGATGCCTGATTCTGGTGTGTCTGAAGACAGCTACAGTGGACTCACAATAAATAAATAAATAAATAAATAAATAAATAAATAAATAAATATTTTAAAAAGAATTTCATACAGTTATACACTGAAATGTAGTCATATCTACTCCTCTCCATTTCTTCCATCCAAGTCTCCCCACCTTCACAGCAATGCACCTCCATCTGAGTGCTCACCCCTAAACAGGACACCTATATCAATGCGTTCCTGATGCTATCTATCTAGGTTAGCATTGTGTCCCGAAAGGCTGCCCTCATTTTGGATGCCAATCACAAGGTCAGGGCTCCAACCAACTAGCCGGGCTCCAGCTCCTTCCTGGGTCCAATCACTTGCTGCTAACAGCTCTCAGAACCTGGGGAATGCTTTCCTGACATGCACCTCACTGAAATGGCTAGTTAATTAGGAATGAGAAGCTGGGGGAAGGGAGCGTAAGCCCCTGGACTGCAGAAGTTTAGGCTGGAGGGTGGGCAGGGGTGAGAGCCAAAGGTATTGAGTGAGCTTAGAGACCAAGCAAACCCTTAGGTGTGCTATTAGGCACCACAAACATTTAGATGGCTAGACGTTTGTCCTGGGTTTCTTTGGGAGCTGATAGAAACTCTCTAATCAAGGCATGGTCGGCCACAGTGACTGTAATGAAGCTATTTCTAAACAGGCAGCTGTGATGCCCACTACAATGACTTCATCTCTCCCATGATTAAGAGGCTTGAAGTCAATTGTTAGGTAAACAAGCAAGATCCCAAATGCCCCACACCCACCTAGGTGTGTGACATTGTTTCTGAGCCAAGGCCCTCTGGTTCCTTTTACTAGAATCTGCCCTAAGAGCGGGGGAACTGCCCAGCAGCTGTGTGAAAAACCCCTGGGCAGAAGAGTAAGTGCAAAGAGTTTTTGGAAATTAGCCTCTAGACGAACACAGCATCCAGGAGTAGTTGGTGTGGAAAAAGAACCCCAAGCATAGTAGAGCAACCGTGGCTAGCAAGGATTAAGGTAATATTCTTAAACATCAAAGAGAAAGGGTTTTGAATGTTCCCAACACAAAGAAATGATCAGTGTCTAAGGTAAACATTTATTCCATCTGAGTACGACACATCGCACACACATATTCAATGCCACCATATACCCCAGGAATGCTCACAATCACCATGAGCCAAATAATAATAATACATACCGGGTGTGATAGCTAATCCCTGTACTCACAGGTCAGAGACAAGGGTACCATGAGTTACAGGCTAACCTAAGCCTCACAGTGATACCCTGTCTATAAAGAAATAAATATTGAAAGTAAAAGTAGTCTTTAAAAGACCCTGTGGATGGCCAGGCAGTGGTGGCTCACGCCTTTAATCCCAGCACTTGGGAGGCAGAGGCAGGCGGATTTCTGAATTCGAGGCCAGCCTGGTCTACAGAGTGAGTATCAGGACAGCCAAGGCTATACAGAGAAACCCTGTCTCGAAAAACAAAACAAAACAAAGCAAACAAACAAACAAACAAACACCCTGTGGTGTCTTACTACCCCCTAAAGCATATAGTTGCCATTGTGGTTTAGAATAAAAGTCATAATTCTAGATTCAAAAGCATCATCTTCAATCAAGTTAGTAAAACACACCGTCCTGAAACTAGAGCCCAAGGCAATTGGTGTCCCCGGTCAGTGTCAGCCGAAGCTAGTCAGGGTCAATCGTAGGAAGCTAAGAAAAGGGTGCGATTGAGCTCAATATCGTTTCCTCTCCCTTTCTGATGACTCGTGACTGGGTGTCCAATGAAAGGGCATCGTACTGAGCAGCCCAACCTGGGTAGGGACTCCACAGTGGGAGGCCTTGAGGGGCAAACACCCTGCAGGTCTTGCTTTGAAGTTTCTGATGTTCTATCGCCATCTTCTGGAAGAAAGAACTGAGGCTGCACAGGGCATGGGGGCGCAGGAGTCCAGGCCTAAAATTAAGAGAATTACCATGAACTCTCAGGAAAGGTAAAGACAACCTCTCCCAGCCCAGGCAAATTAGCATAATGTTCAGCAAACAGGAAAGCTACCAGGCAAACTTGCGGCATGCGAGCGTCAGATATTTGAGAGCCGAAGATAACATCAAACCTGAGTCTTCGGACTGGGATCCCCAGAGCTCGGACTGGGATCCCCAGAGCTCTGAGCACGGAAGGCATTCAGAGAGGCCGTAAAAGAATGGTTTCCAGTCTCTCTTTCAAATAATAGCCTCATCTTTGCATTTTAAGTCTCAGAATTTGGCAAAGGAGTTCAGGGGGGTTAAAATGTCAGTGACAAGACTAAGAATTTTCCCAGATTAACTCCTCCTTGTCAGACTGGCTTCGAGTTATTCTTACGTTTGGAACAAACAAAACAGAATGATTCAGAGCGTGGGCTTTTTATACACACAATCCTGCCTGTCTTTGTTTCTTAAGGTTTGATTTATGTAACGCGAAAGGAACCCGGTGTAATACTTTTAAATACTTGAAGCAAATTCGTCTACGTGATGGGGGGGCAACGGAGTCCCTAAAACTGCAGACTGGGAAATGTCTCGGTCCACACGCTTTGCTTCTCAGTCCCACACCAAAGCCGTTCACACTGAAGTCAACTCACAAGCATCGTCTCAGGGATACTGTGAAGCATCTATTTTCTCCATCATCCCCTCATGCCTCACCCTCTTGACTTTGTATATTACAGCTTCCACTAGTCACAATGTCCCGAGTAGGACGGGACTGTAGTTTCCCTTCCACGTACTGATTGTGTTTACCTATAAAACTCCATGAAACACGGAGTACAAAGGTCAAGAGCTCAGAGCTAGAAAGGACCTCCCTTTTGTAAATGATATAAAAGATGCTCATGCCTGATGGTCTTTTTATTTTTAATTTATTCAACTTCTCAAGAAGGTTTAACCTGGGCTGGAGAGATGGCTCAGTGGTTAAGAGCACTAACTGCGCTTCCAGAGATCCTGAGTTAATTCCCAGCAACCACATGATGTCTCACAACCATCTGTAATAGGATCTCATCCCCTCTTCTGGTGTGTCTGAGTACAGCTACAGTGTGCTCATATAAATAAAATAAATAAATCTTAGGAGGAGGAAGAGGAAGAGGAGGAGGAGGAAGAGGAGAAGGAAGAAGAAGAAGAAGAAGAAGAAGAAGAAGAAGAAGAAGAAGAAGAAGAAGAAGAAGAAGAAGAAGAAGAAGAAGAAGAAGAAAAGAAAGAAAGAAAGAAAGAAAGAAAGAAAGAAAGAAAGAAGGTTTAGCCTTGCAAAAGGGGCCAGTTGAGGTGGCTCAGGAATAAAGGTGCTTTCTGCCAAGCCTGATGAAATGAGTTTAATCCCCAAAACCTATATGGTGTTGAGAGAGAACACCCAGAGGTTGTCCTCTGACCTCCACATGTGTTTGTTTGTCCTTTCTCAATAAATAAGTAAAAGTACTTTTAAAAAAATTATGTAATAAAGTTTACTTAGGGCATGGGGAAGGGAGTTGAGGGAGGAGGGAGAGAGAAAGAGAGAGAGAGAGAGAGAGAGAGAGCCAGAGAGAGACAGAGCGAGAGAGACTCGGGGTTGGCCATGAACACATAGAGGAGGGGGAGAATGGGGAGAGAAAGAAAGGACAGACAGGAAAGAGGGTAAGAGAGTAAGAGGTAAAAGCACCTTTTAAACATAGAAAAGACACAGTTTCTATCTCCCACTTCTACCCAACTTCCCAGTCCCCAGGAACTCTGAATTTGGCCAGTGTAGGCAAGGACTGAATAAAATCCGTATGGTGGCAATAGTAATGTTGATGCCCACACCCAAATCTCTGCAGGGCTATGTCCTTTTAGATGACATCTCATGGGACATGATAATCAGTACAGTGACCTGGTAGCCTGGTAACAGCTACCACACTGACCTACTTTCCCAAGGCAGGTGGCCAGGCCTGCTGACCTATTACTGCTAACCCTCTCGGCAAGAACACCGCCCACAATGTCTAACAAAAGCTAGGGTGGATTTTGGTGTTCCAACCTCCCAGTCAACTCACGTTTCAGAGTCAGAAACTGAGCTTTCATGGAACAACGTTACTGGAGTTGTTGGGGTCGGGGGATGGGGCCTCAGCAGCCACACATTAGTGTGGGTCTGTCAGTGGTAGGTCAGCTAACGGGGGCAGTAATGGTGGAAAGCAGAGAAAGGAGAATAATCCAGTGGGCAGTGGAACAAAAGGCTGGTAACAGCTCACACCTGCATCCCAAGCGCATCGTTGGGATCGGGATATGTGGATTCATTTTGAACAGAAGGCAAGAGGTACACACATTACTAAATAGTACTGATTGAGGTGTGATCTCACTCAACATGGTCCTGGCTTCAGTCTTTCCTACAAGGTGTCAGAACTGTGTGACAGCTCTTCCAACATTAAGTTCCTCTTCTGGTAGGTACCTGACTTCAGCCTTGGTTTTTTTTTTTTTTTTTTTTTTTTTTTTTGGTTTTTTTTTTGTTTTGTTTTGTTTTGTTTTCCCAGCATGAGATTCCTGGGGAAAGTCAATTTCTCAAAGTCTCCTGTCTCAGTAGGCTGACAACTGCAGGAAGGGCCCCGCATCCCTCTAGAAGACCTCTATCCTCGACATGACTGATACAGTTACAGCAGAGACCTGAAATACTCCCTGGTCTACAATCCAGTGTGGATGAATCTTTCCAGTCTTTCCTCTGCTTGGCCACATGCACTATGGGTGCATGCTTGCCTGGATGCTGCCGTTTTAGACAACCTCCTGTTGGTGGTATAGCTATTCTCTAGCTGAACATTTGTGTCATTCATTGTCAGTGATCAGTCCGTGTAGCTAAGACCCTTGGCCAGGATGTACAAGGTTGCGTTATTGCCAGTGGAGCAAATATCTTTAACTGTCCAGCTGTCTCATTTAAGTGAGACACGAGAGTTCTGGCCCGACAGTAAGACAATTCAAAGAAAGACAGACTGAGCCATTTGACACGGTACAGATCCTCACTGATAAGCTCTCTTCATGAAATTAATTTCAAAATCTGAAAAACCTATCTAACCCTTCCCCTGGAGTCTTCCCAATCTCTAATGAGTTGGTTTTGCTCAACTCTCTCCATCCACGCTCACAGCACCTCCTCAGCTTCCAGCATGCAGGACTGCTTGCAGGCTTCCCTAAATGAGCCATGCTGTCTCTGTCTCCACAGATCGGGTATGCTCTTGCTTCCATATCAAAGGACTGCTCTACAGAGTAAGTTCCAGGACACCAGGGCTACACAGGGAAACCCTGTCTCTCTACCAAAATCTAACAGATGCCAGGTCAGAAGACACATACTTTTTATCCCAGGACTCAGGAGGAAGAGTCAAGTGGATCTCTGTGAGTTCAAGGTCTGCCTGGTCTACATAGTGAGAGCTCCAGGAAAAAAAAAAATCATCATCTAACGTATGAAATTGAACAGAAAACTCATTATTTCTAATCTTGTTTAAATAATTTTGTTTAATTTACAGGATGAGGATAAACAATTTGGAAGCTTACTCAATCAAAGATCGAACAACATTTTTTAATTATTGTATTGCCCATTCATCTTAAAAGGTCAAAGGGGTGCTGGGAAGATGGGGTTAAGAACACTTGCTATTCTTGCAGAAGACCCAGTTTCGATTCCCAGTGCCCACAGGATGGCTCATATCTACCTGTAATCCCAGTGCCAGGAGCTTTGATACCCTCCTTTGGCAGGAGCACATGTGGTATTCATATAAGTTACATATAAATTAAAATGAATGCTTAGAAAACAATTTTTAGAACTTCTTTACTCTTTACAGAAACCTTGTAACTATAAATAACCACATCAAAACTTTTAGAAAAGTATACATTTAAAAACAGTATCACTAAATTCATAAGCCCATGTAGCATGACTAACTCACAAAAATATATAAATATTTCCAAAGTGACCTTCTAGAACCTTCACATTTAAATAGTTACACACAGATTGATATTTATATTCCCGTTCATAGATGAAATAAATGAACTACAGGTTGTTTTAATGAAGCTGATAAAACCATTTCCCCGTACACTGATTTTTTTTTAAACTTCCTACTTGTTATAACTTACACTGTTAAAGTGTTTCACTCCTCAGTGTAAGTGGTTACAGTAATAGTGGACTTTTTTTTTTTGTAAATTTTGGTTAGGTTTTACTGGTAAGTATTAGGATCTTTAATCAAGCATTCAGCCAGCGGGTGAACTGAGGAACATTAATTTGCCAGCCCTAAGGAACCAAAGTGACTCGAAACAGAAAGCTACAAGGTTAATCAGGAAGGAAGATCACTCTCCCTATACAAGGAAGTACAGGAATGAAGCAGTAAACATTTCAAAGGTACGCAGAGCTTAAGTTTGAAGCTCTATAATTCCTCTTTGAAATATACTAACCTGGGGAGCCTTTTGGATGGAGCCCCTGTTTTTAATTAGATAAAACTGGCATTCTGTTCCAGAATAGAATGTAATGGATCTGAGATGCCTACTCTTTGGTGAAACGTTCCATTTGCGAAGAGGACTTTGTAAAAATGATTCTTGTTTTATGGAATCAGATACAGGAAAGGTCTGGGGAGATGGCTCAGGGTTAAAGCACTTAGTGGGCAAGCACAAAGACTGGAGTTTGGATCCCAGAAGCCATGGGAATGCCAGGTGAGCAAGACAGCCTGCCTGTAATGCCAGGCTTGGATGGAAGAGGACAGAGATCCCAAAGTCAGTTGGCTGGTGAGGCCAGTCATAGCAGCAAGCTCTGGGTTTGATGGAGACACCTTGTCTTAGTGAATAAGATAGGAGAGTGATGGAGGATGCTTCTTAACATTAACCTTTGCCCTCCACATATACCCACCCACGTGGCACACACCCACACAAAAGTATGTGTGCAGACACACACACACACACACACACACACACACACACACACGGAAAAAACTATACATATGCAAAAGGACGTACTCCGAATTGAAAATAAAAATATCTGAGCTAAAATATTTACCCATTTTAAGCAGAGTCGAGAATAACGTTTATAGAGCAGATTTGGCTCTGGTCTCACTAATTAAATCTGCGCTCGCAGAGAGTTTATAGTCTTATTAAAAAAATAAGATCTTCAGAGAAAATTCGATTGAAAATACCAAAAGTTCCCAATTTATAAACCGCAGAATCCAATTATGAGGATGATAAGGCAATTTTATGGAAATTCTACTGGAAAAAATGCAAAAATACATTGTTTATTCAAAGAAAAGGAAGAGGAAAGAGAAAGGAGTGGGGAGGGGAGAAATAGTCACGGTTTCAGAGGCAAAACCAACTGTGTATATGACTTTTCTTGCTTCTGTGACCAAATACTAACAGGAAGCATTTTCAGAGAGGGCTTTATATTGGCTACAGTGTGAGTGGACAGGTTCCCCCATCCCGGCAGGGAAGGCTGGACAACAGGGACACAGCTTCAGCTCCTTCCACAGCGTCTGTAGTCAGGGAGAAAAAGTGAAGAAAGCTAGTACTCAGCCAGCTTCCTTCCTTCCTCCTCCTCCTCTTCCTCCTCCTCCTCTTCTCTTCTCTTCTCTTCCTTCTTCTTCTTCCTCTTCTTCCTCTTCCTCTTCCTCATCTTCTCATTCTTATTCTCTCCCTCTTCCTCCTCATCCTCCTCTTTTTCTCCTCCTCCTCCTCTTCTTCCTCTCCTCCTCCTCTTTTTCTCCTCCTCCTCCTCCTTCTTCTTTCCAGAGCCCCAGCCGAGGAAGTGGTGCCACACACGTTTAAAGAGGGTCATTTGGCCTCAATTAACCCAATGTAGACAGTATCTCACAGACATGTCCAGAGATTTTTTTCCCAAGGTGATTCTAGACTCTGTTGACAAAACAATCCATTCCAAGTCCACTGTTTGTCAATTCGACCCCCAAACATATTATTTAAAGACATAACCTTCCTTCCACCCCTTTCCTCTGTGTGTTTGTAGCCATCCTATAATGCAGAATGCATTCAGTGCAACGTCAAAACTCCTATAGTTTTTAGTAACAAGTGCAGAGTATCTTCTGAGACTCAAGAAAACTTGTACCTGTGGCCATCAAGACTCCTGCCCTTCTGTCACAACAACCCCAGTGGCCCTTCCCTAGTAAGTAGAGAGATATGGCTTCTGGGGCCTCACTGACTAAATGGACTTACCTGGTGCTCTTCTGTGTCCTGATATCACATGTTCCTTTGGAGTGTTGTGGTTTTTTTGTGTATTTCTGTGCATATGTGAAGGAGTAATAGCACACACTATGTTGTTTGAAAAAGCCATGTGGAAACTGTAGCCCAGGCTTTAATCCTTTTGGTCACTGACCAGAACTTAATTTTAATGGAGACCCTATTGCTGAAGACGCCACATTCTTGGATCACAGCACATGGAGAAATCAAACTGGTACCAGTCCTGAAGCTTTCTCTTTGCTAACTATCATAAGTACTAGAAGATGGCGTATAGGCTACCAGAGGAGAAAAGACATTAGAAGTCATATCTAGCCGTAAGTCCTGTGAGTTATAATAACAACCCAGTCAAGATGTACCAATTCGTGCAGCAACAGCACTAATGTTATTGAGATAACTAATCACTTTTTGGCAGAATGAAAGACCCACTCCAATAAGTCTCAAATGTGGGACAAATGGCTAACTGAGGGCCTATTTAACATATCAAAGCACCCTGGCCACCAGGTTCTCCCAGCATCCCTCAGGCCCCAGATGTTACAGGATATGGCTGGCGTACCCCACCCCTACCCTAAATGTCTCCTGCCCAGAGGCTGGGCTGTTCTTCTACCAGCTACCCTTCCCTTTATAATCCATCCATTTTGGTTACCTGTTCTTTTTTTTTTTTTTTTCTACTCTTTCCCCTCCTGGTTTTCTGGCAATCAGGAAACCTTCCTGATCACCTCCCCTCTCCTCACGAGACCCTCCCCTCCCCCTCTCCTCACATGTCCCAGCTCAGGGTCACCTTTACTTTGGACTCTCCCAGATGTCTCTGCCTCATGTTCCCCCTCATATCTACGATCAAAATCTTCTCCATACTTGAGTCGTAATGTCCTCCTCCTTTTGTGCCCTTCCTCACTCACACTCTACAGAACAGTACTCACGCCTGGTACTTTACATTCAGCCGAGAGTCTGTGGCTGAGGAGCGTATAGACCTAGACCATAGAGGAGATCTCACTACTACTATTCTCCTGAATAGACACAGCGACAAACTGTCTCTAAATACTTATCTTTACACATCTTCATGAACCTCTCAGCTCGCATCAGAGAAGCTTCTTTCTGCAGGGATAATGGTTACTATAGCGACTCATCATAACTCGGTAAAGTGGTGGAAATTTTCAGCCTTAAATGTAACATACATATCGTACCCTCTTCCCTGAGGGTCAGGGAACATGGCAGAGGAGAGGGTGGGATGTTAGGGAGGACTGCAGTGACAAGGACACTGTACACGTGTGCTCACAGAAGCTGTGTTTGCTTGCACTAGATCAATCTAGTCAAAACTCTAACATGAATGACAGAGGGTCTCACGAGACCCTACCACTAAGTAAAGATCCATTGGCAGCTGATGGCCTCTGAGGAAAGATAGGTGTTCTTCATGGGGTGTGGCCTTTAATGGTTGCTTCTGCTCCATTGAATGGTCCTATACCATGCCCATATGGTTAACACTAATTGTATGCAGATTTTGTTTGTTTGTTTGGTTGGTTGGTTGGTTGGTTCTGTTTTGTTTTTTTTTTTTATTGTTGTTTATTTGTTTTTAAGTGAGATAAAATTTTGGAAGGCAGACTTGGGGGAAGGGACCAGGAGGAGTTGAGGGGGAGTAGATTAGAGGGTGGCTATTATCAAAAATACATTGTATATATACATGGAATTCTCAAAGGATAAATAAGAATATTAAAAAAGAACAAGGTTGCATTCTTTCAGCATACTATCACATGGAAAAACATTTTCATTCTAAAAGGAGCCAATCAGGTTATAACTAGTAAAAACAAGACTGAAGCCCCCAGAAGGCAAATACCAAATCAGGGACTCAAAACTGAATCACCTGGGCTCCAACAGACTTTGGTAGCCTCACCCCTATAGTTCCATTATCTTTTTTTTCCCAAAAATTTATTTTTTATTGGGTATTATATTTACATTTCAGATTTTATTCCCTTACCCCACTTCCCCCCACTACCCAGAAACCTCCTATCCCATCCCCCCTCCTAATGCTGTGCCCCTACCTATCCCCCCCAGCCCCCCTCCCTCACATTCCCCCCTACTTGGTGTTCATCCTTCATGGGACCAAGAATCTCCTCTCCCACCTATGCCCAACAAGGCCATCCTCCCCTACATATACAGCTGGAGTCATGGGTCCCTCCCTATGTGCTCCCAGGCTGGTGGTTTAGACCCTGGGGTGCTCTGGTTAGTTGGTATTGTTCTCTCCTCATGGAGTCACAAACCCTTTAAGATTATAAAAATCTTCCTTTTAATCAAGGCTTGTAACATGGAAGAGATTTGTCAGATAAAATGGAAAGTTTGCAATATATTAAACATAAATCCGCTGGGCAGTGGTGGCGTGTGGGACCATGAAAGGATAGCTTGGTTCCTGGTGGAGCACAGGCCTCGAACCCCGGACCCTAATGGAACACCATTCGGCCTCACTCCCAGACCCCAGGCTCCTGACATGCCGCCAAGACCTCCATTGTGCCTTTCAGTCACATAGGACAATGCCCCTACACCCCCTCCCAAAGAGAGGTTTGTGTCATCTAGCACAGGTAGAAGGTGTGACTACAGGCCTCAGGGCCTCAAGAGATTTACATACTAACGAGTTACCTGAAGGCCAGAGGGCGTAGCCAATTAAGTATTCCTTCCCAGACCCTCCTCCCTCCTTGCTCCCTATTTACCTCAGGTCTGCCCTGAGTTTGGGGGAGAAGGGGAGGTGCAGCCAGATTCATCTACCATCCATCCACCACCGTGATAATAAAGCTTGTAAAACCATGGACTTCCTCGTGCCTTTGGGGCCCTGCCATGGGGAATCTTGGAAAAGGACTTCAACTAACGAGCAGTTGTCACCGCAGCTGCCACTGCCACTGCCACTGTCTAATCTCCTGCCAAGGACCTCTCTATGTTCCTGCTGTGCAGCCCTGAGGATTCAAGCAAGCTAGCTGAGCCACTGAGTAAGCCAAGCAAGCACAGTAACCAAGAGTCTCTTTCTCCTGGAGGCAACCACTCAAAAGCCCTCCTGAGGGAATTTCAGGAGACTGAGATCTCCCCACACCCCAGAGGAGCCCCCCCCCCAATGTCCGCCCTGCACTGTGTGGAGTCAACTCAGTCAAAATTCCTCGATTCTGCTGCCCAGAGCCATGGTTCTAGCCAACTGGGGAGGCAGACGGAAACCATAACAGCCAAACAGGACCCACACCCGTGACCACGCTCAAGCTAACAATCCAGCAGTGGCACACACTTTTAATCCCAGCACTTGGGTGACAGAAGCAGGCAGATTTCTGAGTTTGAGGCCAGTCAGTCTACAGCGTGAATTCCAGGACAGCCAGGGCTACAGAGATAAACCCTGTCTCTAAAAACCAAAACAAACAAACCATAAATCCATAAGTCGTCATAAATACAAAATACCCAGTAGTAAAAACCACAACAGCACATTCACGCCATCCTTGTGACAGTCATGATCTGATTTCACATGCTTCTGACAGATGGCAAGTATGGCCTCCTGGTTATCAACACACTAGGGCTTTGAGGTCACATCCATCCGACAGGGCTGTGGCACTCCAGAAGCAAAGCAGGTACCAGCACATTCAAACAGTGTATCCTTTACATATCAAAGTGAGAAATAAGAAAGCAACATAGTCACACCATCAGAAAGATGTGTAAAGCTCAAGGCCGAAAGGTGATTTGCTGGCTTCATTTCATTGGCTTCTTGGGTATCGGCCGCCGGAACAGTAAGATGTGAGGTTCTGGTTCATGGATCATATAGTGGACCCATTCCTGTCTCTGCTGAACATCGAGAAATTTCTCCACTCAGATTCAGACATCAAATGGGTTTTAGGGACTGGCTTGGTGATTATGTCTTTGGGCAACGTGACATGGCTGGCTGTAGTACCCAGGCCTGCACTAACCGGTACTCGAACTCCTGTCATAGTTATATTTGTCCAAATAGTAGATTTGTTTGTGAGACTTGACTGCTCTGCCCGAGGGCGATCAACCCTGGCCTCCAGACAACTCCCAGCAGCATGCGGGAGTTCCAGTATCTTGAGCGGACACGGCCTCTATTGTGATCTTTGCCCACTCCAGGCCTGCAGCTTTCCATGGTGGATCTCTCACGATCCTTGGATTTCCAACATCCTGGGTCTTTTTTTTTTTTTTTTTGGTTTTTCGAGACAGGGTTTCTCTGTGTAGCCCTGGCTGTCCTGGACCTCACTCTGTAGACCAGGCTGGCCTCGAACTCAGAAATCCGCCTGCCTCTGCCTCCCAAGTGCTGGGATTAAAGGCGTGTGCCACCACCACCCGGCCTGGGTCTTCATTTCAACTTGGGCTTCCCCATCACAGCTTCATGAGGTGGCTCCTCAAAGTCTCTTTGCAAGAAATCTGATCATGCGGAACATTACCTGACCCCAGAAGCTTTCTGAGGTCTCAGCACAAGCCTCCAAGGACCCTCCATCTTCTTATGCCTTTCACAGTAGCGATCACGTTATGCTATCTTGTTGAGATGAAGACTGTGTGGGGCAAGCAACCTCTTCCTATTTTCAGAAGAGTTTGTGGTCAGGGTGTGGACGGTCTGTAGTTCCTTTCTCAAGCAGAAATCTTGACCCAGATATGTAGGACCCAGAAGACTGTGCTCACACGATGGGGGAGGGTATATGACAAAATACACCTGTGGGCATGACACAAAACAAGACCTACGGCCCGAAAGGAACGTCCTCTGGGACAAAACAGTGCTACAAGGGCAGGGAAAAGCAGAAGGAAAATTCAGATAAGAGGGTCACAGAGACTGTTTGCTTAGTCTCGGCTTTAGTAGTTATCTTTAGTAACTAGATAAACAATATATAAACAGCAGTGGGAAAAATATTTTATTATATTTTCATTCATTCTTGAATCTACCATTATTCTCCTTTCCTGGTCCCTGAATACCTATGGCTCTGGTGGCCATGGCAATTTGTACTCTGTCTGTCTCCTGTCTCTTTTTCTCTGTCTGTCTGTCTGTCTGTCTGTCTGTCTCTGTCTCTCTCTGTGTCTCTCTCTGTCTCTGTCTCTGTCTCTCTGTCTCTGTCTCTCTCTCTGTCTCTCTCTCTCTCTCTCTCTCTCTCTTTCCCTCTCTCATTTTTTGAGACAGTGTTTCTGTGTGTAGGCCCAGACTGTCCTAGAACTCACTCTGTTGACCAAGCTGACCTTGAACTCCTAGAGATTCGCCTGCCTCTGCCTCCCGAGTGCTGGGATTAAAGGTGTGTGCCACCACCACCAGCTCAATGTGTATTCTCACAAGTTAGACCCTTCCTGGAAGAGTCCCTTTCTTATAGTCTGCAACTTTAAAGTTATTCACACACCTCTTCTCATCAAACTTCATTTTTGTTTTCAAGGAGAACTGCTCTGAGTTCACGTGCAACAGTCGTGTCATGTCCACAGGCTAACAGTTCACAACACTTAAACTTCCATTTAAAAGAAAATATTGTTTTGAATTTCAAGAAAATGTAAAGTTTCAGTTTTAATTTTTTGGTTATTTTATTTTATTTTATTTTATTTTATTTTATTTTGTATGTGTGGATGTTTTGCTTGCATGTACGTCTATATACCACATGGCGTCTGCAGAGGTCAGAAGAAAGCATTGGATCTCCTGGTGTAAGACCCTGACCCTTGGTCAGGGGTACTTCCAGATGCCCCTGAGTGGAATGGAGATGCAGATCGATTGATGCAAAAGCAAGAGGTTTATTTCCTGAAACGTCGGGATCGACGCTCAAATCAGTCCCTCAAGGAGGGTTACTAGAAGGCAACTCTGAATGGCTACTACAAGCAGTTTTTATACTTTTTAGGGGCACAGGTTACATTAGCGAGGTTACAGTTTAAACTTAGTGGCTAAGCATATTGACCTTTAAATCTATTGGCTAGCAAGCATGTGCGCATCTGAATGCTACCCGGGACTTTAGAGGGTCAGGTGACTATCAGTCAGTACATTCTGAGAATTTTTTACTCGAGAATGATCCTGTGGGTGATGAATAAAACTTGGCCTAGCCTTGACCTGAGGCAGGTGGGGGTAAGGCTGATCAAAGCCCCTAGGGCCCTCCACTGGGACTATAGTTAGTTGTGAGCTGCCATGTAGGAGCTGGTAACTGAGCTCAGATCCTGGTCAAGAGTCACAAGTGCTCTTGATCACTGAACCTTCTCTCCAGCCCCTAAATTTTACATTTTCAAAATACCTTTTTGTTCTCTTCATATATACATATATACGGACCATGAGCAGTAGCCATTGCAGACCCTGAATGCTATGTTATCTTGAAATTTCATCTGCAAAGAAATTAGTGAATTAATTCTAAATTAAACCTCACAGAAATTCTCCAACATGGATAGAATGGAACCATATTTATTGCAAGAATCATCTCTAGCCCAGTCTTATTCCTCTCTAAAACTGTCTGATCCATGGCTCCTGTCAGGATCCCCTAGGCATCCTGGTACTCAGAAATCCATTACTCTCTGCCCATAACATTCTGGCACTTTCCTGGTCAACTTTCAAACACTGCCACGGTGTCTGTAAACCAGTTCTACCTCACTCTCGGTTCTTCATGTCTTATAGTCTCTGCTTTTCTTTTTACTATCTACAATCAAAATTTAACCAGAATGAATTTAATGTAATATGGGTTCATTTTGATTTAGACTTTGACGGGGAAACAGTGTGTTCTGGGGAGCAGGACAGGGTGTCAAAGACAGGCGTCCAGCTGGCTGAGAAGCGGAGAGTAAGGAATGCTTACCCGACTGCCTTTCTCCTTTTAATGTAGTTTAAGAGCCCAGCCCAAGGAATGGCAGTATTCACGTTGTAGGTAGTGGGTCTTTTCACCTCAGTGAGCCTAATGTAGAAAGCATCTCATAGATACATCTAGAGAATTTTCTCCGAGGTGATTCCAGACCCTGTCAAGTTGACTATCAGTATAAACAATTACACCAACTTACTAGTTAAAATAAGGATCAGGAATAATTATACTTGTATTTTTTAAATATTCAGGTATACAATGTATTTACTTTAAGAGATGTTGAGAGATGGTCTTAAATGTTCAGCAATGACATAAAACCTGTTGGTTGATTGCTTGGTTGGTTAATAAGGGTGTACTTCAAAAATAAGAATTTCTTTATAATAACTCTTACTAGTTTTAAAGATGTCCTAGTTTAGCTGATAAACTGCTTTTGTGTAAACCCAATCTTGGTGCACATTTTGTGGCTACATGAACTAATGTGATGCACTAAGTTTCAATTATTGTGCCTAAAAGCCTAAAACCAAAATTTCCTCTAACTCGTAAGTCCACCTGCTCAAGGATAGATAGCTTCTCAGAATGCTGAGGGCTGTTTTTGTGATTGCCAGTCCTTGTACAACTTTAAGAAACTCCTGTTTATGTAAGATAATGGTCACAAAGGTTTGCTTGCTCAAGACAATCGAGGTATCTGTTTGCTAAATAGAACGTAACCTGACTGGGATGTGTGCCTGCCCATAAGCAGAACACAGCCTGATGGGTTTCTTGCCTGTGTAATCCCCTGACTAATGTGTCTCAGCACCACATTTGGGGAATCCCAAGTCCTTGGGGCCAGAATCCAAATAAAAGTCTCTTCTTTGTTGAAATAGATTCATGGTCAGACTGGTGAACTGCCTCGACCCCAGACCTGTATCAGCAGCCTGTGAGAGAGAAGCAGTTGTTGGAGTTAGGCCTGGTTCTACCTCCCAGCCCCACACTCCCAGGAATGACTCAGACCCAAAATATATTTGCAAACGTTCTGGCCAGATAGCTAGGCTCTACTCTGACTAGATAACCCATTTATTTTAATCTATATTCTGCCACTTAGCTGGTTACCCGTATTAAGGTCACATTTTTACTCTTTTTTTTTTTAAATGATTTATTTATTTTATGTATATAAGTTCACCATTGCTCTCTTCAGACACACCAAAAGAGGGCATCTGACCCCACTGCCAATGGTTATGAGCCACCATGTGGTTGCTGGGAGTTGAACTCAGGACCTCTGGAAGAGCAGTCGGTGCTCTTAACCGATGAGCCATCTCTTTACACCATCAATCTAGTCTTATCTCAAGTTATCCCTGGGGAGTCTGGTGACACCCTGATCGTCTGGACCACAGAACACAGGGTATAGGAGAAGAGCAACAGGTGGAGCTGTGCAGGGTGCCAGGTTCCCACCAACATTCCCACCCACATCCAGAGCAGCCATCTTATTTCTGTCTTCCATACTGGGTTTCCATATAAACTGTAATGTGAAAGAAATGATTTTATAGCTAGAAATAAGTCTAGAAATACAGCTGTGGGTCTTGAAGAATCAGAAAAGAAAATCAGAAAACGTTTCAGGAAAGAATCTGAAACGGGAGAACGACAGGATCAGGTTTTGCATATTTAAGTCATTCTGAAGACAGGACTGACATTTGTGGGAAACAAACCATGTGAGTTTAGAACGTGAGGACAGGACTTCTCTGCACCATGATTTAATGCTGTGCCCTTAGAGTCTAAGAAAGCCTTCCAAATCATGTTTACAAAGTCCACTGTTCAACGATCTGCGCGATGAATGATAATTTGATTTCTAGGAAAAAATGTCTTTTATTTAGATGGTCTCATTTTGTTTCAATACAAATAAAAAAGAGTTATTTAATTGTGCTGTTTCCATACACACACACACACACACACACACAGAGAGAGAGAGAGAGAGAGAGAGAGAGAGAGAGAGAGAGAGAGAGAGAGAGAGAGTTGCTGTCTTCAGACACACCAGAAGAAGGCATCAGACCCCATTCCAGATGGGTGTGCCCCACATGTGGTTGCTAGGAATCGAACTCAGGACCTCTGGAAGAGCAGTCAGTGATCTTAACCACTGAGCCATCGTTCCCTTTTTAAAATTAAAAAGAATCTGTGTGTGTTCATGTGTTTTAATGTGGATAGATGCCTACCACATTGTGTATGTGAAGGTTAGATGTTGGATGTTGGTTTTTGCACCTCTGTGTTTGAGACAGGGTCTCTTCTTGTCTGCATATGGCTGGCTAGCTGGAGACTGAGATTCCAGGCATTCCCCTGTCTCCGCTTCCCATCTCACTGCAGGAGCACAGGGACTGCAGATGTGCAGCTTTACATTGCATTCTGGGCATCCAGACTCAAATGTTCACACTCACAGGCCGAGTACGCTATTGACAGAGCATCTGCCCAGGCCAGTATTCCCCATTGATGTGACTCCTAGATGCTTCAGAAGATGCTGTGATCACAGCAAGTAATTAATTCCAGATACAGTGCAGGTTTTTTCTTGCTTTTATATCTTTGCTCTTTTCCAGCCTTGCTTGCTTGCTTGCTTGTCCTGGCTTCTTAAAGTTGTCAATTTGAAGACACTATGGACTACAAACTCCAAACCCTAAGCAAGAAGCATCATGATTGTTAGTGCTAAGTAGAGCTCACATGTGCCAGACAACTCATTTGATCCTTGCTAAACTAAATATGGAACAATCTCTCACTTAGTGATTACTGTACTTATTTATAAAATATAGGTGACATCAGAAGACATCTGCTTCCCTTTCTCACCACTATAAGCTTAACTAACAATGTCTATGCTTAAATCTCTTCAAGCAATGAAACAGCCAAAAATAAAGACCAAAATAATAATAACTAAAAAAGCTTAGCTCCCAAACACTAAAAATAAAAGCATGAAAAATTAACTCTGATTCTCCACTCTGTACTATAGAAAATTCATCTAAAAAAATAATAATGCACAAGAGAGTCATAAGACAAGGTTTCTGTGAGTACCCCTGGCTGTCCAGAGAACTCACTCTGTAGGGCAGGCTGGCCTTGAACTCATGAAGATTCAAATGCTAGGATTAAAGGCATACGCCACCCCCAATCCCTAACCATACTGAAAATTTTAAAGTAGTGAATAAATGTGAACGAGTGATAACATGAATGAGAATGAAGGTTGACCTGAGAAAAAGTGGGTCAGGAGTTCTTTGTTGTTGTCTCATACTTCTCGGACAACCCACGGGCAAGCCAGTCTTCACCAAAGATCCAGAACCTGACTGTTTCCCAGCATCCATATCTCAACTACTCTGGATCAGGGAACCAGCGCCTCTCACCAGTAGCATTGCCACAGGTTCGTTGTATTGGTTACTTTCCTGTTGCTGTGATACTCTGACAAAAATCAAATGACAGAGAAAGTTAGGCCTACAGTTCCAGAGGGATCCGGCCCATCATGGAGAAGACAGGGCAGCAGGAGTGTGGGGCCAGACCAAGTGCAGTCTTAGGCTCCACCGCGCTCTCCTCATCTCCAAACTCTCCATCTTTTTCTTTGTGCCGCACTTGCTCTTTTTCATTGTAAAACTAAGAGTAATCAGTAACCATTATCCCACAGACTCAATGTTATGCTACCTTGAGATTTTTCTTTGCTAAAGACATTAGTTTATTATTTTATAGTTCAGTCTCACACAACTCTTCAGGACATGGGCAGAATACAGCCAGACCTTTAGCCACAGAATCACAAAACACACCCCCAAGGCTAGACCCTATAGAGTCCTTTTGCTTTCCTTGGACACCACATGGGTTGGGATTCTGCTGTCCTCATTTCTCGCAACACCACTAACTTCTAAGCTTGCAAAAGAATGAACCCTTAAGCTCCGTGCAGAGCACTTGATGGCTTTTTCAGATCAACATTTCATAAAATATTCCAAAGGTTGAAAATCACATAGTCTATCAGGGAAACAAAGATTCTCAGCAACAAGTTCTGCACAAATTACTGTTCTGCCATTGTGATGAAAACACACTGTCAAAAACCAAGTTTGAAAAGTAAGGGTTTCCTTTGGCTTACAGTTCCAGAGAGAAAGAATCTATCCTTGTGGAGAAGACACTGGAACACGCAGGGAGCATGTTGTAGGAGCAGGAAGCAAGCTGATTATATTTTATCAGCACAAAAGGAAACAGAGAAGGGAGAACAGGAAGTACAACCAGGTTACCAATACTCAGAGCCCACTCCAGGGACAGACTTCCTCCAGCAAGGCTTCGCCTCCTGAAGGTTCTGTGACTATCCCAAACAGCACCA
Source organism: Arvicanthis niloticus (assembly GCF_011762505.2). Lineage (NCBI taxonomy): Eukaryota > Metazoa > Chordata > Mammalia > Rodentia > Muridae > Arvicanthis > Arvicanthis niloticus. Next base: position 40,818,841 of record NC_133429.1, read on the forward strand.
CCCACCAAGGACCAAGTGTTCAAATACATGCTCCTTTGGGGGACATTTCTCATTCAAACCAACACACTCCTAATGAGTCTCCTGCTTTAAATTCTTCCTCTGTAGAGAATCAGGAAAAGAGATCTCTTATTACTTCCTCCATCTCCCCCCATTTCCTCCATCTCCCCCACTTCCTCCATCTCCCCTTACTTCCTCCATCTCCCCCCACTTCCTCCATTTCCCCCCACTTCCTCCATCTCCCCCCACTTCCTCCATGTCCCCCCACTTCATCCATGTCCCCTCACTTTCTTCATCTCCCCCGACTTCCTCCATCTCCCCTCACTTCTTTTATCTCCCCTCAAGTTCTCCATTTCCCCCCACTTCCTCCATCTCCCCCCTCCCCCCACACACACATCCTCCATCTCCCCCCACTTCCTCTATCTTCTCCATTGGCTTCCCTGCTGATCTCTGAGTACACTTGTTTGCTGTCACACCAGAGCCTTTGTTCTTGCTGTTTCTCTGTCCTCTTCTTAAAATTCTCTTCATCCCCAAGGACACGCCTTCTCTCAATTTCATGATCATTTGTCGCCTTATCACTTAGGCCCTTGTCCTTTTAAGGAGCACTGTAGAGTCTCAGATAGCGGTTCTCACCCTATGGGGTGTGATCCTTTGGGTTCAAATGTCAATCACAGGGGTCACATATCAGATATCCTGTATATGAGATATTTACATTATGATGCATAATAGTAACAAAATTATGGTTATGAAGTAACAACAAAATAATTTTATGGTTGGGGGGTCACCATAACATGAGGAACCATATTAAAGGGTTGTAGCATTAGGAAGGATGAGGACCACTGTTCTAGGAAGATGGCTCCAAGTTTAAGTATTTGCCTCAAAAGCATGAGGATCCAAGTTGGGATTCTGAATACTCATGTAAAAATTCTTTAAGCCCAGCACCTGGGAGGCAAAAACGGGCAGATCTCTGTAAATTCAAGGCCAGACTGGTCTACAGAGTGAGTTACAGGACAGCCAGAGCTGTTATACAGAGAAATGCTGTTTCAAAACAAACAAACAAACAAACAAACAAACAAACAACATGGGCATAGCCACATGGGATCTATAACACTGTTGCTCTGGGGAGGTAGAAAGAAGTGGATATTCAGAGTTCATTGCCAGCCAGTCTAGCCAAACTCAGAAGCTCTAAAGTTCAGTAAAGAGACCCTGTCTCAATAGAAATTGGAGAGTGGGGGGGAAATGTCACCTGATGTCAACCTCCGGCCTCCAAACAATTCTGTGCACCCATACATGTATGGCTATACACGTGTTACTTCCCAGGCACATACGAAACAAAAAGTAACACAGCATCAGATTCTCCCTCTTTTAGTTTTCTGAGCACTTATTTCCAACGATGCAAGTGTCAATTCATTGTAGCTCCCTTCCCCAGATGAGAATATAAATTCCTTGTGTAATCACTGTTTTTTGTTTTGTTTTGTTTTGTTTTGTTTTGTTTTGTTGGTTTTTCGAGACAGGTTTTCTCTATGTAGCCCTGGCTCTCCTGGAACTCACTCTGTAGACCAGGCTGGCCTCGAACTCAGAAATCCGCCTGCCCCTGCCTCCCAAGTGCTGGGATTAAAGGCGTGTGCCTCCACTGCCTGGCTGTAATCACTGTTGTTAAGTCGGGTCCTGTGTCCCCATTCTGTAAAAGTACCAGGCTCGAGGCATTTCATGAATCAAACAAATTGTTTTAAATTGTTCGTAAAATTTCTCCCTAAAGTTTTTTTTAATCTTAATTAATTTCAGTATCTCTGTCCTTGTGCATAGAAACTATGAAACTAATACTCTGCTCTCATAAATCTAAGAGACCCACCCCTATGAACCCCATCAAAATAAATTGCAAGGAGAGAACTCCTCAAGGAGGTAGTGGTAGACAAATTGTTCCCTTCAACTTCAAAACCTTTCCAACAGGGGTCAAAAACCCAGCCAGCACCAGTTCAGAGCCTCTCAACCAGAGAATGTCATGACAGCTCTGAACTCATAATTAATCTCACAAGGCTGGCAGGACAATTAGACCTAGTTCTGTAACCAGCTATTAACATATTTTAATTCACTCTCATTCAGAAGTAATAAAACGAAGTGGATTTTGACTGTTACTAAGGAATTCAAAATTAACCAGTTTTCAACTCTCTTCTTCAGTGTCTCACACATCGCCAGGAGATGTGACGGAGGAGGAATATTCCCTCAATAAAACTGAGAGGCACAGAGAGATAGATGGGTTAAGGCATGCAACCAGGAAGAACAAGCCTTCTCAGTACCAGGCTCTCTTCCGAGCTTCTCCCCCTCAATTCTGAAATCTGATTATTTTCTATGAAAATAAACGAGGAGAATGTGGAGGTCAGGGTTTGGTTTTGTTCTAATTATGAGGTCATTGTCCTTCGCATATTAAAGGGAACAAACAGACAGGGTTGTGGTGGGAGGGGGAAGTTAGAAACCACCGGGTTAGTGAGGAAAGAGAAAAAGAGAAAGCAAAACACAGACACAAGTAATCTCAGAACAAAAAAATTAAAAGTGACTCCAAGAACTGGGTCATTTGGCCATATCTGAATCAACGTGGCCATATAGAGTTATGGAAATATATTTAGGTGTTTATTTTTTTATTACCAAATAACAGGAAAAAAAAAAAAAGACTTGTCCTTTGCTACATTGGTGACTCTAACCTGGACTATAGGAGCCCTATGTGTCCTTTGAGCTGTTTTGTTTCAACTTTCTTGCAGCACATACTACTAGTATTAATATATGTGTTAATCTGTTAAACTCTGTAAGCTTATAAAGACACGCCAATCCTGCCTCTCCAAACATTTGAAGGGAGTTTGGAAAATTAGTTATAGAATGTGTTTAGAACCTTGAGAAATGAAGTACCTATCCAAATGTGAACTGGGGATTACCCACGCTGTGCAAAAGTGAGAATAAGGGACCATCTTGTAACCCAGATACCCTCTACTTATGATGGTCTTTCCGACAGTCCTTACCCATATGTCTTGGGTAAAATGCTCTCATCTGCAGGGCAGAGGAACACAACAGCATAGCCTTGATTCAGAGATCTTCAGTCCATTCTCACTGTCGTCGTCACACTGAAAACAGAATATTTCACTATTAAAGAACATTTATTGATAAAAAAATTACAATATCACAAAGTAACCACAAAGGCAAAAAAAAAAAAAAAAAAAGCATGATAGAATTATATATCCCCAGTGTTAGCATTCTGTCTAAACTCCACCCCCACAGATATATAACAAGAGCCAGGTATGCTCCTCCCCACAGTTACCTGGCAACAGCCAGGTAGGCCTGGCCCACTATAAAAGGGGCTGCTTGCCCCCTCCTCTCTCTCTTGTTCTTGCTCTCTTACTCTCTTGTTCTCTTGATCTCTTACCTTCTTGCTCACCCTCTGGCCCCTCTCCCTTTCCCTTTCCCTTTCCCTTTCCCTTTCCCTTTCCCTTTCCCCTCTCTCCACATGCTCATGGCTAGCCTCTACTTCTCTTCTCTCTCTCTCTCTCTTTCTCTCTCTCTCTCTGTCTGTCTCTCTGTCTCTCTGTCTCTCTGTCTGTCTCTCTCTCTCTCTCTGTCTCTCTCTCTCTCTTTCTCTCTCTCTCTCTCTCTCGGGCTCTCCGGCTCTCTCTGCCTCTACTATCCTCTTAACTCCCCTCCCCATGCCCCGAATAAACACTCTTCTATTTTATACAATTCTGTCATATGGCTGGTCCCTCAGGGGAAGGAGATGCCTCAGCATGGGCCTGCTGAGACATCCCCTTCCCCCATACCTCACCACACACCTCCACAGAACATACTTTCTTTCTCTTTTTACAAACACATCACCCAGTCTGCCAATCATGAAGAAATATACACTTTACTGAGAACAATGCAAGTCAGAGCACAAACTACTGAAGACGTGGCTCGCCTACTGGGTGGCTTTCTCCTCCCTCTCACTTCTGGTGAAGCAGGTGGGGCAGTCTGAGTGCTGGTGTCTTAGTCACTGTCCTATGGCTGTGAAGAGACAGCACAATCAAATCAACTCTTACAAAGAGACACATTTAATTGGGAGGTTGCTCGTGGTTTCAGAGACTTAATCTATTATCATCGAGGCCGGGAGCATGGCAGCATGTGTGCCACTGAGCAGTGGCTGAGAGTTTTACATCCTGATCCACAGGTAGGAAGGCAAAGACACGGACCTCTAAGACAAAACTCCTCCAACACGGACAAACCTCCCCAACAGGGCCACACCAACCTCCCAATCCTTGAAAGAAATTCAACAGCTATGGACCAAGCATACGAATATATGAACCTACGGGGGCCATTCTCATTCAAAACACTGAAACTGGGAGACATGGTAACCATAGTAACAAGAAGTGACAGGGAGACAGAGGTTATGTAACCCACACTCATCCGTCTTACACCCCAGGGATAATAGTAGCGCAGAGGCTAAATGGCTCATTCTTCTAGTGAGAACATCTCACCATGGTCAAAACTCCAAAAAAGATAGAAGAGAGCGTAGGACTCACAAATCACTTGCTAAAAAGAACTCTTTTAAACGTAAAAGCTAAATGTTTTCTTTGGGGCGGGGGTGTTTTGTCTGCATCAAGAAGCCTTGCTGTCAGTGAGGATAAGAATATTCATTGCAATGCTTCTCTAAATAATATGCCGGAACCAAATTTGTGTTGACTAACACATCAAAGACAACCTCAGACGCATCAAAACACAGACTTCTTTCATCAGTTTGACCAAGAGTGAGCTCAAATTTGAACTCTTTACTTCTCTCCCTGTGCCCCCCCCCGCCTGTTGGCCTATCTTTGATCTATTAATGTCTGCCTTTCTGAATGTTGGCTGTCGCCTCACTGTCCCTGTGTCTGTCTGCCTCTAGCAGAGGGCTTTGCTCTGTGTTTATCAAGCAGCATAGAAAACATGACGTGGGAATGGAATGAGAGAGACTTTACAGAAATCTTTAACAGAGCCTTACAGGGCGAGAAGTCATTTTAATGACCTTAAGTGACCCCTGAAGCACTCATAAAAGCAAACAGTCTTGCAAACAGATACTATCAAGCTATATCTTCCAGTTATTGCCAACATTTATGGCAGATATTTGTTGTACAGGGCTGTTTTCTAATCGGTTGTCGGCTTTTAGCAAATGGTTGCCCCCATATAAGTGCTGGATAGTTTTCTGTCAACTTGACACAAGCTAGAGTTATCTGAGAGGGAACCTTTGAGAAAGGGCCTGCATAAGATCCAGGTGTAGGGCAGTTTTCAAATTAATGATTGAAGGTGGAGGGCCCGTTGTAGGTGGTGCTACCCCTAAGATCCTGGGTTCTATAAGAAAGCAGGCTGAGAAAGCCATGATGAGCAAGGCAGGAAGCAGCACCTCGCCATGGCCTCTGCATCAGGCTCTGCCTTCAGGTCCCTGGCCTGTCTGAGTTCCTGTCTTGGCTTCCTCCAATGTTGGACTGTAATCTGGAGATGTAAGCCTAATAAACCTTTTCTTTTTCTCAGCTATCCTGTCTAAAAGTTTGCTTTTGAACTGCTATGAAGCTATCACCTGTTCCGGACCGCTCTGTCCCATGCTTGGGGGCCAAAATGTCCCAGCCCGAGGTGCTGCTCCAGTCTGCGGGTCAGGGTCTAGCGAGAGAGAGTGGGGATGGAAGGGAAGAGACTCGAAGAATGGAGACAAGACAGAGATTCTGATCAAGTCTCAAGTCTCTTTTATTGTCTCCTCCGTTAAAGGGAAGTCCGGGGCATTTATAGGCTTTGCCATGTACCTTGTAGGCATGGATACCACATGCCTTGCAGGCGTGAATACCACGTGCACCTTGCAGCTGGGGTCACTAAACAGCAAAGCAAGATATATGGGAAAAACAAGATGTTTATCAGAGTGTGCTCAGCTGCAGGCTGTTGAAAAACAAGTCTCTTGTCAGGGTATATGGCTTGAGATGGCTGTAAAGATGACAGCCGCTTTCTGCTACGAGTTGGCTCCCAACAATCACTGATTCAAAAGAACAGTGAGTCCTCAAACAAAAAGTTTCCCATGTAAAAGCAATGGCCTCAAGCGGAGCTACCACAAGGAACATGTCTATGTCTAAGAATCACACACAGGACACTACCATCTGTAATTATATAGAGATAAGGGAGTTATTTGTTCATGATTCCACCCATCCACTCACTCGACATTTGTGGAGTATGTTATCACGTATGTCTTATACATTGATGCTACAAGTCAGTACCTAAAACTCTCTGCCCACTTGGAGGTTTTAAGTTCTATATAAATGGCTATAAATCTTTCAAGGACAAACCTAAATTCAAGGCCAGCCCGTGACTCAGTTAATCCTCACCTTGGAGGTCAAACATCTCCTAGGAAAGCAGCCAGGCAATCTGAAAGCCTGAGAGAAAGTGGAAGTGTGTTCACAAGGAAGCTCAATTCTTATCACCCCGAAAGCTCTAGATAAGGCTGGACTCTTCAGGTAACTCCCCTCCCCACCTGCTCTGCCCTGGAAGCACACCACACTTGTGTAAAACAAAGTTGTTTTTCTCTCTCAGATAAAGAAACCCAGAGAGTCTGCAAGTCTCTCCAGTGATTCCTCTTTCTTCCTTTTGCTTTACTGCACAAGGACATTTAGTTTTGTAGGGAAGACACAGATAAGGAACTTACTTACAATCACAGCTGATAATTGTGCATTCTAAGGTGGTAATGATTGTTATGTATTAAGTAGGGCAGTAGTAAGAGCCAAAAAGGGAGAGGATTAGTTTGAGGAAAGACATCTAAGATAGAAGGAATGATCAAGGTGGCTGTCTGCCTGAGACAGAGCTCTTGTGGAGGACAGTATTCCAGGCAAAGGAAGAACCAGTGCAAGTGTCTTCAGGTGGGAGTGTACCTGGCACCACCAGATAACAACCTGGAGGCTAGAAGATTTACAGTCAAGTGAATAGTGGCCAGGTAGCTTAAGTCAGAAAGATAATGAACAGCTAGATCCTGGAGGGACTTGTAATCGATAGGAAAGGGTCTTCTTTTCTGAGTAAAATTGAGGGATCTAGGTTGTAGTGTAGTGTCACCAGATTCACATGCTAAAAGTCCACTCTAATTCCTCTGCTGAGACTGGATATTGGGGCTAAAGTTATGTTTTAAGATTAAATGACTGTGCTTGAGAGATCTATCAAACAAAAAATGCCTCTAACCTATAAGCCCCACTTGCTCAAGGACAGATAAACTTAGAAGCCTCACTTGCCCAAGGACAGATAATTTCCTGGAATGCTGGGGCTTACTGTTCATGTAAGATAATAAGACTTGTGTTTTTGCTTCTGTAAACAAGGTTGGTTGCCCCAACTGCACATAGGTAGCAGGTACATAGGCAGGAAGCGTACATACTTGCCCCTGATTGGACAAAGATGGAAAGTATGTAGTCCTGTGGGTTTTGCCTTTGTAAGCCCCAGACCAAAATAATTCAAACCATTTTCTGGGAATCCTGGGTATGGATCTGGCCACTGTCCATTGTCCTGGCCAGAATTTAATAAAGTTTGTTTCAAATTTGGGTAAAAAAATAAAACTGTGATGGCGCTCTTATTCTTGGCCTGTGGGATTAACATAGTCTGTAGGGGAGGAAAGAGAGCTGAGAAATAGTTACCAAATCCAAGGCAGACAAGCGGTGGTCTTAAAACCAACTAGGCTGGTGTCAAAAGAGACACTGAGAAGTGGTCAGAATGTCCACTTACTAATAATTCTTAGAAGGCAAAGGATGCTTCATAAGTTGCATATGTTCCGTGAGAGGACAAGAGAAACTCAAGATGACATGAAGCCTCTGGACCTGTCATTAGAAGAATGACTCTATCATACATGACAAGTGGAGAGTCGAGAACTCAGTTCTGTGTCATCAAACAGGAGATGCTCGTAAGATACCAAGATGATGATGCCAACTAGGCAGTTGGCTCTACACAGCTCAGGTTGAAGAGAAAAGAAGTAAATGGAGAAATTAATAATGACAATTTCAGAGTTATAGGTATACAGGCAATACGTAAATTATTAGGCGTTGACTGGCCCACAAAGGGAGTATGTATCCTAAAGTCTTGGTCCTGGTGTGTACTCACCAACAGGACAAAAAGGTGAGCAACAAGGACCAGGCAGGGTGCTCATTAGTGGTACGTTCTCACTAGAGTGATGGTCCCATGACTGTACTCTCTTTTTGATAATTCATTGAGCCATAACACATACTTAGCCTTACGTATGCTATCCTCTAATAAAACTCTAGCCCTCCTTCCTATCCCTTTGCTTTTTCTGTTCCTCGCTATTCTCTCCAGAATCATAGAGAAATTAACCCCCTCAGAAAATGTTAAGATGTCTACAGTTTCTTTTCTTTTCTTTTTTTTTTCAATTCTGATTGACTCTTCTTCCAAAAGCATGGCTAGCTTCAAAACTAAGGCACCATCAAATTTTCCAATTTAAACTTAAAAAAAAATTTCTATCTATGTAGGAAGCCACTGTTATCGGTGGTATAATCCACCATTCCAAGATGGCTCGGACATCCTGTCCTCCACTAGTAAACAATTAACTGCGCAGGTGCAAAAAGGCAAAAGTGCGCCAAAAGTCACTGCCCATACCGGGGCGTAATGTGGGGTGATGAGTGAACAGCCAATCAGAAGTGAATACGTCACTCTAGGGTGTATTTAAGCTGTGCCTCTTCCTGTCTTTGGCCCTTCCGCGATCTTTCACATCTGCTGATACAGATTAAAGCCTCGCTGTGGTGATACCCGAATTCTGCCTCTCGTGTTTCTCTTCCACGGGTGAAAAGAGGACACAGGAGGCGCGTGGAACATATCTATGGTATTTTTATTTGCATCCAACATGTGTGTCTCCTGCCCATAGAAGCCAGAAGAGGGCATCAGATATGCAAAGGCTAGAGTTATAAATGGTTGTGAGCCATCATGTAGGTGCCAGGGATTGAACCCAGATCCTCTGGAAGAACAGCAATGACTCTCACCCATTGAACCTTCTCTCTAGGTACAAATACTGAATAATATTAATAATATTTAATGTGACATGGAATTCAGTCTCGTTGTTATTACTGGTGTTGGACAAGGAGTACCGCTTCTCACCCTTTGTCCAGGCTCATGACTTTCAGTCTTCTGAAGAGCTAAGCAGCCTTTACTTAAAGCTTGGAAGCCACAGGACTCATAAAGAGAAATCCCATTCAGAGTCCTGGTCACTGTGTAGAAGCAAAGGTCTACCTATTGTCTGTGGGCAACAGTCTGTGCTGGTTAAATGTGGTTGCCAATTGATTGAATCTGGGATCAACTAAGAGGCAAACATCCTGACACACCTTTGAGGAATTTTCTTAATTAGGTTAACTGAACTAGGAGGCCCTACCATGTGGGCAACACTGCCCACACTTGTGGGAAGTTCTTTGTCCATACCCTGACCCTGACCTGGGGGAAGTTTTGCCAGTTCCCATGGTTCTGATGTAAGCGGGCCCTTGTGTCATTAACGCACACTCATTCGGGACTTCCCACTGGCCCAGTGTAGTTTCATTAGGGCCTCTGAGAAAGTCTAGGGTTGGTCTGGTTTCCCACAGCCCAGACATAAGGAGGTCCAAGGGAAAAGCTTTTTGCTTTTTGCCTGTTCCACTTCCCATCTTGCTGGCAAGTTCATCTGCTTCTGCCACGGCTACACTCCTTTGCTGACGTTTGAAATGAGCTTCTTTGGCTTTCCAACATAGACCAAAGACTAGCGGCTCTTCGGGACTCTTCTGGGCCTGCAATACCACATTGAGAATGCTGAGGCGTCCAGCCTCATGGACTGAGCAAGCTCCTGGGTTCTCAGCCTCTTCTCCAGTGTGAAGAAAACCAGTGTTAGACTACCCAGACTGTATCATATAAGCTGACCTAAAATACTTTCCATATACATTCACTCCACTGGTTCTGTTCCTCTAGAACAGAGTAAGAAAGCAATACATGGACGGAAAAGGCGACTCAGAGGTTAAAAACCTAGTTTCAGTTCCTAGCACCCATATGAGGGCTCACAACCATCCTTAACTCCAGTTCCAGGGCATCCAGTAATACTCTTCTGGCTCGGTGGGCATCGGGCACACATGTTACAGATACACGCTGATAGAATACACCGACAAGTAAAACTAAATCGTTTTTAAAAATTAACACAAGCCATAAAAACAGAGATCTTTGAGAAACCTAAGTAGGTGGTCATCAGAGTGATCAATCAAAATCGAAGTAGGTAGTAATGAACAGTATTAGTAATGAGTTTAAAAACAGCACAAAAACCTGACCAAAGGACAATGACCAGACGCCACATTTCAGCAGCAGAAAGTCACTGCCTTTGTTGTGACATGAACAAACTTATCACGGGCTAGGGATGGGTGTCTCGATCACAGGCTTTCTGCCTATCTTTCAATTCCTTCAGTCTCCTTATGGTAGGTTTGACTGTGGGTGGCAGAACTGATACTGAAGGTTTAGACCCATAAGCCAGCTCTCAAGCAAGAACCAGTGTCCAACACCCATAAGTGAAAACTCAGTACTTTTATTAGGGACAGCACAGGAGGGGGGGCTAGCAAGTCTTGGTGGGAAGTCTCTTGGGGAGCAGTCTCAGGTTAGTCATTCAAAAGGAAGAAGCTGCAGTTGTAGGTTTTGTATACACTGTCAACATCTGCTCACATAGGAGAGGAAGGCCTTGCCGATACCCTGACTCTGACCTGGGGGAGGCTTTGCCAGTTTCCATGGTCCTTTGTCATCAATACACACTCATTTGGGACTTCAACAGCTCCGTATCCACTCTCTCGGGGCTTCCTTCAAGCCCCACAAAATGGAAATAAAGGCTGACATTTCATTGGTGATGTGAGGCTACTGGTTTTAGTTGAGAATGGAGGGAAATGATTAAGTTGTAACACTTAAAGGGAGCATCTGTAACCCAGTGAGAGAACAAATAACTGATTGATGACACCAGGAAGAAGCCAGGCAGGACCTGAGAGGAAATAGACTGCAGGCCTCTGAGTTTCCAAGGACCTGAGGCAATGGCTGAACTTGACAGACAGAACAGTGCATTGGTTACTTCTCTGTCAATATAAAACACCAACGCAAGGGTTCAGAAGACGAGCCTGTTGAGAGGAAGAACATGGCAGCAGGCTGGTATGATGGCAGGACGCTGAAAGCTTGCATCTGCAACCACATCAGGAAGCAAAGAGCAAACTGGAAGTGGCTGGAGGTTTCTATTTTTTTTTTTTTTTCCTGAGACAGGGTTTCTCTGTGTAGACCTGCCTGTCCCAGAACTTTGAAGACCAGGCTGGCCTCGAACTCAGAAATCCGCCTGCCTCTGCCTCTCAAGTGCTGGGATTAAAGGTGTGAGCCACCACTGCCCAGCAAGGTTTTTAATTTTCAAAGCCTGACCCAACTGGCCGTACTTTCTCCAGAGAGACCAAATCTAAACTTCCCCAAACAGCACCCACCAACTGGGGACCGAGTCTTCAAATGACTAAGCCTCTAGAGGGATATTCTCACTCAGATTACCACAAGGAAGGTCTTGAAGTCTAAGTAAGTTCAGATAACTATATGGAAATGCCCAATAGAGCTTGCAGAGGTTGGCTTGAAGTGGATAGTTTCAGTTAGACGTATCTGAGACCTACTGTACAACATGACCGTCATTAATAATTGTGAGTTTCAAAAGTGCTAAGACAGAATTTCCACAAAGAAGTGTCGGAAGTAATGATGTGCTAACTTTAATCACTTCGTATAATATATATATACTAGCACGCCAGGTAGGTGCCTATTAAAATCCTTCAACCACCCTGTTCATCAGCACGTACTTTGCCTCATCTCCCTCCCTTTATCTCTCTCCATCGCTATAGTACACATATGTGTATATGTGCGTTGTCTATATACTGTGACCATCCCTATGTCATTCTAATTTGTCAATTTATGATACTTAGGAAATTAGAACAAAAGGAATAAGGTAAAGATTAAAACAAGACTCATGGGTATGGGATGTAAAACAAAGTTACCCAAGCATGTTAGAAAATATCTAAATCGCCGGTGCTCTGGGGGGGGGGGGGGGGGAGGGGGACCATTGTTTTGTTTACTTAAAAAAAAAAAAAGCACACTCGAAACACACTGATAATCAAGTTCCACACTTCTCCGTGCTACTGGTTTAAAAGAAGGAAACTGGTAAGGGTACCTTGGAAAGTGAGGTGGTTTAGGCTACGGTGATGGTGAAAGGTGGTGAGAGATGTGGCCAAGTGACTAGCATCAGGGTGACGCAAAAGGATTTGTAATAGGCACCTGGCTCTCTAGTGGAGTGTATTTGTCTAACCCTTCTCCCAGCTCGACTGCAAGCTGTTCGCATCAGCCTTCTGAATTAGCTGTTGGATGGCAGCATGATTTGCTCACCTTACCAAAAATGTGGTTGGATGTGATATGATTTTAAGTCTAGAATCTGATGCGTTTCACTTCTCATTGGGCCTCTACTGCAGTACCCAACATGTCTCAAAATGCTATCTTGGTTATCCTGGGTCCCAAGTGGGATGGGAACAGATCTCCCCAACACACACAGCCCACCCCAAACTATACTGGCTCAGTTAACAGCTCCCTGCAGTACTCCAGCAATGTCCTGCCTGCCTCACTAGCAACTCCTAGCATTCTTGCTAGCTCATCTCCAAATGAGTTTCTCTTTGAATGCAAACCCGCCCCACCAACTGACTTTGCAGCCTTTTCCTAGTTTGCTAGTGTCCCTGCAGTCAAATCCAAGGTCTCCATCATCTACCCACCCTAGACTCACTACTCCCATTTAGCCACACTGGGTTCCTGAGCTTGCCATACAGATATGCCTTTACGCTTTTGCCAATAATGTCCTGTCGCATGCAGTGTATTGCTCTTATGCTTGCCCTGATGCACAGACTAGAGCCTCTATGCCCTAAACCAGAAACTTTTTCCTACTACCTTGCTGTTTACTAGTACCTGTACGTGGCTGCGACTCTCACCTGATGGTCCCTAACAGCAACAGTAGGATTTTTCTTGCGCACACACTATGTATGCATGTACAGACGTATGTATATATGTGACCACATGCCGGAGCTCTCTCAGCTCCTGTTTGACTCCCAATATGTGCATGTAGGCTGTGTAAGAGCCACGGCAGCACACACTTTAGGAGTGGTGGATCATCTGGGCTTCTGAGGTTTTATTTTGTAGAGACCTGATGATGGAACGAAGTGGTAAACAAGGCTTAAGTATAGACTTTATTTTTAAAATGTATTTATTCTTATGGGGGGTGGGGTCAATGCACACAAGCCATAATAGTATGCATGTGGAGATCAGAAGACTACTGGCCAGAATTGTTTCTCTTTCCACCATGTGGATCCCAAGGACCAAACTCAGCTTCAAGCAGTCCCGGGAGGCGTAATGAACTATCTGGAAGCCCTAAATGTAGATTTTAAAAGCAGAAAACCACCATGCAAGAAACTGTTCACAGTTTCCAAGGCCAATTGCTGTTCTATAGTCAAATTCTGACAAATTAACCTTATCAATAGCCCATTAATGTGCAAAAGGCAAATTATCATAGCTGCTTACACTACTCCTGAGCACACTGAGTTTGGAAACTTACTGCCTCAGTGGTCTTGTTTCAAAGACACTTTGTGTCAGTTCTGCCATTTTGCTAACTAACAATCATCAGTTTTCAAAATTCCAAAAGGGGGACCAAGATTCACCTTAAACCATTTTTGTCTCTGATCCTGAGACTCTAGGAAAATAGCAAAAACCTGCTGTAGTCAACCTGACTTGACTAGCTGTTGTCAACATGCTTTGGAAGCCTGAAAAAAGTCACCATTTGGCATAAAGTTCCCCATAGTACTGGAAAAAAAAGTCGTTACTTCAAGAAAGTAAGTTAATGGGCTTAAGATTTGTGTTTTGAAAATCCGTTTCTTTGGACGTTATGAAGAACTCAAGTGCATCAGATCCTTTGGCCGCTGCTCCTAAACTTACGTGCTGCAGACTGCTCTCAACTGCGTCAGAGCCCACATTATACTAGTGGCCTTCATAAGCACGTTTCTATGAAATATGCCACTTTATAACCAGAGGAAGGTGGATCATGGCACTGAAGATCAAGTTAAAACATTGGAGGCCATACTGCATGTAAAAGCTTTCCACTAAGTCAGGCTAATTAGCACAATTAGCTGATTATAAACAGCAGCTGTAAATTAAGATGGAAAACTGACACACCAGAAAAACCCTTACCCAATAAACATGAGCTCTGTCTGTCCTCAAAATAGCGAGTTCCTATTTAACTGCTGCAGGGTATAGTGGCTAGAAATGAGAAAATTCTTTTTCAAAGACTGAATTTCAACTGAGGCAATGCAGTCTCCCCTCATGGAGGGGACTCTGTAGCACTGTCTCTGAAGGAGTGTCACTAATAGGGCCCCAGGAGGTAGAGGCCAGGATGCTGTCATCTTACACTATGCTCACACTCAATTACAAACTCTTTAACAGTGTCAACATCCAAAATTCTTATCTAAAGTAACATCTTTGTTTACTGCAGTGTAAATTCTGAAGGAAAACATGGATTTTATTTCTAGAATAAAGAACCAGGAGTTTATTTCCACATCTCTTACGAAAGCCTCGCTTAGTTTACACATGGCAATGATTGCGGGCAGGTAACATGTCTTCACACTAGGAGTACAGGCACATACACGTTTAGCTGCTCTCATCCAAGCAAGCAGTTGCAGTTTTGTTTAAACGTGAAAAATCTATGTATGAAACAAGCAAAGTAACTTTCCAGAGTAATAGCTTATCACAGTCTAGCAAAACAAGGGACCACCACTGTATCATACAGATTACAACTCTATAGCTTTTCATTGTGTGTGCGCGCACACTCACAAGACACTCAGTGAGCATCAACTGTTACCAAGTGGTTAAACAGGTTAGTCCCAACACTCCCTCAGCCCTCATTGGTAAAGAATTTTGTTTCAACGAAAGTTTTTTCCTTGCCTCTCTCTTCTGAAGACCTGAGCAAAACATATTCCAAACCACCCCAAGATCTGATACTAGAATTTAAAGGCTCTAACACAGAGCCTTAACCTACTAAATAAAATCTCTCGGAATCTGACTCACTGATGCTGTAAGTCCAACAGCACAATCATGTCATACCTCTTTGATATTTTCAATCAAAGCTGGTTTTCAAAATGCCCTAAGAAAACCAACTCCTTTGTGGGATGCCAAGCTAGCTTTCCAACATACAAAGAACAAAACCATGTTACTAAAACCCTAAAACATGGTACAGGTCTTCACAAAAGGTTTATTGATTGGTATTACTAGGAAACCAAGCTATTCTTGTATGAACAGGGAAAAGAAGGGGTTTCACTTTTGTGTTCCTAAGAAAACAGCTTTATCTGGTGAGCTTTGGACAGCTGCTGGCACATACATGTCCACTGTGGTCCATTTTATAACCCAATGTCAATTTTCCACTCTTCAAAGATTAAAGACAGTAGCTTAAAAAGGAAAATGAAACTTCAAGTAAAAGCTACAATTGGAATTTTACCTGTTGAAACTTTTAACTTTCACACCCAAGTATCAAAAACGTAACTTTGACAACTTAGATTCACACACATGCACACAAACACACCGTTTGAGAAAGGGTCTTGTTAGGCAGTTCAAGCTGGTCTTGAACTCATGATCTGCCTCAGCTTCCTGAAGAGTAGAATGTGGGCAGAAAATATTACTCCAATTACAAAGCATTACCATACACTTCATCATGTAAGCAACACGGCTCTGAAGACGTAAGAACAGATTAAGTGAAATTAAACGCAATCTTCAGCAGCTGAGCATTTTCTATTCATCAACATTTTGAACTTCAGTCATGGCTTCATGTCTGAGGCTGAGCTAAATACAAAAAATAGCAAAACATCCCATAGAATTGTTCATTTCCCTGTTATTGCTTATCCAAGGAATGTGAAGACTAAGAAGGACTCATTTGGTTGTTTAATTATGATTGAATTATGTAAATATACAAACATTTAACAAAGCCATCATACCCCAATCTTAAGAATTCTAACTGCTAGCAGTTAAGCAGCTTTTAGGTATCACTAATAAAATATACAATTAAAATAGTTGCATTCCATCCTACTAACTTTATAAATAACTTCTTAGGTTAGACTTCTTCCTGCCTAAGTTTAATAAGACAGTCTAAACCCAAAATTCAATGTATATTCAGCTTTCTTTTTAGAAACTCCATATAGTTCTAAAATCATCTCAATGTATTCCTAAGAATTGCCACAAGCTTGCGCCCTCCCTCACACAACTGACATCTAGGGACCTCCTGGGTGAAGAACTGCCAGGCAGAAGCTCCATCTTTCCAGGGTGTGTGTGTGGTGGGTCTGCTGCTTCCAGTCCAGATCTGGACCACATTACCACAGCATCAGTGTGGCTCAGCACTGAAGCCCTGAGCGTTCTTCTGATGGTCTGTGTATAGAGCTGTATAATCCCTCGGCTCTGTATATATAGGTAGTGTGATACATTAACCATTAAAGCAGTATTTTCTTCATACAAGAATTTAGTGACGTAGGAAAATGAGTTGACTTGCAAGACTCAGAAAAACAAAACGTAACACGTATCTTGAATTCAAACCAAACCAAGGGAGGGTGGCCAACCAATGAAAATTTATAGGTTTTACTGTAGGTAATTAACTAAGACAGTCATAGAACATATGCATTGTCCAAATGGTTTGGTCCCAGAGCTTGTACTGTCACCCACTGTGAGACCACATCATATAACCCCAAATTGAACTTTATCCACAACATCTATACCATAGTACTGCATAGTGCATAATGTACTAAAATAAATTCCTATTAGTTTTATGCAAACTGTTATAAAATTATCCCCGGCCGTATTTTGCTATGGCACCAACTTCATAGAATAAGCCAATGTATAGTCAAAATCCTCACCAGTATCAGTGTCCTCGGCATCTCTGGACAGTCAATAGCCAAGCTGTTCATTCAATAGCCACAGTCTGCTCTGACCTGAACGACTGTGCATTCGACCTTACGTCACAGAAGTCTGCGAGCCAGACAAGGATTTACATTCACAGTTTTACATCCAACAGTGCAGGTTTCAAGCTGAGTACTTGAAACTGATCAATCTGACAACTGCCTCCCTCCACTACATGTAAACCACGTCGTGGGCACAGAGTACTCGTTTCAGAACGGCTCTTCCTGTTGGCAGGAAGGCGGCTTGTGGAAAACGAGATCACGGAATGTTGGATAAAATGTCAACTACAATGGAACCAACTGCAAAAGCTTTGCTAGTCCAGCAAGTGCTCAACACTTACCAAGACAATAGGGAAGTTAGCTCACCAAGAGATGAGTGTGTGTTTGTGTGTGTATGTGTGTGAAATTCAACTCAAAGGAAGCTTTAGCTAACAAAACCAATGAATAATGGGCAACTTCAGAAATTTCCTACAAACAAACCCCGAAAGCACAGGTGGCTTCTGTCCTTCAGGAGCAAATGCAGACACCCAGCAGGAACCACAGTCCGGCTTTGAGAACTGGTGGGCAGAAACAAATGCTCAAAACGTGGAACGGAGGAAAATCAAGTACTTAAACGTGTAAGATCATTTATAATAGTACAAAGTCGCAAATTGCCGGGACTTGATTTGCTGAAAACATCTGTAAATTCATACTGGCAGCTAGAAAACCAGTTTCAACATTAACTCCTCTCTCACCAGATAAGATTTTGTGTGCAAAAGTATCTGAAAAATTGCACTACTGCTTATTTTAATGTGTATTGTGAAGAATCTGTACATGCTGTGTTACAGACAATACATATTTGTAAACCTGTTCATGCAAAATCAGTGTGCACAGGGGATATTGTTAAGCCTTATACTTAAGAGTGGTGCTTTATTATCTTTGCTAAGATGCCAATCTCTCTGAAATATAACATATCTTAAATGGATACTCTTTATCTGCCAGTTTAAAATCATTTTATGTCACTGAAAGAAGAGGTTATACAAGGATAGAAACATGGTCTTTGTGTTGCAGAATTGATTTTAAATGAGAGAATTTACAAAACCAAGAAATCCATGGTCATAAAGTTTTAACAGTTTAATCCTACACATTACAGGGCAAACAGATACTGGACCCTATTTCCACATTCCATAAATCCAAACTTTAGTTCCCATTTCAAACGTTGCCCTAACCACTAAAAACATCAGTGGTTTTACAACCTCTGGATTATGGAAATACAGATTTCTGAAGTAAACGCTACAAAAACAACAATGGAAGAAAGCTGAACAAACTTCCCATGAATGAAAATAAAAGTGGAACATCCTGAAGCTCTAGCCACTTCTCTCCCATGTCTATGGTCAACTTGTCGGTTCAGTGCATTGTGCGTCAAACATAATGGTCCTCATGCACGTTACACATCTAACTAGTGTCCATTGATTCCAAGTTAGTGGATGAAGAATCTTTTTGGATACTTTCAAAGATGGCTGCCAGCTCTGGGTTGGAGCTGATCTGTGACTGGAATTCACTCATAAGTGGGCTCTTCTCTGCCTCTGGAATGGTTAGCAATGCTGCAACTGCCCTCATGGCAGATCGCTTTAATTCATCTTGCTTTTCAAACTCCTGCTTTACAGAGTTTGCCTTTACCTGCAATAGAGCAAAATTCAGGTTACACGCTATAACATAACAAAGTGCATGTAGACACAAATTCCTAGTAAGTAGTGTACAGCCACCCCTCACAGATCCAGAAGGCATACTACAGGGCACATATCAAAATTTAAGACACCAGCTGTTTCCTAAAAAGGGACCACTTCACACAAGTCCTATTATAAAAAAAGACTGAAAAATCCAGGCCTACTTAGTTGAAACAAATTGGCCCTAGCAAGAAACCAAGTACTTAACTGTATCTTCTCTGACACCAAATACTATTCCCATGCATGCCTCTATTTATAATTTGACATTGACTAAAGCACAACTAAACTCGTTTCATTTTCATGGTCTAAAGTCCTCATTTCCAAAGATTCATTTCAAGCATTCCCCTCATCGAGTCAGCTAGGCATCCTCCCAAGGACTGCTGCCTATTGAAGCCTGATTCTACCTTCCCATGTTAGCAGGACTTCAGTCCACGTCTTACTTTCATGTCTTCAGTTTTTATTCTGTAGATCTTGGTTTGCCTAAATTCACACTAGGGAGGAAAACACATTTCTCTGAGTCTAGCTTATTTTGGTTACCACAATTATTCCAGGTCTACTCATTTTCCTAGAAATAATTTCACTTTTTTTAATAGCTAAATCTCAAGCCGGGCAGAGGTGGCACATGCCTTTAATCCCAGCACTTGGGAGGCAGAGGCAGGCGGACTTCTGAGTTCGAGGCCAGCCTGGTCTACAGAGTGAGTTCCAGGACAGCCAGGACTACACAGAGAAACCCTGTCTCGAAAAAAAAAAAAAAAAAAAAAGCTAAATCTCATTCTGTATGTATGCTTGTGTATATATGCATATACATATTACATATCATACTTTATTAATCCATTCATCCCACATGAACGCCCAGGTTCACTCCATAGTTGGCTGCTGTGAACACTGTGCCAACAAACATGGTTTCACAGATCTCTACTGCCTGGAAGCAGAGAGTGTCATGGTCGTTCATGCTGCTTCAACTGTTTCTGACAATCAGCCAGGCTGCCTTCCTCAGTGGTTGAACCTATTTATGTCTCTATCAATAGTACTAAAATTCCTTTTTCCTGGCATTTAATTTTACTAGCACATTCTTGATGCTGTGTTTTCTGGAGCCTGGGGGACGACAGTCAGACAGCCTGGCTTCCTTGATGATGTCCTTCATTACTCATTGTCATTTGTGCAACTTCACTTAAAACTGTCCGGTTCACCGACTCAGTTTATACACTGAAAGTGAGGTTCTACTTCAAATATCCAAAAATTAAAAAACAAACAAACAAAACACCCCCAAATAGTAAAAAGCAAAACCCAAAAGGCAGAAAGAAATAATAAAGAGCTGAAATCAGTGAAACGAAATCACAAAGACCCAGGAGAACGAAAGATTTGGTCTGCTGAAAGATAGTAAGACTGACAAACCACTTTCAAGAGAAAGGGAGAAGTTAATTAGATTTGAGTAAGAAATATTATGATGCCACTAAAATCCCAAAAAATCACTAGGGAATACTATAAAAAAAAATTACTCTAAATAGACAGTTCTAAGGACTAAATAAATTTCTACAAAAAATTTCTGTAAAACTGAACCAAGAAGATGTATAGAACATGGTGATTAGGTTTTTGGTCAACCTGATACAAGCTCGAGTCCTGTGAGAACAGAGATGCTCAACTGAGGCCTGTGGGTCAGCCTGTGGGTGTACTTTGTTAACTGATGACTGGCGTGGAAGAGCCTGGCCCGTGGGTGGTGTTGTCCCTGGGCAGGTGCACTAGAGTATCTCAGAAAGCAAAGTAAACAAGCCGGGGAAGCAGCCAGTGAGCAGCATTCTTCCAAGGCCTTTCCATAGCAAATTCCTATGGAATTCCTAAATTCCTTCCATGGTGGTCTACAGGCAGTAATGTGAAATAAACCCTTTTCTCTTCCGGTTGCTTCGGGTCATGCTCTTTACCACATCAACAGAAGGCAAACTAAAGCAGGATAGGATTGAAGCAGTAAGAAAGAAAGACAACCCAAGACTTTAAGATGCACTTCTAAATTCTTCCAGACCTTTGAAGAAACACCAATATTTCTCAAAGCACCAAAATGGAAATACTAACAAAATTAAATTTGAAAAGTCAGAGAAAAGAATAAGCTAGGACTGTGGAGTTCATAAAATACCAGAAGGAAGTTTTCATCTTTTCTTATTGTCTGTCTGTCTGTCGACAGGTTCCTCTGTCCTGGAACTCACTCTTAAGAGCAGGAGGACTTGGAACTCAAGAGATCCACCTGCCTCCGTCTCTAGAGCCTGGGATTAAAGGTAAGCGCCACCCCTGCTTGACCTTTTTCTTATTTATATTTAAGTTAATTAATGAAAACAAAATCAAAATTCCATTTGGTGGCATATGCCTGTACTCTCAGCATTTGGGAGGCTAAGTCATGGTGGAGAGTTCAAAGTCAGTCTGCGTAAGAACAAGATTCTGCCACCACAACATCCCATATTACATTTTAATATGTAAAATGCACATATTAAAAAATTTCTAAATTCTGTCATAAAAATTTTAACATTTTATCTGAAATAACAAGAGTCCATTTTCACAGCCTGTAATTCCTATGCAAACAGAGCCTAAATTGATGCCTAGCAACAATTACCTTAGTTGTACACGTGGCACGCAGTGGCTCAACAAGTCGGTCCAACCTTTGTAGCACTGCACTTGGACAAAGGGTAGATAGTCGCACCAACATTAAAAATGTTAGCATCTATTGGAATAAAAAAAAAATACATTGTTTCTAGTGACAAAACATCCACACTTTGACACACTTGTCTTAAACAGAAAAACGGTTAGTATGCCAGTTGGAGCACCCTCTTAGTTTAATCTGCCACTCAGAATTAGACTCACTGCAAACGTGAGGTGAATGCTAGGGAAACATCAGCTTCCATGTGGAAGTACTGCTATACAAAACTAGGAAACTGTCAAGTCTGACTGCACGTCAGAAACACCTGGGTGGGAAGCATTTAAAATACCCATCTTTGGCCCCATCAGCCGGGGAATGTTATTTCATCCACAGGAAGAAGACTAGAAACTCGGCATTTCTGAAGAAGCAAATGAGCAAATGTGATGAACACAAAGGAAAACTTGACGGAAATGTCTTTTTCAGCAGACTTTGGAGGGCATATGATTATCATTGCTCAAACTCATACAACACCCCCCCCCCCAATGTTTTAAAATCCTTTTCCCTTGGACTATAGATACGTAGGAGTGCATCATAAATGCTGGAATTCCGGCACCGTGGCTCAGATAACTGCTCTGCAGGGCCAAAGGCTCCAGTAAAGAGGACCATGAAAAGGACAGTGTTCATTTACTTGTTCTGAAGTCTCTTACATACTGACACATTTGCTCAGAAATGACTAAATATGATGAATGGGAAATCAAGACACAGAAGCAACATGACTGTTCTAAGGCCTCTGCAGACTGCAGTGTATCTGAAAGGAGAGGGCTCCAGGTCGGCCGCTAACACAAGCCCTGCCATTAACACAGCTTGTCTTGTATTGAAGTAAAAAAACTTGAAGACACCAAAGGGAAGAAAGCAAGAAAGGGAAGAAAGTAAGAAAACTAGTGGTTAGCTACTCATCGAGATGGGCCTGAAAGGTCACAGATCTGTACTTTCAGCATTAAAGTGTGTCTTATTCTGAGGCAAAGAATACGGGTATGCACTATTCATTAAGGAGACTAAAAATGAATTTCTTAAACATTTGGGGTCCACTTCCCTTCCTTCTAAGGTAAAAAGAGGTTTCGGCATTCTCTTGTATATTAACCAATATAACTGTCTTTCCACTGCTTCTGCACATATAGTTTGTAAGATGCTTACAAAAAATACTAGTAGATTAATTTTTCTTACTTACACAGCTAAGTAAATTATAAGCATAACAGTTGTCTCATCAACATATACTAAACCATTTTACAGACATTCACAAACATCTTACCTTAATATCATAATGGTCCTTCAAACCATCTTCAACATGATTTAGAAATTCAAAGATATCCAGTCTATCAAGACAGCTGTCTAGAAGGGTATACATACACTCAAAAGCTGCCTTTCTAATGTCCAGACCGTCATCAACTGTGTGTTTAAATGGACCCATTTCTACCTGTTAAAACAAGAAGGGACATGCAAGTGTGTGTGGCAATGACAAGGTAAGTGCAGGGGAGTGACGGGACCTAATGCACTCACCTCTCTTATAAGTTCCTTTCTAACTTTTGTCTCGTTGTAAAGATGTGGAAGAACAGAATCCAGAAGGTCCCGGATCAGTGATGGCTTGTTATGAGCTGCAGAATTGAATGTGACCAAGGCCACCCTTCTTACATTCAAATCTGGGTCTTCCAAAGTTTTTAGAAAATCACCTGAAAAAATTGTAAGAGAAACAACCCACTGATGCCAAGCTTAAAACACAATTCACAAAGTGTATTTTTCTCTAAACTGACTTAGTTATTGTGGTTATCACTGCTATTTCTTCGATGAAAATGGAGGTCACAGAAAAATCAGACACAAGATTAAATGAGCCAAAACTCTATTTCAACAGCATGGAAATAAACTACCAGTGCTGCATGTGTGCCCACTTCTCACTGACAGTCAGTCCAGGAGACAATGATGCAGAGGACAGACAGAACAGAGCCTAACACTCTGAGTTCACTATTTTATAGTAGTTTATAAATACAAGAGTAGCTCCGAAGTGATGGAACCGGTAGCCAACAAACCCAACACATTAAAATTCCTTACAATTCACTCAGAGCGGCAAGAAGCTGAGCTCACTACAGACATAGCAGGGAGACAATTCATCAAAGGACAAAGAATTACATCCTAACATTATCTGTGTCTTCACTAAGACACAAGTAGTAAGAGCTCAGGAGTGTAATGAGGAGACCACAACCCAACAAGACAACTGCCAAATACAGTATCTAGCTACTATAAAAACAAGATTTTTTGATCTGCTATTTTGCAAATGTACAGGAAGAAATGAAAATGTAAAATTCCTTAAGGCCACACAGAGAGTCAGATCATTTCCCGTATTTACTGTAAAGCTCTGAACAGGCACTTTCAGTCTAGACCCAATCAACATATGAAGAAGATACTGCGAGGGAGAGCATCCCTGAGCACAGGAAAAGCACGCATTTTGTTGACCAGCATCTGACGGATAGAGGCGCTGGCTGCACAGGTACTAATTAGTTACTCCTCACTCTACGATCCCAACTCTATCATCAACAATCTTTCAGAGTGTCAGGGAAATGAGCTGACGAAGACGGCTAGAGAAGGACTACAGGTCCTGCATGGTGACAAACTGAACGCTACAACTCTGGAAACCTCCCTCCCTCCGCAGGTCTTCCTCATCCTGGCTTTCCTCATACAAAACTATTTCTAGGTCCTAGTACAACCACTCATCTGTAGTCTGCTGCCTATCTCTGAACTGGTCACCTTCTTTTATGCAATTCAAAGTGTTCATTCACTACCTCTGCCCCCTCTCCTGCACACTGAATCTACTAACCATGCCCCTATAGTATCTTCCCTGCACCAACACGACTTCCACCCATGGGAACTTCTCCATGGATCCTCTCAGAGCTAGAGAGCTCCAAGCAACCATCAAAACCTGAGACTCTAACTCAAGTAAGACTCATTTATACTGGGAGAAAAGTTCTGACTGCTCAGAGATTTAACATCTATTTGCTTTAGTCATTTAATATATCACACCAAAGGGAGGTCACCAGGAGGGGGAATGGTGAGTGGGATATAAAGTGAATTTAAAAAAAGACATGACCAAAATATGATTATCAACTAGACTGACTGCTAAGACATGCTGACATATTTACCTACTTCAGTGATGAACAAAGTCATCTGACAGTACTTGCTGATAAAGGGGGCTTATATATAATTTGCTCAACCTTAGAAAACCATACATTATGAATAATCTTTATAATGAAACAATTACCTTATGAATGTTACTCTCCTAGTAACAAAAGTTTTTAGCGACAGCCTTAGTTATCAGAATAAACAGAACCTCAATAAATCTTTGCGCTTTTCCAAAGTAGCTCAGCAGTGAGTGTGCTTGCCACTTACCTATGCAGTTCTTTAACAGTGGATCAATAGGCTGAGGATGATCAGAAATAGTGAACTTCACAGCTGTAACCACTGAGCTTCTGGCGTATGATGACCCTAATCAAAAACATAGTGCAATAGCAAGTCCATTGGTATGCACTCCCTCAATGTCCATGAATGCCATTTTAAACCTCCAATCACAGAAACACCAATGTCTTCAACAGTGCAAAACTATTATTGTCCCAAATAGCTCTCTTCTGACTCTCAGGATACTAAATCAACAGTTTTCTTACCTTAAAAAGCAAAAAAGCTTCCTGGATTTTAAAAGAAAACTTGACCTCTACAAAGGAGGTGATCCAGGGAAGCAGAAACAGAGAACCTAGCCCTTACAAAAGGTACTGGTTATAGGTATAATGGTAAGAAAAATCTTAACGAAACACTATTTTAACTTTTATTTTTTTACGCATTATAACCTATTTATTCTATTTGGTTAAACAATGATAAATCAAAAGTCTTTTCTCATTTTTTTGCCTTTAAATTCAATAATTTCTACAATTTTAATATAGTAAGTACCTCCAAGATCTTCATGTTAAATTCAAGAGTTGTGTTTTCTACATTTTAAATAAAAATAGCAATGTTAAAATGCACTCAGCATAAAGAACTAAATCACACTTATGTAAATGTAAGCACTGTTCAATTAGACTGCATCTTTCTGAGCAACAAAGTACTTTGGACTATCACTCCATATCACAACACATGCCAGGCTTTCTCATCACATACATGGCTTTAAACGTGGTTTTTTAAATAAGCAGATGGTAGTTCCTCTGGAGGTGTCTTTCAAGGCAACTAACTGTGACTAAGGTTATAGATGAGAAAGCCTTGAGACTCACCTGATATCAAATACCCTTTCAGACGCGGGAGGAGAGTTTCAGGATCGATAAGAGTGAGCTTCCCTAGACACTCAGCAACGACATTTCTGGTGCCTTCCTCCGCACACTCACAATGCTTTAGCAGCAAGGTCCAGATGTTCTCAACATATGGCTTAAGGCCTACCACCGCTGCAGAGCTAATAATCTCCTTCAAGGAATGGAGCAGAAGATACTGCCTTTTGGGCTGACTGGTTATCTCTTGTAGTACAAATGGCAGATACTCGGGAAGGTTGCCTACACTGATGCTGCCTAATGCATAGGATGCAGCGGACTTCACTTCTTCACTAGGAGAGGAGAACGCCTCTAATATTACAGATTTTAATTCCAACTGCCCACTTAAGTCAATATGGTGCCCAACTTCTCCAAGAGAAAGGAGTGCTAAGAGCCGAATGGAGTCTGTAGACCTTGAGTTCTTGACATCTTGAATAAACTGACCTACTACGGCAGGCCCCTCTTTAGGGCACGCTCGAGTAAGGGCAGCGACACATTTGGCAATGGAATAGTAAGACTGCTTATGGGTAAGAGCTGTGTTCTGAGAGTAAACTGGACTCGTGAGCATGCGCAGCAAATCCATGTACCCTAGATTGTTTGTTCCAGTGACAACCAAAGCTTGGAAAAAGTCTAGCATGGCACTAAGAGCTCCTCCCTGCAGAAGAGGTGATCTCACAAGCCCAATCAGTTCATTGAGAATAGATCCACTTATCTTTGAGAGGGAGGAGGGATACACCTTTGCCAGGGTGGTAAGAAAACTGATAGCCATCTGCGACACATGCATGTCGCTCTCACTGATAAGAGGAGGGAGCTCGTCTAGAACGGCGTCAATCATGGCGGCAGTCAAGCTGTCACTGTAGTTTTGAATGAGAATATCTAGGGCAGACAGGGTCCCCAGCTTCAGAGCTCTCTGATTTTTCCTGAGAAATGAAGCAAGGATGGGAACTCCCTCTCCCAGCACAGGCCGCAGATCTATCTTCAATGGGGACCCGGCAATCAGGGTCAGTGCTTTCACTGTTGTCAGCCGGGTAATCTCGTTCTTGAGTCTCTCCAAGAAAATCTGAAGAGTATTTGATAAGTCAGGACCCAAATTGTCTCCAAGATTGCAAATTATCTGTCCCATACAGGAAATAGCCCTCTCCTTGACTTCCTGATCAATGTCCGCTGCTTTTAAGCGCTTAATTGTACAGGTGAAGAGGTCTTTGATGTAAGGCGCTGCATCGAACGAGGAGGGCTGGTCTAGAGGACGGATCACTTTGACCAGCTGCTGAGTGACAAGAAGGGCTTCTGACGTGATCTTGTAAAACGGGTCTCCAACACAAGCCACCACTGGAGGGACCAGAGCCTGAACATGAGGATGGAAAACTTGAGGAGAGTGGTTACAGAGGATTACATACAGACACGACAAGGCATCGATCTTCAGGTTTGATGAGCTGGACTTATCATTCAGTGAGAAAATGATTCCTGAAAAGCCAACAAAACAGCTCATCATTTCTACGCGGTTTTCAGAAAGAGTTAAAAGCCACTCCTCAAAGACTTAAAATTTCTATCTGCATTATATAATTTCTAACATGGGAGAAGCATAAAAATCTGTAGAAAATATTAAATCCCCTTTCTTACAAAGATCTAACTTCATGTGTTCGAAATGGTCAGATTAAAAATTTGTAGGTACAAATTATCCCAAACTTCTCTTGTAAGTGAGACATTTATTCACGTTCACGTAAGTGCTAAAAACACGAAGTTAGTAGTAAGTACCCAGAGCCGCACCTGGTACAAGGACAGGAATGTGCTGAGTGAGTGCCCCAGGTAACACATTTACCAGTTCAGTCAACATGTTAAAGCAACACTGTCGGGTCTTCACACTCTTTTCTTTCATCTGCTTGTGTAGAGCTTTGACAATGTTGGGAACCTGCGATTATAATATAGTCATTAGCTCGCTGCTCCAAAGGCACTTCTCCACATACTTGTAAGGCTCACAGGAAATGACCACAAGAATCTACCTGTCTGTCACATTTCCACTTCAGCTCTCCAATACTACTACTCAGAGAGGCACTAGTACATGAGAGCAGAGTTTAAATCTATTACACGCACTGGACATACTCATCTGTAACTATATTTGCTTGACAGCTTCAAGAGACCGTGGAAAATAACAAGCAACAAGTCTCCACTGATTAGAATAATTTCCAACCAAAGATTTAAGCAAAATAATTTATAAATAGAAAAACAGTAGAGAGCAAATTGTGGGAAAAAAAACCTAGTAAACTGGGTATTTTTTCCTTTTTTTAATTTTGCTATTATAATAGCATCTTTTTCTTTTTAGCTTGCTATAAATGACACCATACTTAAAGGTACAAGCAACAGGGGTAAAACTCAGATATCTGATCTAAATGTTCTAATGTTTAGCAAAACTGAATTAGTCTTTACTAACGAGTCATAGATACAAGGCTATAAACAGAGACCCCCCCAAAAAAACTAATCAAGCAATAAAAAAGTAGGAAGATATTAAACACTCTTTCCTCAACACAGATAAATCTCACAAATAAAATGATCTGAGAAACAGACAACAAAATACTCTCAGAATTCCTCATGGCTCTACTAGGCAATTTCTCTATGCTCAGCGCTCTTCTAAGTCTGTCTACTTATCATCTAGCCACCTAATCAATCATCTATCAGTCTATCTGTATCTTCCATCCACCCACCCATCCACTTTCATACCATCCTATCTGTCTGTCCATCCATCCAGTCACTTTTATACCATCGTTTGGTTTATTAGTGTGAAACTCATTAACTTGGAATTCCCCTAAAGGACCCCGGCACTCATGTTGCTCCCTGAGAACAATTTGTGAAACACCACTGTGGTGGCTTCCAGAGCACAAACATACACTGACCTGACTCTGAAGCATAGTTAAGGGCGTTTCTCCCTGTTCCATTGCATCAGGGTCACACAGCCAACTTTGTACTGGACGAGTTTGCTTCAAAAGAGAAAGGTACGCATGAAAAACATCTGCCTTTACGTTTTCCTCGCGCTCTTTAAATCTGGATATCAGCGCAGGAGAGACAGTCTTGTAGAATTCCGGGAGCATCTCGTGCCGTGTGCTAACTACCGCGTCCAGGCACTTGGCAGCCGCTCGCCTCACTTTCCAGCTCATGTCATCGTCGTCACTGTATTCATCGTCACTCCCTAAAAGGAAGTTTCAACGTGGAACAGGCTATTAATGGTTACAGAGTGCATAACTCAGCACACAGTGAGCTGCTGTTCTTAACCAAGACACTTAGTTAAAACAGCATTTGTTACAGCCATGACTGTTTTAATTGGCTAAGCAGTCTTGTCACATAGTTAACAAAATGTGGCTCGATTACAATTTTCTCACTGAGTCTGCTTAAACTCATAAACTCCTCAAACTTTGAACCAAGTCAAGACTCAGTAGAAAGAGAAAAATCAACCAATGGGCATTTATAAGCAAACTACAAAACCGATTTGGTTATAGATCTAGTAAAGAGAATAGTTATGAATAATTTTCTGTGAGAAGAAAGAATTCTGTCACTGGCTTCGTATACAGCTTTTCATTGAACCTTTTATGTGCTACTGGAACAAAACATTTGTTTTCAACTTTCTGTCAACCTGTCTGGACAGCCGTCCTTCATGAAGAAAATGCTAGTCATTTAACAACAGAATACCAAATAACTGAACAATCCAGCTGAAGCACTGAGATGACAGCCAAAGCCGCATGAGGTGTTCTGGGGGAGTACAAGGACTTCAGCATATTTCTATCAGTGGTTAGAGATTAGTAAGAACCAGAACAGAAGACAGACAGCAGAGAGGTGTGGGAAATAGCTAAACAACTGCAGCCATTTGCACCCTGGCCCACTACTGGATTGCGTTCAGGACAGAGGGTAAGAAATGAACTTAACAGCCAGCACCTGTGTGAGATCTATCGTACAGAGAGAACGGGAAGGACTTGCTGGAGGAGAGACTGAGGTGGGTGTATTTATGTGCTAGTTTTTTAGATGGGTTAAATTACAATTTTTTAAAAGAAAGTTACTGCATAGCCGGACAGTGGTGGTGCACGCCTTTAATCCCAGCACTTGAGAGGCAGAGGCAGGTGGATTTCTGAGTTTGAGGCCAGCCTGGTCTACAAAGTGAGTTCTAGGACAGCCAGGGCTACACAGAAAAACCCTGTCTTGAAAAACCAAAAAGAAAGAGAAAGAAAGAAAGGAAGGAAGGAAGGAAGGGAGGGAGGGAGGGAGGGAGTTACTGCATAAATTTACACAATCAAATTAAAAAGTTCTATCATTGCAGGAACCCCACCAACCCATACACTTGGTAATCTACCCATTTCAATATATTGTAATTCTTCCAGACAAAACAGTACTAGCCATACCCTTGAAGCATTACCATATGCCAGCCCGACTTTAACCACAGAAGTCATAAAAACATTAAACAGGGCCTCAAACAATATGTAGGGTTTTTCAATACCAACCAAACTACTCTAAATATGTATCTTTAGATTCATTTAAAAACAAACAAACAAACAAACATTTTATAAAAACTAAACAGAGTAGAATGGTTGTCCACCACCATGCCTAAGACTGCAGGCCTGAGCATCCCAGGGACAAAGACAACTCCCAGGAACAAAACTAAGGTGCCGTGTGCAGTCAAGCACCCTCTCCACCTAACCCAGCCCGTGTACCATCTCAATACCTTGATCATCGTCATCTCCGCCATCAGCATCCATAGCATTCTCATCTTCATCTTCATCATCATAATTGTAATTTGGATCATAGGTAAGGTATTTTAGACAAATGTTTATAATGGTAGAAACATGAGGATAAACTTCCTTAGGGCATCTAAATATAAAGATAAGAACTGCTTTGAAAACACACACACAAGCTGTACTTCCCTCCCTGCCTCAGTTATTAGCAACAACAGCAAACTGGTATCCGACCACGTAAACTGTTGTCCCATGAGCTTCATGTTTGAAAAGATTTATCTTTCAAAAAATATTTAATTTTAGGATATGCATCCCCACATATATCATATACATGTAACTATGTTGTTCAAGTGGGAGTAGTATAGTTTCTTAAGCCATTAGAACTTGTAAAATCGTTAGTGAACATTCATGTAGCACACTCTTCTCTCTGAATGCTAAGAATCAATAAAGATGCATGTATGCCCAAAATTAAAGGGGCGATTTGTAGTTCTTCATAAACTGGATAGAAATTAATTTCAACATTCAGAATTTGAAATTTCCAATTTTCAAAATTTGGTATGGAGGCTAGGGGGACATCTAAGGTCATTTCTTGTGTTTCTTGCAGAGGACCTGGGTTCAATTCCCTGGCATCCACATGGAGGTTCACACCTGCTTTTAATTCCAGTTCCAGTGGATCTGATGCTTTCTGCTGACTTCCATGAGTACCCATGATGCAGACATACACATAATACAAATATTTAAAAATATTTTTAAAATGGCTTGGCTATAAGATGCTTCTCTAAACCATGAGGTAAAAGGGCAAAGACTAAAACCAGTCAGGATCAAGATACCATCCACACAAATGATATTAATCATAGGCAAACATTCAGCTAATACTGGTTTCATACAATTTTTATTAAGATTTTTAAAAAAAGTTAGAGTCAAGTTTCCAAATTAAGAATCACATTGGCAGACAGGTATGACAGATCTAAAATGTAAGGCCGAAAGGCAGTCTACTGCGCTACCCTTCAGCGAACCCACCGTGTTGCTCTGGAGACAAACTACATTATTGCTCTGGCATTTCTTCCTTCTTATAGAGGCAAAAGTAAACAAAAAAATGACTGTTTTAAGTTTTAAAAATGCTAAATATTTTCAAAGTCAATGAGGCTACTAGACTTTATAATAGTAAGAC
Organism: Arvicanthis niloticus; assembly: GCF_011762505.2. Lineage (NCBI taxonomy): Eukaryota > Metazoa > Chordata > Mammalia > Rodentia > Muridae > Arvicanthis > Arvicanthis niloticus. Next base: position 40,850,369 of record NC_133429.1, read on the forward strand.
GGCATTTCATACAAATATATTAGCAATAACTACTACTTAATGAAAAAAACAAATACATGTGAAATCCTATATGCTATTTCTCTTTACTGACTTAACTCTTAGTAACTATTCTATTCTTCAGGGGAAAAAGTTTAAATAAAAAGATATTAACTTACCTTCTCACAAATGATTCAAAAGCTTGAATGCAGTATTCTCTTAATTCATCATCATCTACATTACAAAATTTTACCACCAAAGGAATTATCTTTTCAAGGTATTCACCTAGGAAAAACAGATTGCTCTTAAAACTACACACTTAAAAACAAACAAACAAACAAACAAAACAACCAATTTTTTATGAGATAATTTTGGTGGCCAGCCAGTGATAGACAGGGGGCACAGGTGCATGCACAAGCCTGGAGGCCTCTGACCTCCACATACACGATGTGTTCCACATTTACACACACACACACACACACACACACACACACACACACACACACACACACACACACAGATAGTTGAAATAAAGAGATAACTTGGAAGCACTTTAGAATGTCTTACCTATTCTGTGGCCAGCCTGCCTACTAATAGCAGCGATACACTGTATGTACGTCCTTGTGGTTGACATGGAGTCATTTTTGGACAACTCTGACAACAGATGTTCAATAAGGTCTACAAAAACTATATTTCCACAGCTCATAACCAGGTGGCCAAGAGCAATAATTGTTCTTTTCCTCACTGCAAGTCTAGGGCTTGTCAGCTGGGGAAGCAGACAGGTCAGAATTGAAGGATGGAAATTAACAAGCAGTCCTCCTTGCCTTAAAAAAAAAAGGGGAAAGAAAGATACAAAACCAAATCAATTCAACACGCCAGAGCACTAGCAGCATGTCTAGACTCTGCACACACTGGGAAGAATTATCGGAACTCACAATGAAAGAAAAGCTTAATTCTCACCATCCTTTCCAGTGCAGCCAAAAGTCCTAAGCTAAAATGTATACAGATCTGAGACGTGTTTCCCCAAATAACTCCTAGGAGTAAGGACCATAGTGCCTACTATAGGCTGGGTAACCAAACGGCTGGCAAAACACCAAATAAAACAAATGCACAATGATGACATCTCCCTCCACCTTCTACGACTTCACCGTATTTTATCTGGAGTCTCGTGGCTTAGTGCCTACACTACCAAAAGCCTGCTATCTCTTCACCTTCCTCTCTTCTTTTTGTCCATCTCATACCCAGTTTTACTGGTTCACTTGCTCCCAAAATTGCTTTTTCCAATCACCTCAACACGCACAGCTAACTCAGCCAGCAGTATTCATAGCGTCATGTGCCAACAGTGTCAGTAAGAGAGTCCTATGTAGGCGGTCACTGCTCATTAGTTACACACCTTCTCACACTTAAAGTCCACCTCAGCAGGACCAATTCAAAGGGCTTCCTACTTTGTATTTACTTCATCTCGTGGCAAATGAGCTCACAATACCTCTGCTCCACGTGAACACGCGACATCTTGGCACATGTACTTACCTAGTCTTTAAATTCCACTATTCCCATAAAAGCTTTGCTGAACACAGTCTTACTTAATCTTAACTCCGTTTGGCCTTTCAGCCCTTTCCATTCTTACTTCCTAGAGTGAAAGTCGAAGTCCTCTGTCCTGTGTGCTAGGGTAATGAGAGCCCCTCACTGCAGGTATTTAATATACACATAGTTTTCTATATCAAAATGCTCAACTACTTTTAAGCTTAAATTAACTACAAATAATAACCACAAGTAACGAAGAACTAATCATTAGAAACAAGAATACACTGAAAGTGAAGTGTCCTTAAAGCTTTATTTTCTCAGGAGTGGCTCTGATGCCATATGAAGTAGGAAAGCGACAAGTGAACAGAATCCAACCCTCCCGGCTCACACAGGATAAACTCGACTGCTAACGGCTGGCACTTTTTTAGCTGCAGGCTGGTGACGTCCAATAAAGCATCTCCCTCATGTAAGCAGATGAATGGACGGAACAGTAATAAACATAAATTGCTAAAAAATGTTCAATCAAAAAAACATCTGTGATGCATAAGTATATCTGATATTTCCTTTCCTCCCAAACACAGAAATCTAGGCCAAGTTTTCTATATTAACAAAAGAAAAATGTCAATAATGAACATTCTATTTATAATACAGCATTACAAATACATAATGGACACATTTACCTGCTCAACATATCAGCCATAATATCCAAAGCTTCTAGCTGAACAGAAACATCTTCCTGCTTTGCTATTGCACTGGTAAGGCGTCCAGTAATCTTTTTACATACATTAGCAGCTAATGCAGAGCCTGCAAGGATAAATAAAAATTTCAAGTGTGTTAAATTCATACCTGCACTAGTTGCCAAATATTCAATAGGCTAAAATTCAAAGGCATTTAAGAGATCCTTGCTGGGCTGGAGAGATGGCTTAGCAGTTAAGAGCACTGACTGCTCATCCAGAGGTCCTGAATTCAATTCCCAGCAACCACATGGTGGCTCACAACCATCTGTAATGGGATCTGATGCACTCTTCTGATGTGTGTCTGAAGACAGGTACAGTGTACTCATATAAATAATAATAAATAAATAATATTAAAAAACAAAAGAGATCCTTGCTAAGAAAAAAGTTAAAAATACCTCATTAGACCTGACCAAGAATCAGAAGTTAACAGCTTCAAAAGAGGTACAGGAAATGTGACAAATACCACTATTCAGACCTTGCCAGGCAACGACTAAATGAATGCTGGCTACAAAGCCTGTAGTGTATGGCAAACAAATCTCTAGAAACATGTTGAAAGCATCAACATGTTTCTGTTCTTGAGTTCTCTCTAGCAACAGCATTTTTAAGTTCTGCTGAGTTTGCACTCCAATACTTAATAACAGTTGCTTTAAAAGACAAAAACCACAGGTTTAAGCTTTAGTCAGTCACCTGACCAAAGGAGTCAAAGGGAGTGCATACACACTGCAGCCCTCACTTTAAAGTAGGCCACGTTTACAAAGGCCAGGAAAGGGGAACACATAACTCACTGTGAATGTTAGAATCTCAATAGGTAAATCTTGTTAAAACCAACTAAATGCATTTTGCATGGGGGTGGGGGGGGGGGTGGGAAATGAAGACAGTGTGCAACTGGAGGACTGGAAGAGTAGCATCCTTCATACTCAGACTTCCTGGCTGCTGGAAGAGAGTCAAGCAATGCCGAGATGCTCTGGGCAAATAGCACCAGCTTCAGACGGAAAGAACTGTTTTCCTTCTTGTGGTGCTAGGGATGAAACTCGGGGCCTCACACATGGTAGGCATGTTTTATCACTGAGTCACATTCAGAGCATCCTTGACTGCTGTAATCTTTAACTCTGGGTGGTGACTTAGTCTCTGTATATTTCAACTGTGTAATATTTAGACTAAGATGTAACAGAAACAGAACCAATCATAAAAGATAGCCAATTATTTGTATTAATGAGTGAAAACAACGCTCACATGATATTATCAATTTAAAATCTTTCCACAAAGTAGGAATATAATTTCTTCCATTTGCAGTTAGGACAATAATTTTCAGACTTCTAGATTAAACAACAGCACAGTAGTCAAGTCCAATCTCAAATTCATATTACCTAGATAATTCTGGCAGAGGCCAAAAGTTAATTATCAATTTTATTTATTATTAAATTATCAAGTAACTGAAAGGGGTTCAAACTTAAAGCTACTAGTAAACTGAACTGTTTCATAGCTTTGTCTTCACTTTTTATACAATAGGTTTGATGAAAAAACTAAATCAAACCTGGAATTACAAACTAATCAGCACTTGGTATTTGTTTATCTTTTCTCCCGCTGCAGAAGCTAAACATCATAACTCTCAGCTGCAGCTGTAGAACATGCAACACCATGAACACCCTGCACCAACGTAAATATCCTTTAGGACCCACACACAGTACACTTAATAAACTCCATTTGCTGAAAAGTCACATTTGTGTCTAAGAAAAATTAGGCTTCAAATCACCTCTCTGTGCCTCAGAACACAGGGAGGATGTAGCTCCATGTAGAAAGAAAAAAGAAAAAACATTCTTGCTTACCACTGGAAGCTGGAGGAAGTTCTCCAATTACTGTTTTAAGGCCAATACTGGAAATATCTCGAAGCTGCTCCTTGTCGGAAAGCATGTTTGTGCAGAGAGTGTCTACAATCGTCTCTACTTGGTACTCTTTCACTTTACTCACTAAAGGGCCAAGACTGCAACAGAAAGAAGGGAATTCTCTTAACATCCAGATAAACATAAAACAAACAAAAAGTGGAACTATTACTCATGTCTAGTAACTGTCGCTGTAACTATGGCTCCCTCTATCATGAATGGCACATTAAAGAAGCAGGAAGGGGAAGCTGACTGGTGCTTGCCTTGTGGTTGCTTTCCCATTTTTCCCTATGATTCCCAGCAGAGTAAGTAATAAGACAATGAAGATGATTTCTAGCTGCACACCAACCCTCCAAGCACACACACAGCTCTAATCGTCGAGGTCTGCTCCCAACAGGATTCAGCTATAAGAGAAGGTCCACTCACTGTTACAATGCCAACCTTGACCTTTCTTGTTATTGTTCTAGTTTCCCATGTAAAATTTAAAAGTAGAACGAAAACTTCTAGACTTACTTTGTGCTCAAAAAGCACGTTGCACAACTTCTGTTTTATACTGTAAATGTTTCTAAAAGCATTCCATGTATCCTCTGGATAATTCCTTATGCATTTTTAAGCACGAGAATCAATGGAGAACGCAAGTCCGCAGTATCTTTAGCGACAGTTTGAACCTTTCAGGTAATAGACTGCCTCAGAAGGTCCCTGGATCATTTCAACTACTACTGTTTAAGTAACCAAAAGGAGTGGGGTGGGTGGTACTCAAACAGAAAACAACAAAACGGCCTACCCAAATGCAACTATACCAACATCTACTAAAACATTGATAGACTACTGCACTATGAAACAGTCACACATCGAAGTCCTAACTTAAAGTGTGTGTGCCTCATCATTGACTAAGGTGGCTCAATCTTATCCAGGACCCCGAGTCCTCTTTATTGACAACAACCCCTGCTTCCATCTTTGTTGGACTTGCACGTGTAGCCAAGCAGTAAGTAAGAATTCCCTCTCTCATTTCTCCTCCTGTGTTATTTTCCATCTCCTAACATCCCCCTCATGCTTGTTAGCTATGATACTCACTTGGTCTTTTATTCAGATGAGAATCCAAGCTCTCTCCCCTACTGCAATAATCCTAACACTTATCACAACTGACTGCTGAGTTTGAATAAAGGCTTCCTCATTGTTTAAACAACTATCAGTAATTTCATTTTTAACAGCATATACTTTTTAAAATCCACACAAAGAAAACTGGTAATAGTAAATAGAAATGCCAAACCAGCACCACAGTTGGAATCTAAAGATCCCTCTCAGTCAACAGGCAACTCAAACCAAAACACCAGAAGATACAAATCTAAATAATACCAGCAACTATCTTACCTTCACTTAAGCAATAACACCAACTTTCTTTTCAAGTCCATATGGATCAATGAAGACTAACTATACCATACGGCAGACTCAGTTTTAAAAGCTGAGTGCCCAGAAAAGCTTAAGAGTGCAGTTTCTGACTCCAGTGAAGAAAGCTGAAAACCATTAAGAGGCCCCTCCACTTCCAACCCCACCACCAGGAAGAATCTAACGTTCCTTCTAAATAATTAAGGAATGGAAGGAGGCTTGGAAGGCCAGGGTAATGACGATGTTAGTAAGAGCTGGCAGGAGGAGCCAAGTTCAGATCCCGAGCACCACCACCGTTAAAGCTGCATGGCTGTCAAAGGTCTGGGGTCTCTGGAGCTCACTGCCTGCCTGCAGAGTTAGATAGCCTGTCTTAAAAATTAGGTGGAAACTGGGTTTGGTGAGGCAGGTGAATCTCTGAGCTCCAAGCCTCCCAGGATTACATAGAGAGACTGTCTCAAAAAACAAGAACAACCTGGGCAGAGTGGCACATGCCTTTAATCCCGGCCCTGGGAGCCAGAAGCAGATGGATGTGAGTTCAGGCCAGTTTTGCCTGCAGAATGAGTTGCAGTACAGACAGATAGTAAGACAGTCTCTAGGACAAAAAGGTAAGAGTGTGACTAAAGAAGGTAACCTACATCTACTTCTGGCCTACAATCCCATCCATATTAGCATGTCTGTCTGTCTGTCTGTCTGTCTCTCTCTCTCTCTCTCTCTCTCTCTCTCTCTCTCTCTCTCTCTCTCTCTAAAACACTGTAAAGATTGGGGATACAGTTTAGTGGTAAAGCATGTGTGTGGCACACATATGAAAAAAATTTGTAGAACATACCTAAAGGTATGCTTAAAGTGAAATTTACGACTACATGTTTAGGTTAGAAAGTTAAAAGGTAATAAAAGAAAATTCCAATGAAGTCCTAACAAACAATAGAGAAAAAAAATCAGAAAAACCTAGTTAGCGCTCTGATAAATTATTTTTTAAAAAGAAGAGCTCAAATGTAATTATAAAATTGAGGGCAGAGGAGATGAAGCAGTCGGTGAGAGCATCAACAATGGACTTGGAATCCCTGCCATCTACATAAACCAGCAGAGGACAGGGCTGCCCTGCTGGCTCTCTGCAGAAGAGGCAGAGCAAGGGACTAGCAGGCCTGGCAGCTACAGGTTCAACTAAGAGAATCTGCTTCAGTAAGCTGAGAGTGATCAAGAAGACAGGTGATGGCGACTCTGACCTCAGGCACATGCATGTGCATCTCCTCCTCCTCCCAACCAGGATGTAAAGAGAGATCCAGCACTGAAGTAACTGTTAAATACAAAACCCCAAGGACTTAAAAAAAAAAAAGTATCAGCTTTGTGAATCTGTGGTTCCCAATTAGGAGCACATGGGTTCTTCTCAAACATTCCCCCAGCTTCAGCATAATCACAACCCCAAAAGGAACATGCTGGTGTTTTAAAGACAGAAACTGACAAGTGATTATACACAGTAACAAGAGCTTTTACAGAAATACTAAGAAAAAAAAAGTCAAGATAAGACAATTTATTATACATCACAGGACCAAAAGGCAAGCCTTGCTCTCAAGAGGCATCTGACAACATCTGTAGACATGTATCAGCGTTATCTGGGATAGCAGACATATTACTGGTAAACAATAATAACGGCCAGGGTTGCTGCCAAAAGGCACACAATGAACCCCTACCCCCCGATTTAGACTGATCTGGTCTAAAAATGAGGAGGGTGGAAAAGCCTTCAACAATGACAACACAACAGCATAATACTGTTGTAAGAGCAGACAGATGGGTCGATAGAGCACAAAAGTCTAAAACACACACTTTTATACTTGATTGATTTTTTGTTGTTGTTCAAAGAAGCCAGGTAAATTCTGAATTCAACTCAGTGGGGAAAGAACAGCATTTCCAACACACGGTGTGGCAACAGCTGTCTCTCCACATAGGAAGAAGTGAGCAGCTCCAACTAGACTTTCCACAAAATTAGTTGCACACAGATCTCAGACCTAAATATAGAAACAAAAATTGTACCGACTGGGAGAAATCTTTGAAAACCAAATCAAGTATTTCTTAGGATACAAAACAATAACCAGCCTATACAACTCTCAACTCCTCTTGCACCATGCCTGCCTGGATGCTGCCATGTTCCTCCTGCCTTGATGATAATGGACTGAACCTTAAATTAAAAGCCAGCTCCAATTAAATGTTGTCCTTATAACAGTTGCCTTGGTCATGGTGTCCCTTCACAGCAGTAAACCCCCAACTAACACAGAAGTTGGTACCAGGGACTAGGGTATTACTGTGATAGGCCTGACCATGCTTTTGTTTGGATGAATGTGGATTCGGGAACTTTGGATTTGGAAAACCATGGAATACTTTAAGTGGGGGCTTAATGGGTTATCCTATTAGGAATATGGAAGATAGTGGTGCTGAGGGTGATTTGAACTGTGTAGGCCTGCTAGCCCAAGAGGTTTCAATGGAGAATATTAGTATGTGGCCTACAAACTGTTTTTGTGACATTTTGGTGAAGAACATGGCTTCTTTTTGCTATTCCAGAATATCATAGTTGACTAAATACTTGAACAAACAAGACCAAAAACCATCTGGGCAAACTCCAAACTCTGCATCTCCATGTCTGATGTGAAAGCAGTCTTCAGATCTCAAACTCCTTTCAACTTTGTTGACTGCAGCACGATTCTCTTTGTCTGGTTCCACTCCCTGTCAGCAGCTTTCCTCAGCAGACAGCCCACGGCTCTGGCATCTCAAACATCTTGGGGTCCCTAAGGCAACTTCAACATTACAGCTTCTTGTTCCAATGTCTGGGATCTTCCAAAAGGCTTGGATCACATCTCCAGCTCTGCCTTCTATAGCACTCTAGGCTCTGGCTGAGTGCACTTCACTCCTTGCTTCTGCTGTTCTTGGTGATCTGGTTCTGACATTTCCAGTACACTGACGTGTTCCACTGCAACCAGGCATCATTAATAGCCTCTCATAGGCTGGTTTCATACTGCCAAGCCTCAACTGCTTTGCATGAGCCTTCAGTCCTGGGCCAGCAACGGATCCTTCACCAATAGCCTTCCCTGGCCTCTCACAGTGCCAAGCCTCAGCTGTTCTCCATGAACCAATCCTTCATGCCTTCAAAACCAGTACCATTTGGGTGACTCTTACACATTATCAAGTCCAGCTGAACATGAGGTACAACCTTTGGCTACGTCAGGAACACAGTTTCTCTGTGCTCTCAGATAATAGTTCCCAGAAGATTTTACCTCAGTGATGCTGGTCTTTTCTTAATTACCACTAATTTCTTAGCTACAGGTAACACTAGTCCCTTCTGTTCTTGATTCTAAAGCCAGAGGCAAACTGAGCTTTGGCTCAAATGGTCAAAGCTGTTGCGTTTTGCTGCTTGCTGGAGCTGGAACATGGCCCCTAGATTCTAAAATATTCTATTTTATTATCATCAGCTTTCTGTTTTCCAACTCCTTTACTGCCTAAACTTGGCTGCCCTGGAACTTGGTCTGTAGATTGACCTTGAACTCAGATCTGCATGGCTCTTCAGTCTCCAAATGCTGGGATCAAAGGTATGTACCATAATGCCTGGACGTAAGCTTTTCTCTACTTGGAACTTGCTCTCTCTTGGGCTGGCCTTGAATTCAGATCTGCTTGTCTCTGTCTCCTGAGATTGAAGATGTGTATCACACCTTGCTTGGACCTAAGCTTAGCTGGGTGGGATCTTGCCCCCAAAGTCACCACTCTCTTAGCCTGTTTATCTCCTTGGACACAGAATTCAACTCCATTTTACTTCCTAGTGCCCCTTTATTACTTGAACCATACATTTTATACTTTTCCTTTCTCAGTTTGCTCCTTTTCATTAAAATGTTCTTCTTAAGAGTGAACTTTAGTAACCACACAAATAAATTTATACCAGGCTGTTTTGAGACTTCTTTTGTCAAAGCAATTAATCTAAATCTCTTCACCTTGCCAGTCTTCTCCTGTTTACCTTTGGAACAAGATGTAGAACTCTCTGGTCCTCCTATACCATGTCTGCCTGGATGCTGCCATGTTCTTGCCTTGATGATAATGGACTGAACCTCTCTGAATCTGTAAGCCAGCCCCAATTAAATGCTGTCCTTCTAAGAGTTGCCTTGGTCATAGTGTTGGTTCACAGTAGTAAAACTCTATGTCAAAAGGGATTTGTGGAAGACTTCAACCCTTCTTTTGGGTGGTAATCAAGTTCTCTGACAATTTTTCTTCATAAAGTGTTCAGCCATTCATGTATAAACCATTTTTTTTCTCCAAGAATCAGTTATTATTTAGTCATGACCATGATTTTTGTTTCAGCAATTACGGGTGACCTTGTGAACGTGACAGAATGAAGAAGGAACCTCCACTGAAGAACTACCTTCATTAGAACCGGCCTGTGGGCTAGCAGTAAGTACTATAGGCATCTTCTTGATAGTCAACTGATGTCAAGGGTCGGCCCACAGTGGGTAGTATTTTTGCTAAGCAGATCATCCCTAAGCAAATGGCCTGTCCTGAATAAAAAAAGTAGCTGAATGTAACTCTAAGAGAAAGCCAGTCGCTTCATCTGAAGTCTCTGTGTAAGTGCCTGCCTCGAGTCCTGTCTCAGCTTTGTTCCATGATGGACTGTAACCTATATAATAAATAAAAACCTTCCAAGTTGCCTTTGGCTGGTCATTTATTACTGCAACAGAAAAAGTAACTCAACAGTCCTGTCGGCTTGTATCCTAAGTCCTTTATGGACGTAAGTTTTTATAGTATTAGGGATAACTAGTGACACGCATGCTTAGCAAGAACTCTACCACCAAGCAGCATTCTCAGCTCCCCAATCTCTTTAATTGTAATACAAATACAAACACAAGAGATCAAAGGATAAAAAGATTTATCAAGCACAGCGCTACACACTTTTAATCCCAGCATTCTAGAGGCAGAAGCAGATGGATCAAGTTCAAGGCCAGCTTGGCCTACAAATCGAGTTCCAAGACAGGCAGGGATACACAGAAAAACTCTGCTGTCTCAAAAAAAAAAAAAAAAAAAAAAAAAAAAACTCCAAACGATTCAGGTCCCTATACCAATCATTTGTACACCCTATATCACTTTAAATGTTTTTATAAATATAAATGTTATAATAAATAATAAATAATAATATAAATAATATAAATATAAATAAATAATAAATGTTATAAATGTTAACAATTATATTTACAAATATAATTTTAAATGTATATATGTATACGTACGTATATGTATACGTATATGTATATGTATACGTACGTACGTACGTGTGTGTGTGTGTGTGTAAGTCAGAAGACAAATTGTAGGAGTTGGCTCTCTTCTTCCACCATGTGGGAACTGGTGATTTCATTAAGTCTTCAAGCTTGGCAGCCAGCACTACTATCTGCTGAGCCATCCCATCCCACCAAGCACAAAGCACCTCTTACAGACCTGTTTATTTTAAACTCAAAGGTCTCAAGGTTAAATAAAACTGCACAACAGTCTAGAAGTTCTTATATCAGATGCCAATGATCTCTCACCTTTTATAGGCCTTTCTTACAGACAAGAAATGCAAATAGCTAGATGAAAACCAATGTGAAAGTTTTATACAAATCCAATAAGGTAATATGGGACAATGCTTTAAATCAATACTGAATGATGTATACAGTGACACAGAACTCCACAAAGGAAACATCAGTTTCTAAAACAGCACCTACAAATGAAAATGACCTATTACCTTGGTCACTGATTGTCAGCAATACTGGGGAAGAGGCTGGGACGTCACACATGTTAGGCAAACCCTCACCTTCTGGGCCATTCCAACTAGCAGTCTACGTCCTTATTCTGAGCCAAGGCCTTACTAAACTGCCCAGGTAGGCCTTGAGTCTGGCCATCTTTGGCCTCCTGAGTACCTGAGATTATATGTACGACTGAAACTGGTTCAAAAAGGATTTGCTGAAGACTCAAATTCTATACTCTAAAAATAATAAATACAACAGCCAAGATCCTAACTTGTAAGAAGTGCTCATTAGATGACACTAAGAGACAACGGCAATTCCTGCAATTTCAGGAAGAGTCTTTATGATCACACTAATTTCACTCTGATCTTAACTGCTGTCTTCCATTTACTCTCCTCTCTCCCTTCTTTCTTTCTTACCCCACACCCTCTTTGAGAAAGGAGCTCCCTAACTGACCTCTTGTTAGTGTGGAATATGTGATCCTCCTGTCTCCTGTGATTTCAGACATGCACAAACAGTCTTCACTGCTGTCATTTTTAAGATTTAAGTGTTGTTTTTCACTGAATCTCAAGTTTTAAACTTCAGTTCAACTGAGTAGGGCTTTCAAACACAGACCAAAAATATTTCTTGATTTCTCTCAAGACCTTGTTGGAGTAGGTGTGGCCTTGTTAGAGGAATAGTTAAATAATCTCATGAAAGGCTACACTAAGGATTCAGATTCTGCAATGGAAATATCCTGTATTAATCATATGCAATTAGTCAACATTTACTAGTAATTTAAAAATTCCAAAAGGAAGTTTCCCAGCTAAGGAAGCCAGCGTCAGCCTTAGAGTACCAGCTTGTAAGGCATGAGCAAGCAGATCCCAGCTTACCATTTGACAGCTAAGTTCTGCACTTCGCCATTTTTATCTTCCAGCAACTTCAGAATCATCTTCACGACTTTCCTTTCGCTGTCATCATCCAGCTTGATGGAGTCTTTCTGCAGTTCTGTCATCAGATCATTTGTAGCCATAAACCTACCAACAATTAACATTTGTTAATCAAAAGAATTTAAAGCATTAAAACAGATTTTTTTCATATTTAGTGATGTTTTATTCTACAAAAGAAACACAAATAGTATATTATAAGAACTCTACTTAAGTCGCCATAAATTTAAATGCCACAAAGAAAAGGAGAATGGAATATACTTAAAAAACAGGCACTTGAATTTTCTTTTATTTATACTCTTATGTGTATGAATGGCTTGCCTGCATGCATGTACGTGCACTACATGTGTGCTTGTGGATCTCCTGAAATGGGGTGCCAATGGTTGTAAGCCACCATATGGGTACTGGTCCTCTGTCAAGAGAAGCACCGGTTCGGCCTCTAATCTGCTCCCTCTTCAGCCCTCCCAGGCTCTTGAGAGTTCCAACAGCTCTCACTTACATCAGGCACTAATTATTATCCCAGTGCACTCATGATTGCGAAATTACTAATAAGATTGAACTGAATGCTCTTCCAGTCTCATTAATTGTACTATACTTTTGTGAGGTGTTGGAGAGAGCTCCATATTCTTGCATGGGATTTTAATTTTATTTACAATAACCTTAACCGCGAATATTAAGAATACCTTCCTTGTATATGTTGAACTGGAGAATTATACACTACAAATAACTGAATTACATATACAAATTACTAGTAATAAAAGTGTATTATCAAAATGGTGAAGAATTAATTCTAGAAAGTTGCTCCACCTGAAGTATCCTTCCTTCTTCTCAAGACCAAGGGCAGGGGCTCGAGAGATGGCTTAGCAGTTAAATGGCTCAAGTTAAGAGTACTTGCTGCTTTTCTAGAGGACCTGGGTTTGGTTCCTGGAAGCTACATGGCAGCTCACAACTGTTTGTAAGTTCAGTCCCATAGGATCTGACACCTTTTCTGACCTCTGTAGGCATCAGGCATGTATGCAATACAGAGATACATGTAGGCAAACACACACACACACACACACACACACACACACACACACACACAAAGAAAACTTTACAAAAGAACCACAAAGGAAGGTTTAAAACCAAACAGATTGAGAGAAAAAAAACAGTGATCTATCATTTGATCTCAGATTTAATAAAAGGGTTGAATATTCAGTAAAAGAAAATATAAAGTGTTAGATTTCCTCTCCCTTCCCCATCTAGGCTAAAGAAAATTTATTGTTTAAAATTAATGTCCCTGGATATGGTGTAATCACATTTAAATAAAGTACTAAGAACTGTTTAAAGCCAAATGAATGATTCCCTTACTTCCTGGTTCTCAACCATGAGCATAGTCTAACTGAAATAACAAATACTTAGTGTCCTTGTTCTTTAATTTGAATAAGACCCACTTAAAAAACAAGAGGCGGGCGGTGGTGGCGCACACCTTTAATCCCGGCACTTGGGAGGCAGAGGCAGGCAGATTTCTGAGTTCAAGGCTAGCCTGGTCTACAGATTGAGTTCCAGGATAGCCAGGGCTACACAGAGAAATCCTGTCTCAGAAACAAACAAACAAACAAACAAACAAACAAAAAACCAAGAAGAAGAAAAACCTTTTTCACAGAGAAACACCAAAAATCTCTTTGAAATTGAAAAACCCAACTCTAACTATAAAGCACTAGGACGATAGCCCGGCAGCATGGTCAATGAGCTATGTGATAATGGTGGTAAGACAACTTGGTAAGTGGTTAATAGAAGAAATTTTAAGGATAATTTTAATAATTGAGAATCAATATTCATTTAACAACAATGTCAGTTTTAAACTACATGAAAGCAGGGAATTCAATTTTTTTCAAGTTCCATAAAACTGCTAAAAAGAAAAAAACAAACCTATGTTCACATTGAGACAATAAGAAGTAAGTCAGGTACTTTTTGAAGCTCTTCCCATTATAAAAGAACAAAACAATATTAAAATCAAAGTTTTGATTAATATATTGAAGTGGGAAAAACTGCACAGCACATTTTAATGCAGGTATAAAAATGTCTATGTCACCATTCTACTGCTGTGAGGAGACACCATGTCCTAGGCAACTCTAATAAGGAAAAGCATTTAACTAGGGGCTTCCTTACAGTTTCAGGGTGTGAGTCCATTATCACAGAGGGGAGTGTGCACAGCATACATGCAAGTTTTACATCCTGATCCACAGGCGGAGAGAAAGAGACTGGATCTGGCTTTTAAAACCTCAAAGCTACCCAGTGTGACACACCTGCTCCAACAAGGCCATAACCCCTAATCTGTATGATCCTTTCAAACCTTTCCACATCCTGGTGACTGAGCATTGAAATATAAGCCTATGGGGGCCATCCTTATTCAAACCACCACACAAAACTTGGAAAACATTTTAAACTGCTTTCCTTAAACACAGTGAATGTGTACTAGTCGTTCACAACACCTCTTGGTTTATATAATGCCAACTGTCCAGTTCAGTGACAATAACCATCAATGTAAGAAGTAGACAATCCAAATAACAAGATGCTTGTGGACGATGATGGCTCGATACACTCAAATAACAAGGTGTTCGTTTGTTCTGATGGCTCTACTACATAAAAGAATGGATACACTCTTTTACTCAAAGGCAGAGATGACACACACACACACAGTCTTCTTTTCATTTGCTGGGACAGACACAGACAATCTCATCCTTACAATTTTTTCAAAAGTTTATTAGTTTTATCTAAAGTTTCAAATATATTCATCTTACTAAAAATAAAAAGCACCCAGACATGTCAATGCACAATACAATCACTAATTTAACAACAAGTGGCTTCACAGGGGTAAGCCGTGAGGAATACAGACTGACTGTGTTTCCCCGTTCCCGTTTCTGTTAGTCACGCAGTCCACCTGTCTTTGTATGCTTCAGTAGCTCTCAGACCCTGTCAACTGGGAGGTGTTGCTCAGAGGGCGCAGGGTCAAGGTCATACTCAGCTAAACTGAGGCTGAGACTGGACAAAGCTACTCAAGATCCTGTCTTAACAACTCTCACTCTGACTATCCAAACAATCGCACCAAACCAGGCATCTGCTAGTTCAGATCTGAGATCTCAGAGCACAAGGGGAGGTGGGAAAGTAGTCCTGGGACTTTATCTTTCCCTTTGGAAGGCTGGTGGAGCAAACTGCAGGCACCTCCGGGAATAAAGGACTGCCTAACCGTTTAGGCTGTTCAGTGTGTCTAGAGCCCAGAAACAAGGGGAGAAAATTTTCAGAGATAATTGAAACGCAGTCCCAAGTATTCAGTAATCACATACTGAGAAACCAACACTCGAGGCAGCCTACAAACTACTACACGTTACATGGTCTAGCCAAATCAGATGCTATCAGTCCCTATTGT
Source organism: Arvicanthis niloticus (assembly GCF_011762505.2). Lineage (NCBI taxonomy): Eukaryota > Metazoa > Chordata > Mammalia > Rodentia > Muridae > Arvicanthis > Arvicanthis niloticus. Next base: position 40,865,954 of record NC_133429.1, read on the forward strand.
TTCAGAATTTACAGCACAATCTAGTAAGGAAAATATTACATTGTAAATCTCCATATATGAACAAGCATTTGAATAATTATGATTTGAGAAAAGTACAACAGAATAAAGCAATGTATCAAGAATACTGCAGATGCCTGGCAGTGGTGGCGCACGCCTTTGATCCCAGCACTTGGGAGGCAGAGGCAGGCAGATTTCTGAGTTCGAGGCCAGCCTGGTCTACAGAGTGAGTTCCAGGACAGGCAGGACTATACAGAGAAACCCTGTCTTGAAAAACCAAAAACAACAACAACAACAACAAACACTTCGGACGGAGAGATGGTTAAGTGGTCAAGAGTGCTCAACCATAGGACCTGAGTTTGGATCCCAGCACCCACCCACACCCAGTGTGCTCGAAAGTATTAACTCTAGCTCCAAGAGATCTAACTCCTTATTCTGGTCTGTATAGGATGTCCCCATCCTCAGACACATGCTTGTACACATCCATTCACACAAATATATGCAGCAACACACACAAAACATTTAAAAATTTAGACATTTAAAAGAAAGGACCACATCCAGACAAGATGCCCAGCAAACAGGAATAAGGGCTCCACAACAAGAAAAACTGAGACATAATGAAGACAAAATTATTCTGGAAAAGGGGAAAAATGATGCCAGGTAAGCAAGAGACAGCAATTTAAAAGATCTGTATAACATAGTAGGACTTCAGGTTTTAGACTAAGTGCAATGGGAAACTACCACAAGGCATATGGGGCAGTAAGGAAGAGAAATGACTAGAAGTGCCTTCCAGAAGAACCATTATAACCCACTCTGGAAAGGGCCAACCATCAGTTTAGCTGGATGAGAGACAGGGTCTGAGAACTACAGAAGCATACAAAAGACAAGGTAGACTGCGTGACTAACAGAAACGGAAAGGGGTAAACACAGTCAGTCCTTACTCCTCCAGGATTCCCCCCCCCCAACCCACTTGTTAAATTAGTAAGAACTACACAAATCCTCCCCCCCCCCCCTTTGCAACCACGTGCAGACAGCTGGAAAGTGACGACAGATGAAGTCATCCAACACACTCTCCACTGCAATGAGCTCTGCCTCCTGTTTCCACTTTCATACCGCAAGCAGCTCTATTCCCAGACTAGAGTCCTGCGGCTCACAATTACACTGCTGATGGTTTTGCTGTTTAATACAGTCCCCATGCATAACTGAAAGTACTAGCTAGCGTTTCTGTATACAAAAAGGTGTGGTGTGCCTTGGAAAAGTGTGTTAAGTAAGCTTCATTCAGACATATATTCAAAGTGCTATTGACTGTGAGTTCAATGTTTAATCAACTATGTACAATAAAGTGTTCTTAAATTTAAATAGACATAAAATAAAATTATTAACATTTTAACTAATGAAAATGCAGGAACCAGTGGCTCACAGAAACCAAACTTCAGTCTTCTCATAAGCAATGGTTCAGGGTGGTATCTGTTGAATTCAGACTTGAGGGAATCTTCCAGAATGTCATACAGACAGTAAGGGCCAACTCCTTGAACTCAAATTTGAGAGATAAAATTAATAGTTCTTCAGAATCGATTACACACAGGAATAAAGGACATGCTACAAGAAAGAAATGAGACAAGACTCAAGACTCAAATGTGAAAGCAGCTGATTACACATGCATCCCTGATACCATGCTAGGTCTGTTATTTATTACAGTGAGGAAGAACAAAAGCTAAGGGCCATGTCAGTCAGAGGCTGTCTTAATGCCAGTGCAGTCACTGTTAGGGTAACAGCAGGTGACATAAGCACCCACCTCACAGCGCCACGACAAAGGAGCACCTGCTAACTATACTGACTAAATACGATCCTAACCCTAAGCAACAGCAGTGAACAGATATGCAGTTACTACAAACTAGCTGGTGCTTACCGAAGGCGTATTGTTTTCTTGGACTTACACAATTTCCAAGAACATCCAGTGCAGATAAGGCTCTACAATAAAACCATGGTATTCTCCCTCTTGTTAAAGAGTGGATACTTCCTAGCAATTCAGCTTTCCATTGGTTAAGAATGGTCTCCCCCAAAAGATTTACTGAGATGCAATCACAGAAATATCTTCACTTTCTGACAACACCCGATTAAAAACTGCTTCCCCATGCCCTTTCAAACATTCCTCGAATAAACAAGTTTCTTCCAGCAACCTCTTACTGAGAAATCCCACAGCTTAGAGATAGTAAATGATATCAGGAATGTCATTAGAAAAATTGAAGTGTGCTAACAGTGCTTAAATATAAATCAGAAAAGCAAAGAAAACGTACAGTAAATCCATTACATAAGGAGACTGTTGGGATTGTTGGGAGAGTGGCTTTAATAAGCTCAGATACCAGATAAGAAGTTTGGAGTTATTTGTGTAGTTAATCAGAGTAAAAGAGAACCAGCTATGATTTGTAGGGGGAAATCCTATTGGACAGAATGAATGAGGCTCTAGAGAGGACTAAGACCAAGAGACTAATTTGAGTATTTCCCACAGGACTTAAAGGAAGGCTGTCGAAGAGCTGCATCCAGATGCTGTTCTACTTGCAATCTGCAGCAAACATTAATAAGCCAAATAAGGATTAAGGTGGGAGGGGGAGATAAAATACTCAGCGTTAACTTCCAATCTATTATGCAATTACCAAGTGAACATAATCTGCAGGCAAGACACTTTATTCATGTGGTCAGTAAGTATTTGGGTGTGTGTGTGTGTGTGTGTGTGTGTGTGAGCGCGCACATCAGCATGAAGAACTCACATTAAGCTCTTATTACTGAAAGCTTCTTGAAGAGATTGTATTCATTCCAAGTAATAGCACAGAGAAGTAGAAACCGAGTTAGAAAGGGACATGTGTGGTTCCATGAGGAACTTTCACCACCTCCCTTCATACATAAACACAAGTCTACTCTTAACTACAGTAGAAATCTAGGTGACTTGGCTGGAATGCGTCATCCAGTAACCAATTCTCTCTCAAAGATTTTAGACATACATACACCATCCTTCTCTCATGCATTACTACAAAACTAGGAATGGACCTGAAGAATCTGTCCACATGAGTAAAAAAAGTTTTGGTAATTTTGTAAGCTGCCTCTATGACATTCCTTTCTCACCCTTCCAGTACTGAACTCAAATCAGAGCTGACCTCGCTGTACAAACTACATACAGGAAAACCAAGTAAGCTGTAATCATCATCTGCCTTAAAAATGTAAACGGCAGCCGGGACGGTGATTCTTTCTTGCTTTTTATTCCAACATGCAGACTCACACTTTCAGCTCTGCAATATACGCTCAAGTCCCTGTCCACTCTTAAGAACCTTTACAGGTCTAGATTTTTACTAACCTTCAACTTTCCAAACAGAAACCTCTGCTAATGCTCAAAACACCTAAACAAACTTTGTAACAAATCACTAGCAAAATCATAAATCATTTTAAAACTCCATCAAGCTGCACAAAATTGGCTTTATAATGGTTTCTTGAAGAGATTTGTCAAAATTCTTCCACGCCTTTGCCTTCCTTAACCTTGGAACTAACACGCCGCAGTCCAAGCAGTACAAGCTTTCAAAGAAGCCAGCTGTCAGGTTGGCTTCTTTGACGCTCGGACGCCACGGCTCAGGTTGCATAGCACATACTCTTGAGGAGGATGGAGGCTCAGTCCCCAGCATCCACACAGCACATCTACATCTTTAACGCTAGGTCCAGGGGATCTAGTATTCTCTTTTGATGTCTCAGGGCACCAGGCACACAATGTTGTACATGCATGCAAGCAAACATTCATATACACTAAATAATCCATACACACAAAATAATCCATACACACAAAATAATCTAAAAATAAAAAAATTTCAGTCCCCCATTCTTAAGGACTCCCATGAAACAGTGACTCATCCATCCAGCTATAAGACAAAACTGCCCCCCATTGTGTTGTGTCATGTGTTTTCCTATTTTTCTCTATCAAAAATTTTACTAGCAAAACCTCACTGAAAGCCCTTCACACATATGAAATCTCTTTGCTTTAATGTTGTCTGTCACTTACTACCAGACACCTACATACTGCCGAGATGATTTAACTCTTCAACAAGCTTTTAATCACTCAACAAGCAGATTTTCTGCGGATAAGCAATAGAGCCCAAACTTCCCAGAGCTCTGCTAAAGGAATTAATCACATCAACATGAATTTAGAAGCAACTGAAATTTAAGACCCGACTCAATGTTCCTAAGTCAAAAGCCGGACAACTAGCACAGACCAGTCACCAGGCATTGAAGCACAGAAAAGCCCCAGCTCTACCAGCTCACCTCCTGCAAATCCATAACCCAAACTCAGTTTCTTTCCCAACTGTACCAGAGTCGAGGAGAAATAAAACCAAGCAGCTAGAGCTCCTAAGAACTATACATATTATTATGCATAAGTAAGAGCATCTTCCTAACCTCTTGGCTCTCTGCAATAGTCTGACCCTTGTGGTAAGGCACAAGCCGCCGACAGCTACTGTCAGTACTGCGTGCTGAGTACTCAGACCGCGTCTATACCAGAGCTTCCATTCTTAGCTAGAGAATCAGATGATGGCCGACTTATCAGTTCATTTGTATTCTTTAGTTCCTGAAAAAACTCCTTTAGGTCTACAAACTTAAGTAACTAGTTTATAAGGATATATAAACTATCCATAGTTTATATGGAGAGTGGTGTCTGAGTGCACTGTTGGGGGTGGGGGGTAAGAAGTGATGAGAACTGCTCTAAGGTAGGTACACTGACAATAAATGACTTGTCTTCTAGAGGGTTATCTGAATTAGCATTCATTATTTTAAAAATATCCTTTCCCCAAATTAAAGCTAGTACAGGCGCTATCCACCTTAGACATTGGGACACACAAATGTCACCTCCTTCACTGTGTCCCTATGATTAATTTAGTCACAACATCAGCACTAGCTTTCAAAACACTAAAATTAAAGAAAAAAATTTTTTTTCAATTAAATGAGCCCACAATTTAAATGCCACAAAAGGATCTTTTAAAATCTTAAAGTTTGGGCTGGAGAGATGGCTCAGCAGCTAAGAGCACTGAGTTCTTAGCTCTTCCAGAGGTCCTGAGTTCAATTCCCAGCAACCACATGGTGGCTCACAAACATCTGTAATAAGATCTGATGCCCTCTTCTGGTGTGTCTGAAGACAGCTACAGGGCACTCATATAATGTTGTTAAAAAAAAAAAAAAAAAAGAATTAAAAAAACAATCTTCAAAGTTTCTGCCTTAATGAACAGCATTGTTACCGAAAAAGACCTAGACTCAAGATCTTACAGCTATACATGATACAAATCTCTTAAGTGAAAATCTAATCTCAAGTTAAATAGATTTGCTAGGACCTCACAATTTACAGCAGAGCCACACAGGATTGTAACTAGGCCCAATCCTCTGTATTTCGCCATGGGAATAGTACTTTCTTCCTTCTGGAAACACTGTCTTTCCTTACAAGCATGTCCAAGCTTTTGACATTGTGGCAGGGCATTGCCACTTACAAAGTTCATCCTAGAAAACCACACAAATCAAAAAATATCCTAACCTCACAACTCTGTGTTGAGCCACACCAGCAGCTGTTCTGGGACCACCCGTGCCTGCCCATATTTTACATCACATAATGCTACTGAGACTTAGCCTGCCTACAAATCTTCTGGCTATTAATTATTTAAAAATATTTAACCACAAATCTTGGTACTTACATCAGAACAACTAAACTTCTAATGAGAACCAAGCATGACTTTAAAAAATGATGTGTCTATATAATGAAAATATAAAAACCACAAGGTATTTTAATCAATCTTCAAAAATGTTTAATATTTAATGTATAGAGCGCTTCTGTCCCAAAGAATGAAGTAGACAGCTAAGATGTAATTTATTCTGCCTGCATATATGTCTGTGTGAGGGTGTTGGATTCCCCTAGAACCGGAGTTACAGGCAGGTGTGGGCTGCCATATGGGTTCTGGGAATTGAATAACCTGTCCTCTGGAAGAGCAGTCAGTGCTCTTAACCTCTGAGCCATCTCCCCAGCCCCTTTATAAAAAATGTAATAATGTTAAATTAGGGGAAGTTACTGTTACTAAAGAAAACATTCACTAAAGTCCAGAAGCATGGCAATAGTTTTGGCAGTGCTTTGGCTCACTCCAACCTAAAAACAGAAACCCTGTAGTCTGGCATCAAGGCATCCTTACTTCTTTCATAGTAGTTTTCCAAACAAAGAAAAACAGTGTGCACATTTTTTTTTTAACAGAAAATTACTTCAGTCAATAGTTGCATAGAGTATCACCACAGGAAATGATTGTAGTCTTTCAAAAACAATCCATGAGTCTGTAATTAACAAAACTGTGTGATCCTAGCTGAGGTGGTAAGCAAAAGTTAAATGGAGTCAGAAGGACTCAGCACTTCCACAGGAAGACACCCCCCCCCCACACACACACCCAGGGAAGGAGTACCACCCACACCTTATATAGCTGAGAGCCTACAACACATGTCTGTTTCATTCATTCAAGACTTCAACTGTGAGTGAACACGCAAAGATCCAAAAGGAGTCAAACTCACCCTAATCCTCAACAGCCTAAGAACAAATCCCTCAGTCTTCACGTTGAGACCTAAAACTTCAAACTGCTCCAAATAAACACGTCGCTCCCTCTTTCCCCATGTCATCTTCAGGGGAAACTTTTTATAAAAATGGAAACCTAAGGCCCAGAAGACTCCTAGGTACCAAAAAAAAAGTCCTTGGTGGTTTTGAGTCGGAGAAACGACCCTGTATGTATTTGACTGAGCACTTTGATGACTTTACCTATGGACAAAGCCATTATTTCTCCCAGGGTTCTCCTCTCACAAATCGGAAAATTGCTTCAGACAGGATTTGGACAAATCTTCATGTGTTCACACAGCAAAAAAACAAGCTCCTAGACTAGTTTTAACCAAAGAGTATTTGTTCTTTTTAAATGCACACAAAAACGGTATCGCCCAAAGCATATACAGCAAAACTTAGGTATCAGAGAAATAGCTTTTTCTTTTGACAGAGGGCTTACTTGTGAAGGAATAGGCGTCTGGGGGGATGTTAACAGTCAGTGTAGCATGGAAAAAAGCCGAGGCTAATGTGTGAGAATATAACACCTTCGATATGCGCAGGGAAGAGAACCGACAGTCCAGGTCTTGCAGAACACAACTATATGATTAAGCTTCATGGCTCACCAACCTCTCTTTTCAAGATTCGTTTGCTTGGCAAAAAAGCTCAGCAGTCTAGCCCTCCGGCCATGGTTTTGCATAGGGATGTGAGGCCGAAACCCCAAGATTCTGCGTGGGTTTCACCGGAGTGGAGGAAAGTGACAGGGATGCTGGCGGGAAAACCCTGCAGGCCAAGTTTCCCCCCCAAGCCGGGCTCCCCTCCCCCTTCTTGCCACCTTCGCGAACAAGAATTATCCAAAGGAAAAAAAAAAAAGTATACAATCCAATCAGCGAAGGCCTCGGAAAAGTTGATCGCGGCACCCATTCCCATCCGCGGGAAAGCCAGGCGGCGGCTGAGTGGCTGGCGAGCAGCAGCTTGTCCCCAGCGCCAGGATGGCCTGACGCCTCGGGAGGGCCGGGGACTAGGCCCGGCCGCCCGCCTCCCGGCCGGGATCAACTCCTTCCCCAGCGCAGCCGGTGCCTTTGGCTCCGGGCGCTACCTGGGACACGTCCCTGGGGGGTGGACAAAGGATGCGACAGGGACGCCAGGACACGGAGGAGACCCGGTGGCCAGAGCGGACAACGGCCTAGTGGAGAGATGGGGGAGGGGGTGGCTGGAGACCCGCCGGACCGAGGGGTGGGGCAGGGCCTGTCGCGAGGCCCCGGCGGCGGCCGCCCTCCACCTCCCCGCCACGAGGTGGGGTTAGGGTCGAATTTCAGTCTCACCTGAAGTCCTTGTCGCTGGATGTCATTTTCTCCAGCAAGTTGGAGATGTGGTACGAAGCGCTCGCCATGTTGCCGGCCTCGATCCCGCCTGCTGGCTCAGTGGATGCTGGGCCCCGCGGCCGGGGCTCCTCCTCTCGTTGGCGGCGGCGCCCGCTTCCAGGGTCGCAGCGCGACGCGGACTAGGGAAGGCGCTTCGACACGACGTCCAGTCCCCGGCCAGACAGGGGTTGGGGGGGAATGGCTGCCCGGGGGTTGGGGGGGGACGAGAGAGAGTGACGGGGACGGCCTAACGACGGCGCTGCTCGCGGGGCAACGAGCTCATGGGCGGCGGGACGGATGGCTGGGCCTTGCCGGGGAGCCAGACACTTGCGTTCGGGCCGTCTCGCTCCCACTCCCTCCGCACTCGCTCCCTAGGGCAAGAGGCCAAAGCCCGCCTCCTTCGCTGGGAGGGCGGGGGCGGCCGACGCAGGGCGCTGCGGGGAGGCGGGGTCGGAGTTCACCGGGGCTGCCCCGCGCACTCTGCGCAGGCGCGGTTTAAGGGGACGATCCCATTGGTTGGGTCGAGTGTCTGTCTTTCCGCGGACCGCCTTCCGGGAGGAATGACAACGCCTCAAGGGCCTTTTCTCGCGAGACCTTAAAGCGACGGTTAAAGGACGGGCGGTGAGCGTAGAAGGCCGGGGTTCTGAAATAGCTCCTTGCTCCTCTGTACGACATTAAGAAGGGAGATCTATGCGTTTAAAAGCGCGTGGGGCTTGTGGGTGATGATGATGAGAGCTGGCCTGGAGGCCAAGAGGTTCACTGGAAAATGAGCTCTCCTTCCGAACGGTACGCGTGGCCGAAACTGTCCCCTAACAACCATGCTGGATGGTTGCCACGTGAGAACCACAAGTCCCACAATTCAATTGGGGATACGCAAAGGAGGGGATTGGCTGATTGAACCTGGAGCTTCCTCATTGGCTCCCACGGAGAGACTGCTGGGATTTGCAGGCAGACGACGCGGTTATGCTAAATAAAATCTTTCCATCAGCGTGTTTTGTTTCTATCTTGAGTGTCTTATTTCCCTGAAAACATCGCCCCCTCCCCCGCCCCCATCCTCATGTTGTGCTGTTATTTCGGGCAAGTGCCTTGCAAATTTTAATGTTTCGGTAGGGGCCTAAGTCGATCCTTAGCACTAATCTTTGCTCCGCTAAAAGGCCTCAGGTCCACAGGACTTGTGTTTGGACTTGTTCCTTTCATTCATCCTGGAGCCAGCTTTTTGATTCCAGCTAGCTCCTAGTAAGGGCAAACGTGCATGGTGCACGCCTCTAATCCCTGATCAATAGAGGCAAGTGTAGGGTAGCTGTGTGGATCTGAAGTACAAAACCAGCCTTGTCTCCAAATCCAGTCCCAGGCAAGTTAGAGCAATCTAGTGCAAAACTAGCTCAAATCTGGAACAGATTGTGCCCTGGGCCTACATCATTCAGTGGTCAGCTTTTGTGCACTTAGTCTTGAAATGTAAACCTTTCAGTGTCCTCAGATATACCAACACCACCAACAAGATCAGAGGTGAAATATACAACTGTTTCCTTACTATCCAAGTCTCCCAATCTGTTCAGTATTTCACAAAGAGCCCAATGAAGAGTTGGAAGGATCAGACATTTGGTTTGGTTCGGTTCGGTTCGGTTTGGGTTTTTGAGACAGGGGGTTTCTCTGGATAGCCCTGGCTATCTTGGAACTCACTCTATAGATCAGGCTGGCCTCAAACTCTTATTAGCCTCTGCCTCCGGAATGCTGCGATTGAAGGGGTGTGTCACCACGCCTGGCTAATGATTTGTTTATGTTCATTTTACCGGCATTGTTTTTTTTTTTCCTCCACGTATGTCTGTGAGGGTGTCAGATACCCTGGAACTTGAGTTATAGACAGTGTGAGCAGCCCTGTCAGGGCTGGGACTTGAAGCCCTGATCCTCCGGAAGGGAAGCTCTTAATCACTGAGCCATCTCTCCAGCCCCCCATAAATCTTTAAAACAGTTCACTGATTCCAGATACTTCCAATCTCAGCAAAGCTACCTGAGTACTGTTAGTTGTTATTAGAAGTCCGACTGCAGTAAACAGACCACTCTAGACCACATGGTTCCAAGGGGGTTGGTTTATTCAGGAGATAGGGCAAAGGTAGGGGGAAGAAGATGGAAGAAGAAGAGAGAAGAAGAGAAGTAGAGGCCGGCCATGACCACGTGGAGAGAGAGGAAGAAAGGGGGGAGGGGGACAGAGAAGCTAGAGGGTAAGAGATTAAGAGTAAGAGAGAGAGGAGGGGGCAAGCAGCCCCTTTTATAGTGGACCAGGCCTACCTGGCTGTTGCCAGGTAACTATGGGGAGGAGCATACCTGGCTGTTGCCAGGTAACTGTGGAGGTAGAGTTTAGACAGAATACTAGCAAGTACAAAATATGGTTTGGGTTCAGTGCTTTTGTTGACCCCATTTTTTTAAAACGTTATGGGCCTTTTCTTTTCCACAATGCCATAGATCTTTCATTTTCCCCAACTCTATCACTATTTAGGCTACTTTTTATCAAACTTTATCATTTCAGCTCCAATTTTCCTAAGCTGGAAACAATTTTTACGTGATATTAATGTAATATAAACCCCCAACATACACAAGCAGGTCATGTAAATCTTAAAACTGGAAACCTTTGTTGGCTGGTAATAGTCTTTCCAATTAGTGTGTCTCAGTTTCTTTGTGAGAAAAATGATGACCTTTAGAATATTGTCTTCACAGAGTTAAAATTTAAATTAGAGTGAGACATGGCAGTGTTGGACTCCAAAATCCAAACCAGGGGACGAGCTCCAGCAGAAATACACATGGACAGGGGATTCACTGCAAAAACATAAGGTTTAATGATAATAACCAGTGTACTGGGGTTCCCTCATACGCAGGCAAGAGGAACCCTGAGCTAAAGCTATGAGCAGTTTTTATACAGTTTGAGGGTGGACTAGAAAAACAGTGATTAGACACAATATGATTGGCGGAGCAGCGTGACTTTTCAACTGATTGGTCTTTGGGGAATGAGGTGGCAAGAACTTCCCTTGTCTGTAAGTGGCAAGGGTTGATCCATCCTGCAGAATGTGTCCATATGCTCTGGGCCTTCCCCAACTGCAGGTGGTTTCCCTTCCCTGTGGTCTGAGGAATGTTAATCAGTCTCCTTTCTTCCTCTGAATGTTAATTCAGCAGGTGTCCTCAAATTAAGGAATGTGCTCCTCCCAGGATGTGTCCTGGGGTGGTTAATTTTTAAGTTTAACAGAAACCTGAACTTCTTAAGTTTAGGGCTGGAGAGATGGCTCAGTGGTTAAGAGCACTGACTGCTCTTTCAGAGGTCCTGAGTTCAATTCCCAGCAACCATATGGTGGCTCACAACCATCTATAATGGGATCCAATGCCCTCTGCTGGTGTGTCTGAAGACAGCTACAGTGTGCTCATATACATAAAATAAACAATGAATATTTTTAAAAAAGAAAAAAGAAACAAAAAGAGATTCTTAAGTTTAAACTGAGACCTGAAATTCCTATAGTAGTATTAGCCTATACTCTCAGCCATTTGGGAGACCTAAGCATGAGGATCACAGGTTCCAGGCCTGTTTGGACAACAGAATCAGGAAAGGTTGGTGACCAATGCTCTCAGAAGGTGAAACAACCTTGGGCTAGTAGTGCATGTGAGGTTATGTTATATCCCTGGGGATGTACTTGAAGACAGCATTCACCTTTTCCCTTCCCGATGGAATCATGAGCCAAAATAATATATTTTTTCTTTTAAGTGTCATCAAGATGGAAAGCTAATGCAGCTGTTACAAATGTGGAATACCACTTCTACTGAACAGTAAATGAGAAACAGTTTAAGCCCTATGACATATTAGCCTTAGCTGCAATAGGAGGTAAGTTTAGATTAAGCTAAACTAGAGTTTTACTGCTAGACAGAGATCAGAATAGAAAGCTCAAATGGGAAGTTTGAGGAAAATGCAGTGCAAGCTCTTGGGACATTGTCTAGCATTAAAAATCTGGAACCTCTACACTGTAACAAGGACACAGAAGACAGCGGAAATAGAACAAGGAACAGGACCTGTTCATTAAACTTGAACACTCTTCTCCATCTCGTAATAAAGTTCACATAAAATTGTTATGTCCTGGGCTAGTCTTGGCACCATGGACCTGTAACCCAGCTCTGGGAAAACAGAGACAGGATTCCTGGCATTTACTAGCAATCAATCTAGCTGAATCTGTGAGCTCCAAATTGTGTTAACAGCTTCCTCCAAGATTAAAACATTCAGTCATGTAGGAAGCTTCTTAAGCAGGAACATAAACAACTCAAACTACCTCCAGGAAGTCCCTGAAACTGAACAGATTCACTAGCCCACCTCCTTCCCTACCAGAGTAAGCAACAAAAGCTGAAAGTCCTCCTCACAAAGAAGGAAGATAAGCTGCAAAGACAACGCTGAGGAGTGAAAACTGCAAAAAGACTCTCAAAACCAGATGACTGCCTGGAAGAAACTAGCAGAGTACCAGGAAGAAGTTAGACTGGAGTCACTTGGAAAGGACACTCTCCAACCTGCTGAGCTGCCTGCAGGTGTGCAGTGTGCTCCAGGTTCCCCAGCTTTCATGAGCTGTCACCCATGCTGGGTGGGCCTTGGTGATGCAGCTGCCTTTGAGTTGTTTCTGCTCCTGTAACCCATCACCTTTACTCCTGTAAGTAAACCCAAGAACACTCATTGGTTCTCCAAGTGGGACTTTGGTGATATCTTTACTTTTTTTCTGCTATGGGATACCTATCTTGAGTAAGGAAAAGGTTGGGGGAGGGAAGGAGGGAGGGAGGGAGGGACAGAGGGATGGAGGGATAGAGGGAGGGGAAGGAAGAGGGAGGGGGAGGAAGAGGGAGGGAGGGGAAAGGAGGCGTGGAGAGATCGAGGGAGGGGAAGGGAGAACAAGTGCAAAGCTTTTGGGGCTGCTTCTATAGAAACTTGGCAGGAATTTGACCTTGGGCCAGGACAAGAAAGCATGTTTCAGGCAGAAATCCGATTTGGGGCTAGAACAAAGAAGTAGACTTCAGGTAAGAATATGACTTTGGGCTAGGTCAGAGAAGTAGGCTCAGATAAGCCTGGTCATCCTGATAAGCCCTTAGAAACAGTGATCATGGGACTTAGTTTATTGCCTTGCTTGTTTATCTCCTTAATCTAGAACTGACCTTATTACTTACATGTAACTAAAATGGTATAAAAGCAGATTGGGAAAAAAATAAACCTGCCTCAGCCCTCAGAACTGGCCGGGGTCATGCTACAGTGTTGTCTAACTGTCTTTTTTCTTTTTAATCCTCACTCCTGCCCTGGAAAACCTGTGGATTCACTGAGCTGGCCTGGTCAAGAACATAAATTTTGTCACACAGTGCAAGGTTAACAAGAGATTCTGTCTTAAGAATTAAGGACTAGTGGGTGAATACGTGAGTGTGTTGTGTATGATTGTGTGTGTGACTGTGAATGTGTGTGTGAGTGTGCATGAGTGTGTGACTGTGTGTGTATGAGTATGTGTAAGTGTGTGATGTGTGTGTGTGTGTGAATATGAGTGTGTTGTGTATGATTGTGTGTGTGACTTTGTGAATGTGTGTGGGTGTATGAGTGTGTGTGAGTGTGAGGATGTATGAGTGTGTGTGGGGGTGGGTGTATGAGTGTGTGTGAGTGTGAGAATGTATGAATGTGTGTGTGTGTGTAAGTGTGATGCCATGGCCTTACACATACTAAGCATGCACTTTAACCCTGAGTGACAGACATCTCCAGCCCAAGGGATGAGATCTCTAAGGGATGTTTGGATCACATGTCCTCTTTGCTCCTGGATGGGTTAGTGCCATTATTCTGGGCCTGAGATCTTGATCAAAGAGATGAGTTCACTCGGATCACCTCTGTGTCTCACTTCTTCTCACTGGCCTTTCTACCATTTTATGATAGAAAGCTCTCCGACACGCTGAGGCCACAGGCTAAGGATCCCTGCCTTCCAGAACCACAAGACTTCTATTGCTTGTAACTTGTCCAGTCTGTAGTATCGTGTTATAGGCCCCCCAAACCAACCAAGGTTCTGATTTAGTCCAGTGTTTCATACAGCTATTCCCTTCTGCTTCTAGATCCTGTAGGGCTGAGGTAGACTGCAAAAGGAGAGGTGAAAAAAGTAAAGATTCTTTGGTCAAGTGTTACAACTTTATCCTCGCTGTTCACACTGTCATTGGCAAACACCCAATGCCATCCTAGTGTAACCCAGGGCTGTGAGTTGTTTGACATTGTCTCAGAGACCACCCCACTGTGCATCTACCCTGATGGACTAGGTCTGAGCACATGTATAGGCCTGCAGGTGGCAACAGCACTCCTAGATGGGAAACTTCAGATCATCAAAGCTCAATGATGATCAAGGCGGCTATCATCCTTGCAGCCATCTTGAGCCATATACCCTGACAAGAGACTTGATTACAATAGCCTACAACAGCTGAGCACACTCTGATAACATCTTGTTTTAGATACCCAGGATCTTCCCTTGGGTGTGTGTGACTTAAAGTTGTGACTTAAGAAGTGAGACTTTAAAAGGCAAGACTTGGGACTTGGACTAGGAAGAGAGACTTTAGAATAAATCGGATTGAATCACACTCTGTTCTCCATTCTTCGCATCAGCCCTCATTCTCTCTCTTGCTCAACCCTGACCCTCGGGACCAGAGCAGCAGTACGAGCTAGAACAATTTAGCCCCCAAAGCTTGGGGGCAGTGCGGGCTCTAACAATTTTGGCTTCAAGCTTTTGGCAATCCGGGTTCCAACATTTGGCAGAGTGGTCCCCGACAGGAGGACGTGTCTATGTCTCCCACTGGAAATCCATGAGTCTTCGCTGCACGCAATAGAAGTGGTGCACAGCCCTGCCTGGTCAGCCTCGCTTTACCTCGCCATGTCTCTGCATTTCTTTTCTGCTTTCCTTAAATATACACTGATGTGGTCAACCAAAGAGTAAGGAAGTGGCTGTGCTCACCCACATGAACTCTCTCTTTGTTATTTGGTTTTTCCAAGCACTATTTTCAACCACAATGGCATCTCCCTGCCCCCCTCACCTTTAGTGACTTCTGGATTGACCAGAAATCTCTCTGGAAACTTCCTTTTGTGGAGAGCTTTTCATTTCCTCTGTGTTCTGTTATTGTCATCATTATTGTTTATGTAATGAATAGAAGAAGAGAGACCCAGCACTTTCCACCCATCAACAGTTCTTCCATATCCTGGAGAATCCATGCTCCCCATGGAAGCCCTGAGGATGGAAGACACTGGTGGGAGGAACCACTGCCTGACTAGAATGCTGTTTAAAAAAACAAAGATAAATGTGGTTGGTGGTGCATGCCTTTAATCCCAGCACTTGGGAGGCAGAGGCTGAATTTATGTACCTATTATCTGACTTCCAAATGATTCCAAATGCTTATCTTCCCCAACAGCCTTTTGACTGTTTGCCAGTACCCCATCTAGAGACTAGGCAGGTAAGGTAAAATGAAGTCTAATTAGAGCCCATGGTTTCTCACTAAAGCAACCCTTATGTGTCAGGAGACAATGAAAAGAGTCCATTTGGGGACCTGCCACCCTTCTTCCCTTTAGCTGCAAGGAGGGTTGGCTTCATTTCCCAAACTGTAAACCGCAGTGAACACATTTCATAAAATGTCAATAAAGTAGGTTCTCTTGTTCTAGGTTCATTCCCCAGTCCCATAAAGAACAATACAGAAAACACATTTATATCTGCAGTATATGCTGGTGGTGGTGGCAAAGGCTGGCAAGATGGCTCAGTGGGTAATGGAGTTGGACTGAGTTCCCTCCTGGTGACACATGTGGTGGAAGGTGGGAGCATACTTGCCTGTTGTCCTCTGACCTTCATGTGCATATGTGACTCTTCTGAGCGCCCCTCTCCCACTTTAATTAAAAAAAAAAATACAAAGCTTAGAAAACTATTTTCTTATTTGTGGAATGTTTCAGAACATTTAATATACAAACATGTATCCTGAATACCAAAGAGAGATATGGAATACCCAGACAGCAGATGCTGGACACACTAGAGCACAGTTGAAATCTGAAACTATTTACCATCTCGAGGACTGAGAACACACCATGTAACTCAATCAAGGAATAAGAGCACACCATGTAACTCAGTTTTGATGCCATTCTCTCAATATTTGTCTCTCAATTGAATGCTGAATTATGATGGATAGGAGATCCTTGGAAGAAAATTAACTCAAAATATATTTTTAAAGTTAATCCTCTACCAAGTAAATTTGGCCGTTATTACTTCCTACACTTGTTGGGACTTGAGCTAAAGAAAAGAGCGCTCTATTTATTAAAGTAGTAATTAATTTCTTAGATAAGAGGACATCTCTCTGATTGCCAAAGCAGATGGGTTAAGAGAAGAAGAAAAGGGCAATTTTGATTTGTGTTTGGGTGCAGGCAGCTTTACACTCAAATAGACACAAATGCTTCCTGTTAAGGATCATTTATCAATACTGAATTCACCCTAGATGTCAAAAGAAGGGAAGGCATTTAAGAATAACGTCGAGATTTATTTCAGACGGATGGGAAACAACCCAACAGCTAGTTTTTCCTATGATCTATTCTCTACCAAATAAGTGCTAGAAGCTCTTGGTTAATTTCTAGTGGTCCTCTAAATCAAATGTAATTGCCATTCTCTGAAGGAATTATTCTCACAGACTTAGACATACATTTGAAGCATATTAGTGAAAATTACAGAGATTATTTATGTCGTTGGAGTGCTCCATTGGCATGTCTATCATTCCAACTTTGTATGTGACTTTTAGATCAGGATTAGCAACAAAGGAAACGTCATACATCCCTGTTATGAATCACTAAGAGAGTTCTTCTAGGATGTTTAGGGCAAATACAATTATGATTTGTACACATGTCCAGTTTATCATTGCTTTGTGCACAAGGACGTGGAAGAAATTGCTAGAAGTCTGCAAATTCAAGGGTTTTCTTCAACTATCGATAGTGTGTGGATGATGTCTCATCCTGTTGTTTAAAAACATATTCTTCTGGCTGGAGAGATGGCTCAGCGGTTAAGAGCACTGACTGCTCTTCCAGAGGTCCTGAGTTCAATTCCCAGCAACCACATCGTGGCTCACAACCATCTGTAATGGGATTTGGTGCCCTCTTCTGGTGTGTCTGAAGACAGCTACAGTATACTCAGAGAAACTCTCTCTACATATATATATATATATATATATATATATATATATGTGTGTGTGTGTGTGTGTGTGTGTGTATGCGTATGTGTGTATGTATGTGTATACATATATACGTGTGTGTGTGTGTGTGTGTGTGTGTGTGTGTGGTGTGTATGTGTGTGTATGTATTCTTACCACCTAATACGAGTTTTGAATTTTTGAGAAAAAGTGTTAAGGGGTACTTAAAGAGAAGTCATGAGCCAGGCAGTGGTGGTGCACACCTTTAATCCCAGCACTTGGGAGGCAGAGGCAGAGGCAGAGGCAGGTGGATTTCTGAGTTCGAGGCCAGCCTGGTCTACAGAGTGAGGTCCAGGACAGCCAGGGCTACACAGAGAAACCCTGTCTTGAAAAACCAAAGAGAGAGAGAGAGAGAGAGAGAGAGAGAGAGAGAGAGAGAGAGAGAGAGAGAGAGAGAGAGAAGTCATGAACCTGCAGATCAAATGAGGCTGGGAAAATAGCAATGCAATGAAATTAAATGTAAAGGAATAATAAAGAGAGTGTTCCTCTCTTTCTGCTTGCTTACAACAGACCCAACGAGGCCAGCTGCCTTATGCTCCTGTTTGTGTGACTTCCCCTACTGTGATGGACTGTATTTTTGAACTATGAGACAAAATAAACCCTTATTTCTTAAAAGAAAGAAGGAAGGAAGGAAGGAAGGAAGGAAGGAAGGAAGGAAGGAAGGAAGGTCATAATCTCTACCATGGAGGGAAGTCAGGGCAGGAAATGAAGCAGTACAGGAATTCAAGCAGGGAAGGAGCCTGGAGGCAGAAGCTGACACAGAGGCTGTGGAGGGATGCTGCTTACTGGCTTGTTCCTTATGGATTTCTCCGTTAGCTTTTTTAGGCACTCACAGGAGCACAGCCCAGGGGTGGCACCTCCCACAATGGGCTGGGCCCTCCCGTAGCTATCACCGATTAAGAAAATGTACCATAAGCTCGTCCACTGGCCAATCAGGTGGAGGAGTTTTGAGGTTTCCTCTTCTCAAATGAGTCAAGCTTGTGTCAAGTTGATATGAAACTAGCCAGCAACTATTTATATATGTCCGTTTTGGAAAACAGGTACTTTCCTTTACCACATGACCTATGAAAAACATTATGGGTTACCACTCACTGTATTTCAAGGAGGGAAAAGTCATAAACATGTGTCAGTTCCCAAAAGCAGCATTGGTTTGCTGTAATCTACTTAGTTTCAATTTTAAGCCATGCCACTATCTAGGGTTAGTGCAGAAGAAAATATTTATTAACTGGGCTATTACTTTTAACACTTTAATCCAGCTCTAAGACAAGGGAAGATGCCTGCAAAGTACATTGGAAAAAGGACTAGAATTCATAGCATGCAATCAGCATTTACAACTAAATACTAATATACAAATTCTTATTTTTGAGATATGAAATATGTTTGACTAGATGCATCAACAAAGAAGCTACAGGAAGGAAATAAATACCTATGTGAGTATTTATTATTTCTAATAAATACTTATTAGAAAAGCTAAACTTAAAAGTTGAGCATACCCATGTTGATTAGAATAACAGGAGCTCATGAGCACTGTAGAAAAAAGTTTAGTAATCTCTTTCTAAGGTAAAGATGAATCTACCCTATTGCGTGCCCATTTCATTCATGGATACTGATCTAAGAATCTAAGAGAAATGAAAGCATAGGTTCATACCAAGAAATAAGACATGGGCATTCATAAATCATCTATTAATAGTAGTCCCATGTTGGAAATAATTCAAAATGTCCACCAAGAGAGCAACACATAAATAAATTATATCATGCAATGGAGAATTTTCTGCAGTGAAGAGGGATAAGCCATGAGTAGAACACACCACAGTGGATGAATCTCAAAATAATTAGTGGAAATCGGGAGAAAGGCAAAAGCAATTGTACTGACTGGTTTTGTGTGTCAACCTGTCACAAACTGGAGTTATTGCAGAGAAAGGAGCCTCCCTTGAGGAAATGCCTCCATGAGATCCAGCTGTAAGGCATTCTCTCAATTAGTGATCAAGGGTGGGAGGGCCCCTTGTGGGTGATGCCATCCCTAGGCTGGTAGTCCTGGGTTCTATAAGAAAGCAAGCTGAGCAAGCCAGGGGAAGCAAGCCAGTAAGTAACACCCCTCTATGGCCTCTTCATCAGCTCCTGCCTCCAAATTCCTGCCTTGTGTGAGTTCCTGTCCTGACTTCCTTTGGTGATGAGCAGCAGTGTGGAAGTGTAAGCTGAATAAACCCTTTTTCCTCAACTTGGTACCTGGTCATGATGTTTTGTGCAGGAATATAAACCCTGAGTAAGACAGCAATGATTTACAAATCTACTCACTGACTATAGATAATTATAGAAACTGCACCTAATCTATAGGGACACAGAGCACCGCAGTGGCTGGCTAGGAGCTATGGTGGAGGGAGAGCCTAATCATTAAGAAGCCCCTTAATGATAGGCGTGTTTACACTTTAATTTGGTAGTGATTGCACATGTGTATATAGATGTCAAAACTCATCAACAAGTGTACTTTAAAACCGGATTGCTTGTTGGACATTGTGTATCAATAAAGCATTCAAAATAATAAAAATAAATATATTACTTGAAAATGTAATTATTTAGATTGTGAATGTCAAAGTGTCTTTTTCTCCCAGAACAGAGTATTTGATCTGTGACATATGACTAAGTCATTGCTAGATCTGGGGGTGTAGCTAAGAAGTGGACTGCTTGCTTAGTAGTATGCACAGGCCATGAGTTTGATCCTCAATACAGAGAAGAAGTCTTTAAAGTGAACAAGTCATTGCTGCCCAGTTAAATGTTTTACATACACACACACAGACACACACACACACACATTATCAAATACTTGATCAAGTACTGTTGCCTCCTGAACCGACCATCAGACAGAAGACAACAGACACGGGATCTCCTTCCCAACACGATTTATTCAGGAACCTTGAATTACCGCAAAAGTCCCACCCCTACCCCCACCCCCACCCCCACCCCCACCCCCGCCCCCGCCCCCACCCCCACCCCCACCCCCACCCCCACCCCCACCCCCACCCCAGAGTTCTAGCTCCCAGCCCTTAAATCTCTGTGTTGTCTCCAATCAGAACCTGCCACGAAGTCATTCTTGATTGGTGCTGAGCACATACGTCACATGGCCCGATCTTATGTAAGGATGAACAAGCAAAATGCATGCGCAGTAAAGCTTAGCCTACGTGCCACCCAGGCTTCCTGAGGTGGTGAGCCAACGCGCCAGGGGCGTTTGGCACCCAGCCAGGCACCATCTTGAGTTCTGCTCCCCACAAAGTACTTGAACACAGAGTTACTTTTGCTGTCTGGTTCTAGCCATGCTCTCAGCCACTCCAGTGTGGTTCAGCTTGGGTCTTGTAGTCACCTTAAGTTTGCTACAGCCTGCTATAGTGCAGGGTGATGCAAAAATTCCTCCTCTAAATCACAGTAGATCTGCATTCAAATCCTCCCTAAATGAGAATAATATTAGTTTTATTCACTTTGTAGAACTATTTTGGGCTTAAAGAAGAGAATTTATAAAACACTTGTTACAAGGGAAGTAAGTACTTTATAGTTATTTTGTAACTAGAAACCTCAATTAACTTTTTTCCCAAAAGAGTAAGTCTGCCTCTCCACTTCCACAGCCTTTTCCCCTGTAGATTTATAAATATTCCATTTAAAAATATATATATAGGAAACATTAGCCGGGCAGTGGTGGAGCATGCCTTTAATCCCAGAACTTGGGAAGCAGAGGCAGGCGGATTTCTGAGTTGGAGGCCAGCCTGGTCTACAGAGTGAGGTCCAGGACAGCCAGGACTACACAGAGAAACCCTGTCTCGAAAAAAAAAAAGATTAGGAAATATTTAAGATTTATATCTACATTGTTTTGAAGATGTATTTGTCATTTTAGTTGTGTGTGTGTGTGTGTGTGTGTGTGTGTGTGTGTGTGTATACTCGAGTGCAGGTGCCTGTAGAAGCCAGAAGAGGGTATCAGAGCTTCTCGAGCTGGAATTACAGATAGGTGAGATAAACTTGCCTGATGTACACACTGGGAACCCAACCCAGGATGATTTGGTCCTTGGATGATCAGAACAAGTTTCTTACTAGTGAGCCGTCTCTCTATCCTCAGCTACAGTATTTTGACAACATTTTCTTTTCAATTTAAAATATTCTACCAAGTGAAATCTGGGTTCCACTGTCTTCCTTACCCTTCCACCGTTTGTGTGGTAGTTAATAAACTTCAACACACCGGGTGAGTTAGACAAGTTACTTAAACTCCACATGCCTTAATGTGTTTTGCTACAATTGGTAATAATAATGATAAAAATGCTAACAACAACATATGTTTCACAGAATGACCCTGAGGATACAACAATACAATCCACTAAACATCCTTTTTGCTTTAGCTGATAAGAACAAACACCAGATTCATGGAGCTAACTTTTTTTTATTTCCTAATTCTCTGTCTGTTAGCCGTGAAATCTCTCATTGGCACATCTCGGGTCCATTGATCTTCCTCTCTACAGATTGCTCTAAACGTTTCCATGTCTCTGCTACACTTTGTTCATCCCACTTCTAACCTCTCTCTGTTTACACCTCAGTACACTGCAAGCATTTCCGAATGACTTCGGAAGTTCATTGTATGTTATCTACTGTTTGCCACTGTGTCTGGTACCTAGAAAGAAGCAGCTAAAAGGGGCAAGGGTTTATTTAGTTCTCAGCTTTCAGGGATTCAGTCCTGGTCCCCCAGCCCATAGCAATGGAGTTGTGGTAAGACAGAATCATTAGATAGGCCTTGGTTGGTTCAGGAAGCAGAGAAATGCAACTGATAGAACTGACCCTTCCAGGACATCTCCCTGGGGCCCTCTTTCTTCCAACCAGGCATGATATGCACAATGTGTACCATGTCCAAACAATTCTTTCAACTATGAATCTCTGAATAGACTAATCCACTGAAAAGAAAATCAGAGATCTCTTGACATAAGCACTTCCACAAAACCTGTTCACATGTCAGCCAAGCCTGGAACACACGGACCTTCCAAATTCAGTTCAGATTTAAGCTGGGACAATCTAGAATAATCATTTAAAAGTATGTATATTCAGGTTGCCTCCAACCAATAAAATATATATGCTCAGGTTACCTCCGAAACCTTGGGGCTGGACATACAGCACAGTTAATGAGTGCAGGCCTGGCATGAACAAAACTCCGGGTGTGATCTCTTAATATGTGGGCTGGGGATGGGTGGAATCTCCCTAGGAATTTATAATGTATGAGCAAAACAGAGGGAAAAAAAGGCACTAAGAATTGCAATCTTGCTTTTTGTTAATTTTCTTGCTTGCTTTGGGCTATTTTATCTTTTCTCTGAATTTAATCATGGAATTTTGTTTCTGATGATCTTTCTGAATATCCAGTGTAACTCAAAATATGCTAGAGCTTCTGGTAGCTACTGGGTTTTGTGCAGATTTAGGCATCATGTCAGCCACACCTTAACCCATTTATTAAAGAAACAGGACAGGATGGTGACATCCCAGAGAATTCACTGCACCTTATCGTTAATTCATTAATCAACACGTTGGGAAATGTCATTAATCAAGCATCCTAATTACAAATCCACATAATTGCACTTGATGACACTTCTTCATCTGCAACATCATCCCTTATAAATCTTCCACAAGAAAAGGTACACATCAGAGCACTTCCTAAAATCAAGATGTATTATACTCCTATCTAAAATTAGGCTTCTCTGGAAGGATGTCTTTTTGTAAATGTATTCTGTTTCCTTCTGATCACATCCCCAACTTGCCTGCTCATTAAAGCCTCAGCAACTCGCTCTAGAGTCTTGCCTGTCCTCACGTCAATTCTCAGTCTCGCAGTGTGGAGCAGCTTGGTTTTTCCCTAATTGGAAGATTTCTCTTTCTAGCTCTCGATCTTAATCATCTTTTCAGTTCTCTCCAAATTCTCAAAGGTTATCCATAGCTACTTAGTCATAACCAATATCTATCAATAGATCAAATTGTTGGAACCTTTAGTATTTGAGATACAGATTATGCAGACCTTATACGTTGGAGGTGGATATACTGTACCATTTTATGCCCCTTAACCCCCATTTCTTCTCCGTGATATTTTCCACTTTCCAGGTGAGCGTTAACTTCCACAGAAAAGATGGAAGTGACTTGCTCAGAAGCCAGTTGAGTTAAAAGATGTGTGAGTCAACTTTGTTCTAGCCAACACTGGTCTGCCATTCACTTCTATACAATTGACTTGCTCCTTAATTCACAGGTCAAAGTTTTTTTTTTTTTTTTTTTTTTTTTTTTTTTGGTTTTTCGAGACAGGGTTTCTCTGTATAGCCTTGGCTGTCCTGGAACTCACTCTGTAGACCAGGCTGGCCTTGAACTCAGAAATCTGCCTGCCTCTGCCTCCCAAGTGCTGGGATTAAAGGCGTGCGCCACCACTGCCTAGCTAAGAAAAAATGTTTTGAAGATTTAAAATTTTTTATTGATTTATGTGTCAGTCTGTGTATGTGTGCAAGTGTGTTGCTCCTGTTGAGGCCTGGAAGGGGGGTCAGTTGTCCTGCAACTGATTTACTGGTTGTTTTGTGCTGCCAGACCTAAGGCTGGGGTATAAACTCAGCGTCCTTGCAAGAACACCCTCTTTTAAGTGCTGAGACATCTGTCACACTCCTGAACCCTTTTCCCCAAACCTCTATGCACTCTTAGCATCACCGCCTGGCATCTCTCCCCAGTTCCTTCGGATCTCTCCAAAGTATTTATGTTATCAGTGTTAGTCCTGAGAATATTTTTTCTGCATGTCGTTTTCATTGTGGAGAGCTTCTTGGGACCTCCTGGCAGGAATCTGACGATGGGCCACGACAAGGTAGTAAGTTCAGGCAGGAATCTAAATCTTAAGCTAGAACAAAGAAGTAGGCTTCAGACATGAAATGACTTTAGCTAGGACAGGGAAGTAGGCTCAGATATCGTGGTCATCCTGATAAGCCCTTGGAAACAGTGATCACGGGAGTGATCATGGGACTTTGTTTATTGCCTTGCTTGTTCCTTGACTATTTGTGTTGCTCCCTTTTTTTATTTGTCTTGCTTGTTCCTCAACTTAGAACTGACCTTATTACTTGCATGTAATAAAGATGGCATAAAAGCATAAAAAGGCATAAAAGCAAATTGGGAAAAAATAAACTCGCCTCAGCCTCAGAACTGGCTGGGGTCATGCTACAGTGTTGTCTAACTGTCTTTTTTCTTTTTAACCCTCGATCCTGCACTGGAGAACCTGTTGACTGACTGAGCTGGCTTGGTCATTCCCCCACTCCCCCCGCCAAGACAGAATATACACTCAATTGATAATTCCTCAATGATTCATATCCATGACTTTATTGGTCTTGCTTTCTTCCATGTCACTGCTGATGTAAAGTGGGCAAACGCCTTTTGCAAATGGAGTAAATATTTTAGATGTTGAGGCTGTGTAGACTTTACTGCTCAGAGGTTCTCAATCTGTGGGTCTCGACCCCCCACAGAGGTTGCATATCAGATATTTATGCTCCATAACAGTACCACAATTACAGTTATGAAAAGTCGATGAAATGATTTTTTTATGATTGGGGGTCACCACAACATAAGAAACCATATTAAAGAGTCACAGTGTTAGGAAGGTTGAGACCCACAATGTCATCTCTGAACTCTGCCTTTGTAGCACAAAAGCAGCCACAAAGGACACTGCTGTGCAGTGGTGGCACACACCTTGAGGCAGAGTCAGGCAGATTTTTGAGGTCAAGGCCAAGTCTGGTCTTTACAGTGAGTGGTGAAGGCTACACAGAGAAACCCTGTGTCAAACTAAGAAACAAACCCCCCAAATCTAAAATATAAAGGTATTCCTGGCTGGTTTAATGCCCATGCAGCCTATTACTTGTTAACAGTGCTATATAAGAAAGAAAACAGAATCTATACCATAATAATTGGGAAAAAATGTTAGTTTTTACTTAGGAAACTTTGAAGTGTTTTTACACAACTGTTTTGAGATTCAGAGTTTCCTTCCTATGTCTTCATCAGAGAGCTGCCTACAGGGTCTTAGAACATTCTTGAGAGTTGCTTTGGGTAAGGCTTTGTGCCTTTAGAGCTCACAGCCGTTCTCTGGTTTCAGGGGCCACTCTCTTTCCAGGCTGGTCCAAGCCACACTCATCCTCCCCAAGTGGTTGTCCCCCACGTTAGGAGAAGATTCCTGGCTTTCCAAACATCTGTGGTGGTCTCATCTCCCTACCCAGTCTGTGGTGGAAACTGAATATTTTTCCTGGGAGGCTTCAGTCAAGCAGGATTTCTGGTGGCCTGCTCTGATACCTTAGAGTTCTTGAGAAAAAGCCCTGAATTTCCTCTATGGAATTATCTTCTATTTTTAGTGTGCATCACTGACTGTCTATTGTGAATTTGGAAAAAAAATCAAATACTGATAAAAATTCAGATGTAGATTGTAAGATGAGCATATACCTCTTGTAATTAGATTGTTTTCCTTTTTCACGCATGTAGTATTCTCTTGTTCCTTTTCTTTTTTTTCCTTTTTTTTTTTTTAGACAGGGTTTCAAAAACCAACCAACCAAGCAAACAAACAAAAAACTAAAAAAAACAAAAACCATGGTGTCCTGGAACCTGCTCCCTTGCTCTGTAGACCCAGCTGGCCTTGAACTCACATAGTTCAACCACATGGTTGCCTGCCTCTGCCTCCTGATCTCTGTCTGGGATTAAAGGCGTGCACCACCACCCCTGCAATTATTTTGCCTTTTAATATTTTACATTAGAATAGAATATTGTAGTTCGCTCATCTTCTTCCCATAATACTTCCCAAGGTCATTTCCTTAAAAACAAAACAAAACAAAATAAAACAAAACAAAACAAATCAAAACAAACCTCCAAACTGAAAACGCCTTTAATCCAAGCACTTGGGAGGCAGGTTCAGGCAGATCTCTGAGTTCAAGGCCAGCCTGGTCTACAGAGAGATTTCCGGGATATCCATGGCTACACAGAGAACTTCTGTTTCAAACAAAACAAAACAAAAACCTCAAACTATGTTTAAGAAATATAAGAGCCAATACAAGTAAATTATCATAGTGTATAGTAACAAACACATTCAGACTGCTTATTATCTGTAAACTCACGTGATCAAACATTTGGGACTGTCCATTTCTCACTCATGTGCTAAGACCCGTATCAGGGTTTCGGAGACCCCACTTTATTCAGTGTAATTCATGAGATGACAGAGGATTGGGGACGTCAGCGTTATACAGCTATGCATTATTTATCATTATTACCATTATTTGGAGTGATAAGAAAACGCTACACTGTAAGGGGTAGTGACTGACTGAGGACGCACCTACGTACCCTTGATAAAGAAACGGAATTGAATGGAGGCTTTCAAAGGCGTGTGGAGCTAGAGAAAGTAGAGCTTAGGTAGGGACTGGGGAAGAAGGAACTGGAAGAAACTCAGACCTCTCCAGCTTCCCCAAAAAGAAAAGAGAAAGCCTCTTGAGGAGAGACCCCTCACCAAGAGAAATGGAAGACGCTTTGGCTGGATTTTTTTTTTTTTTTTTTTTTTGGTTTTTTTCAAGACAGGGTTTCTCTGTGTAGTCCGGGCTGTCCTGGAACTCACTCTGTAGACCAGGCTGGCCTCGAACTCAGAAATCCACCTGCCTCTGTCTCCCAAGTGCTGGGATTAAAGGCGTGCGCCACCACCGCCTGGCTGGATTTTTTTTTCTGAATAAATTTTAATCTTTAATAGAACCTCTACATGATTTATAAATAAAACATTTAAAATTTAAAATCACCTTAATGATTTGCCTTAAATGTTCAGTTAACACGACTGGTATTTTAATGGCTTAATAAAAGTGTATCTTTGTTGCTTCTGTCTTAGGGAACACCCAAGTGACTATACTATGAAGATGTAGTGACGGAGAATAGCCCAAGTCTATGCTGTTTTTATTCACTGCTCTTTGTCATTAACAAGGATAATTTTTAAAATAATCAGGAAATTCTATATATTAGATTCCTTTTTATCCAACACAATTTAACCTTTTTATGGCTAAGTATATATTCAAATTTATATTGCAGAACCTACATCTGTTTTATTGCTTTCTATCAAACTGGGTTTAATTTCATTTCACAGTTTGACAAATAACTTAGAGATACCTGGGACATTCTTGTTCACAACTGAATACAATGTCTCCAGATGTGGAATATCATAGTAATCATTTCTCAAATATCTCTTGACCTTGTTTCTAAAAATGGAATACATTAAGATATATTTGTGAGGAACACTGAGGACCTCCAATCTCTCTCCCCTTCGACTTTCCTCCCTTCCTGCCTCATTACTTTCCCTTCCTTCTTTCCTTCCTTCCTTCCTCCCTCTCTTTCTCTCTTTTAAAGATTTATTTATTTATTTTATGTGAGTACACTGTCACTGTCTTCAGACACACCAGAAGAAGGAATCAGACCCCAGATGGTTGTGAGCCACCATGTGGTTGCTGGGAACTGAACTCAGGACCTCTGGAAGAGCAGTCAGTGCTCTTAACCATTGAGCCATTTCTTCAGCCTGCTTCCTTCTTCTCTTTCCTAGTCTTTCTTGCCTTTCTGACACGAGACACATCTACCAGCTACAGTATGTGTTCCTGCCATGATATTCTGCCACGTCAGAATCTCAGAGTGTTTTATCTTGGATGGAACTCCCATGAGCTAAACAAATACCTCCGTAGTTCATAAACAGCCTGTTATGTGTTCCATCAGACTAATGGAATGCTAAATTAGCCGTCTATCACAGGATCTGTGAACTTAGAAGCAAACCCAGCTCAGCCTGTACCTGTCAAACCCAGAGCAGCAGTGAATTAAATCACAGGGCGGGACACTCCAGGGACTGCCAAAGAAAAGTCACTAATGTTCAGCAAGAAAAACGCAAGACGTTTTGTTTTCTCGTTTTGAAAATTCTATTTTGTATACATACTAGTTTCTTAGTATCATACATGTGCAATTCTTACATAAATTACTATATGCGAGTGGGTGTGCTAAATTATTTGAACTATTATGGATGTATGAGTAATTAATAATATCTGAGAACATTGGTGTGAGCATCAAGTAACTTCCCTCTTCTTGCCTCTTCCTAGCAGGTCAGGGACAGAGCCTGGCTTTTCTCATTTTGTGGGTCACAAGTACCAGGACAGACATGTTTATCAGAAACTTGCCTTGGCTCTGAAATTCTGCACAAGGAGTGTCAGTACCCACCAGATCTTGCTCTCAGAGCACCATACCAAGGGCAGTTTCATTGCTTAATCTTGGCTAGCACACAGTGTGGTTTGACATAGCTCCCATCAGAGGTCAGGTGTGTAGTCTTAGATTTTTTAAAAACTTACTTTCAATAAGGATTCTTAAATGCTTTACTCCCTTCTAGCCTACCACCCACCAGAGGTAGTGGAAAAGAAAGGTTATTAGAACACGAGGAGAAGCAAACGTGATTAGAATTAGTTCTTCGGAGCAAATCTAATCTGCCTTGTCAGGATATATACCAGCAGGAACAGTTCAGTACTGTCAGGAGAGCAAACGCAAATCAGCAGCGGTGGCACCGCCCAGTAGACCATCCAGGCCTCAACTGAATCAATCAACAGGAAGGACCCCAGGACCAGCAGGGGAGCCAGGAGAAGTTCTGTGCTGTGCCTCTCTCAATGAAGTGAAGATCATCGAAGACACAAGACCAATGAAGTGTTGCAAAGCGAACTATGCAAGCTGCCCCTGCCGTCCCCCTTCCCCGACCTCATCACTCCCTCCAAACATCACGTGTCCTCTACAGGTCTTGCCTCAACAAAACACCATGTGTGTCTGTGTCAGCTGACATCACTCTGCCAATCGGACTGAGTCCTTGGAAGCAGCAAGAACCTGCTCGAACACTGGTAGAAGTTTTTTGGTGCATTTCTTTCTATGGAGTCACCACAAGGGGAGCTCAACAACACAATGTAAAGCCAACCGATACGTGCACATCGTTAGCAAAGAATACTGGTATCAGGCAGAGCAAACCAATGCTCGAGTTCCCACTGGCTGTGGGGTCATGTTTATATTCCTTCACCTGTCCATTTCACGTGTTTACTTTAGCAAAGCATCCCTTTGCCTGAGTCTGCTTCAATGAAACATTCTTTCACATGTCTGCTTTAGGAAAACACCATCTGACACAACCAACTTTCCAAAGAAACCCTACGTTTCCACTTCATGGTGGAGTTAGGAAGGAGAACTAGAGTTTTATGTTTGTTTCATCATTGTAGGTATTTTTTTTTTTAATGGTGACCTGCTGTAGGATGTTTGATCAAATTGTGAACCCCCGCCCCCGCCCCCAAGATTGTGAGCTGGAAAAACCTTGTTGTGGTGTGGCTTGGCCCTAGCACACACCTTTAACCCAAGAGCTTTTTGGGAACAAGAGCTCAATAAAGTCAACAATAGGTCAGGAGGAAGAGCAAGCAGCCAGTTGACAGGGAGGGAGTGAACATAAGAAAAGTCAGGAAAGAGGAAGAAGGGTCTTTGAGTTGGAGTATTTAAGACATTAAGAAAGAGCAGGAGCTTTTTCCTTCTGAGACACCGGTGGAGTTGGAAGGTCAGCTGGGCACTTCCTCTGCCTCTCTGAGCTAGCAGGTTCTCACCCCAGCATCTGACTCCCGAGTCCTCATTGGTAAAATCCAAGCTTGGGATTTTGTGATCAAGCCAACAGTGACATGCATGTCCCTTAGCATTGGTTCTAGAGGGCATCGATGAACTCTTTTGATTCACCAGCTTGAGGTTAACAGTGGCAGCCAGTTGAGTCCTGCTGGCATGGATGAAATAATCTGGGATTTCATAGAGAAATTAATGGGTAAGAGTGACAATATTTATTTTGCCTGCTGTAGCTCCAGAAGAGAGAAGAGAAAAGCCTTTTAATGGAAAGCCCTCACTAAGGGGAAGCTTTGATTGATTTTTTTCCTAAGCAAATTTCGATTAATCTGAAAACTGTTTGAACAGGCACTTCCCGAGGTTAACAACAACAACAACAAAAGACTGTGTGTTGTTGTGGACTACATTACAACACGGTTCACTAAACTGTCTTAGTTGTTTTCCTGCTAAAGGATTCTGTATGGACCCAGTGTCAACATTCCCTATTAGCCACTTTCATGCTGCTACTAAAAAAAAAAAAAAAAAAAAAAAAAAACAATTTAAAACTGGGGAGAGAGCTCAGTGAAGTGGGTGCCATGCGAGCATGAGGACCCAAGGCTGACCCTCATCGCCTGTGTAAAAAATCTGACACAGTTGCACACACTTGAAACCCCAGAGTTTTAAAGGTGGAGAGAGCAATCCTAAATGACAAGTCCCAGGTCTCCTAAGTTGGAGACAACTTAGGTAAAGTGAGTTGGTAGAAGGAAGCAGCCACATTGGAAAGTGACTTCTAACTGAGGGGCAGACAAAGTAACCAATCAGATTGAGATTTGACAGAATGAGTCAGAGACAGGATACACCCAACTCTCACAAGACCAGACAGGAAACAGGTCTATGTAAGACCAGGCAGAAAGAGGGAGGGCAGGTTTTGGGGGGTTTGTTTGTTTTGTTTTGTTTTTCCACCAGGGCAGTTTTATAGACAGGTTGCAGAGAGAACAGACTAGACACAGATCAAAATAGAATGAGCCAAAGAATGAGAATGAGCCAGAAGATTAGGACAGATTGCTTAGAGTTAAGTTTAAGGCCAAGCAGAACAATTAAGTGAGAAGCTGAGAGAAACCAGATGGGATCAGTCAGCTTGGAGAGAAGTTTGAGCCAAAAAGAATCTGGGTTGAACTAGCCAGCCAGAGTTCAGAAAGAGCTAGAAAGGGTGAGCTCATTAAGCAGTAAGTGTTAGTATTCTGTCTAAACTCCACCTCCACAGTTTCCTGGCAACAGCCAGGTTTGCTCCTCCCCACAGTTACCTGGCATCAGACAGGTAGGCCTAGCCCACTATAAAAGGGGCTGCTTGCCGCTGCTACCTGCCATCACCAACCATGTGAATTTCCACTGCTGCTACAAACCAACTCCACCTGCCGCTGCACGCTCACAAAACTCCCACCACTCCTGCCACATGAGCTGTGCCACCCCAAGGGCCCCCCCACGTGGGCTAGGCAGCCAGGCAGGCCTACACAGACCTCACAGTTACACCTTTTTCTGATATCAGACTGCATAAGCCTGCAAACATACATGGGCATATTGATTGGTAAGAAGATTCCAATTGGCAGGAGGGATCCTATACACCCAGATAGGGCCTGGCCAGCCTTCTCTTGGCTGAGGGGTTGGTATCTCACTGCCCCAGTCCATATGACTGGCCTCCTGGCTGACCTATGACCTAGGACTTTGACCGCTGGGTGACTCCCACCTCAGAAGCAGTTTACAGTCTCCCCCAGCTCTTGCAGTTGCTGGAAATCCTGGTACCAGGTTGAACTGCTTTCTGGTGATCTCCAGGAGTTCTCTGAGGCCCCTAGATATTCTTATGACGACTTGATATCGAGGCTGTTGCCTGATTTCGTTACTGTCTTTTCTTTTAGGACTCTGATATGAATAGCTCGGTAACAACCCCCGTCACCCAATGGGTACTACATTGTCTTTGGCTGCACCCCCAGACACCCCACTGGGTTGTCTCCTGAAAAACCTCAAATCTCTAAAATTAATGCCTGATTTGAGGCCTTCCAATTGATACACCTCTGCAATAAGGTTTGGATTTGGTACCCTCTAGATAATGGTTTAAAGTGGCCACCTAATGGCACACTAGACCCAGTCATTTTAAAGGGTCTTCATACATACATACATACATACATACATACATACATACATACATACAGCAGTCTGGTAAATGGAAAGAGGCTCCCTATATCCAAGCATTCATCTACCTTTGCTCTAATCCCTCCATGTGTTCTGCCTGTTCCCCACCCCAGGTTTGGTTTTTTAAGCCATCCCCCACTGATCAGAGTAACCATCCACATGGTACCAGGAAAGATTTCTTAAGCTCAGATCTAACCCTGTGCCTGCTAGGGTTTGCTTCTCCCCCTCCTCCTCCGTCATTTGTGGCCAGCTGCGATCACTTAGTTCATCTGGTTCACATGAAGCAACAGGTCTGGGACCCTGCTTGCCCCCTTCCCCTCAGTGGTTCTTAGCTCTGCTCTGGGTCTACTCCTTACATTCTGCCAGGGACCCTCTCTGAGACTTGCCTCCCCATATGCATGTGCAACCACCTGAGCAAAGGTCTTGGCTTGAGGGAGGCTCTCTTCTCTCTTCTCTCTCCTCTCCTCCTCCTCCTCCTCCTCCTCCTCCTCCTCCTCCTCCTCCTCCTCCTCCTCCTTCTTCTTCCTCTCTCTCTCTCTCTCTCTCTCTCTCTCTCTCTCTCTCTTCCTCTCTGCCTGGGACCTATAAAGTGGGTGTTAGCGATGCCTTCGCCACAAGAGCCGATAACCTGAACGTTGCTGTGATACGGGACATGTGCCTGATTTTCCTTGCCCACTGCAGACTCTTTAGCCACCAGAGGCACTGGGCAGTGACTTCAGGCTGCTAGTAGGAAGTCCCACCTTGCAAACCTGACACACAGCACCTGTGTCCTAAGCTGCGGGCCCATAGCACAACCCCAACCCACCAGCCGTAAGATTGTATGCCACTGTTGCCAACTTTCTTATTCTGGTCCTAGCCAAATGCTTCTTTTGCTAATACAAAAATGTGCTTTTCTCTACTTACATAACCTGGCAAAGTTACTTAAGACTCTTTCCTATCCAATCTTAGTAGATTTTTTACTACTGCTATTAAATTCTATTCAGTTACAATTAATCCTTATGGCTCTCAATCTTGTCAGAAGTCTGCTAATAGTATATTTAAGTTTATGGCCGACAGAATTCTTAAAGCCTCTAACAGTTGACCTAAGATGGTTTCAGAAGACTTGGACACCTAGAAGATACAGCCTGGATTGTATGCGATGATATTGTCACTAATGCAGTGGACTAAACTGGATGCTCTGAGTCAAATGACTTGGCTAAACCAAGGTAAGTCATTTCTCATGTCACACGTATCCATTTCACAGAGAAAAAGCCCTGCATCTTCTGCACTTGGCAGCCAAACTGACTTCACCAAAGAGACTATGGAGAGCACGGGAATTGTTGGCTAGTGGACTCTGTCATTTTTAAAAATAATATATAACTGGTAGATTATTGTTTACTCTTTCTCAGGCTTCTGACTACATTGACAGCTAGGCTTTCACAGATATTATTTGTTACCTCATTACCTAAACTCAGTTTCCATCAATTAAATGCTTCATATTTCCTCTTCTTGCTATGCCACTGTCCTAATATTATCTGAGTTTCTATAAACTTGCCTAACTCTAATAAAACATTTCACTATACAATTCAGCAAAGGCTCATCTTAAAGACTGCTCATGTTATTAACTCTTGCTGTTATCTCTTTTGTAAACTTATAAGCTACAGGAAACCCACTCAGATCTACCTTTCATGGACCAAATAGATGCCATCCAGATAAGTACATCTGCCTAAAGTTCCCACTTACTACCTATTCCAAAGGGTGGGATCCCTCTGGGTTTCAAATGTACATCTTAGAAAACAATTTTCTTTCTCCCAAATGTACTTAATCTTATTCCCTACATCTTGTCAAGTCCAGGCACATCCAAAATAGCTCCAGAGAAGCTACCTCCAGATGCTCCATCGCCTGTTACACACACAGCTGCTTCTACTGGACCTGTTCCTTCTGACCTATCCTCAGATGGCTCCATAGACCCTGGACAGCAGGAAACAGCCAACCCTCCTAAGACTGGACAAACATCCCCCATACCCATTCTTCTAGGTTCCCCCTAGAGACATCACCCCCAATGCCAGCAGGAAGTAGCCAGATATCACGACGACCCTATTCCTGCTTCACCATCATCTCTTTCTAATTTTTCCTTTTTAATTAAACCAAAACGAGGGAATGTTAGTATTCTGTCTAAACTCCACCTCCACAGTTCCCTGGCAACAGCCAGGTGTGCTCCTCCCCACAGTTACCTGGTAATAGCCAGGTAGGCCTGGCCCAGTATAAAAGGGGCTACTTGCCCCCTCCTCTCTCTCTTACTCCCTCTTACTCTCCTAATCTCTTGCTCTCTTGCCTCTAGCTTCTCTCTGTCACCCACTTTCCCTTCCCCCTCACTCCACGTGGTCATGGCCTGCCTCTACTTCTCTTCTCCCTCTTTCTTCTTCTGTCTTCTTCCATATTCTTCCCCCAACCTTTGCCCTATCTTCTGAATAACCTTCCCCTCTCCTTGGAACTGTTTGGCCTGGAGTGATCTGTTCTGAGCTGCGCACAGACATCTAATGGGGACGTCTAACAGTAAGCTTCTGAGATGACAGTTACATCCGACATATAAAAGATAATTTTATACGCCCCCAAACATATTTACCTATTCATGTGTGCACACACACAGAGAGAGAGAGAGAGAGAGAGAGAGAGAGAGAGAGAGAGACAGAGAGAGAGAGAGACAGAGAGAGACAGAGAGAGACAGAGACAGGGAGAGACAGAGAGACAGAGAGAGACAGAGATACCATATATACAAAAGGCACAAAGAATTTAGAAAAAAAAAAACCTGGAAGTTGGTAAGAAATTAAGTTTACTCACTATGTTGGTGGGTGTAAAGTTCAAAAGACACAGTGTCTACATGTGGTCAGGACTCTGGGTGATAGAGAAGCAGAAAGGAAAATGGCCACGTGCAGGAAACATGTACATATAGTGCTTGACAACCACCTGTTTCAGTCACTGGCATCCTTAGTTAGTCTACTCTTCTGTGACCACAGATTGCTACTAATTCTTTAGAGTGGTGTCCATGCAACCTCATGACCTCCTACTGGGTCCCATCTCCTGGCTTGCCCTGACCTCCGCACCACCACACTGGAGACCAAGTTTCCTGCACATAGACTTTGTTGCAACAAAAGACAACCAAGCCATAACACAATCATTATAGCAACTTCTAGTTCACCGCACCAACCCCTGGAGTATAGTAGTAGGTGATTAAACATCTGTACCGACTTCTAGAAAGTACACTTAGAGATTAGTTTCTTGTGGGCTCTCAAGCCAGATGAGGGGTGGTAGGGCACAGCTCATATCCTAGATAATCTCCCTGAAAGCCCGGCCTGAGTGGGGCCACTCCCTACCACATCAGTGTGGGTCTACTCCACACTTTAGAGACAAAGTCACTTCATGATAGAGCCAGTTAGGCTTCTGTTTCCTCCGCTAGAGGCCTGGCTCCTCAGAGATCATGTGACTGGCAGTCAGCCAATCTAACTGATTTGCTTGTAAAGTCCCCGCCTCCTCCTGCCCCTCTTCCTGCCCCTCCTCCTGCCCCCCAGCCCTGCCCACTTGGGTGTTTGAATTGGTGACATTAACATTTGCAAATTCGGTGCATTTTTCTCCCTTGTCCTTTTCTACCTCTCCCTGGCTCAAGCCATAGAAAGCTGGCTCTGCCATTTCAATAAATGAGCTGCTCTCCTGAGTCATTTATACCTACCATACTCACTGTCAATCCGGGACCCTGCTCCCTAGCTCCTCCGCACTCTGAGACGGCCTGAATACAATGACCAACCCACAGTTTCATAAAATATTTAAGTTCATTTCACAGCCCCAGCAACGTCCTTTCTCTGAAAACAGGGCACTGTCAGATCATCTTGATTAAACTGAGGGTTCTAGTCGACTGGGGAAGGGGGACCTATTAATTTTGGTTTTACTTTAAGTACTTTTCTGAGTGGCCAGTGCTTTGAAAAATAAATCCCAGGAGAGCCAGTCATCTTGCCTAATGAAACATTTAATGCTTTTTCCAACCCTGTCCTCTGATGTTTTCTTTGGAAGTGTAATGCTGTGGACTCTGAAACAATTTCTCAGAGTCTTTTCATCAAGATGGGTAGGGCTTCCATAATATAGAAATTAGATTGTACAGCTGTAAGTGTTTAGAAATCCAAGGTATAAAGGTAACTAATTTTCTTCCTGTTTTCTAATTTCTATAAACATGTGTCAGTTCTGTTTTCTATGGTGAACCTACTGATCAAGAACACATAATCTCAAAATTGATAAAAGGTCTTATTACCTCTTCCAACCATACAATACTCACACAGAACCTGTTGATGTTGGTTCTTGGTAGTAGTTTCCATAACACCTACTGCCCTGGCCCGCAGGGCAGTGAACTAGAATCTGGGGGACCTGGAAGAGAGAACTGGGGAACAGGGAAACACAAAGAAACACGGCTTGTCTATAGGCTGATCAAACCACAACTTTTACTTTTTTACACAGGGGTTATATACACAAAAAGGCAGGATATGGGGAAGGGGATGACACAGGAGCGTAGGTGTTCAGGGGGAGTACAGATATCTTCCAGAACAGGGTATCCACTGGGTGAAGGTTTAGGGGACAGGTCACTATGACTCCGCTTATGATTCACTTGTCCTTATCTAAGTTGGTACTATCCACCAAGGCTACCCAAGGTCTATGACTATCCACAAGACCTATGACTACTTGTTCTCATCCAGGCTGGTAAATTTCCACTGAAGCTGCCTGTTTACAATATCTTATAGCTATTTGTTTCAGTGTTTTTCCACAGAGACCCAAGACTTTGTGTTAGCAGGCATGTATGTCAGGCCTATGGCTGATTTTAGGCCTTCAGTGTAAGCAGGGCTGCCCCTGACAACCTACTGATATATTTTTTTTCCAGAAAGAAATGTCCAGGCTTTAGAAGGACATTGGGGTTATAATTTTAGTGGGTTATGGCATAAGCTTGAGAATTGTCTGACTACTCATTAATAAAATTTGTCATTTGTCTCCATAGTATGTAGATGTACAGACATGTGTGTTATGTGTGTGATGTTCATATATGTGTGCCAGCCACAAGTGCCTTAGAGCACGTGGTAAGGTCAGAGGACCACCTAGGCTGTTGCTCCTCATCTTTAGCCTCTTTGAAGCATGTTCTCCTGTTGTCCGGCATGGCACATAACACGTTGGCATCCCCTTGGCTTCCCAGATTCCCCTGTCTCTGCCTTCCGTGTCACCATAGACACATTGGGGATTGCATGCCTGCTACTGTACCTGGCTCTATGAGGTTTCTGGGGGGTGCAAATTCTAGTGCTCACACTTGCATGCCAAGTGCTTAACACACCTGAGCCATCATGTTATCTCTGCTTGTCTTAGGGTTTCACTGCTGTGAAGAGACACCATGACCAAGGCAACTCTTATAAAGGAAAAGATTTAACTGGGGCTGGCTTACAGTTTCAGAGGTTCAGTCCATTGTCATCATGGTATCAAGCATGGCAGTGTCCAGGCAGACATGGTGCTGGAGGAGCCTAGAGTTCTACACCTTGGTTTTCAGACAGCCAGGAAAGGACTCTTTTTCACACTGGAGGAGCTTGAGCACCTGCAGGCCTCCCAATCTGCCTACACAGCTACACACTTCCTCCAACAACTGTTCCAACAAGGCCACACCCCCCAGCAGTTCCGCTTCCCATGGGCCAAGCATACTTAAGCCACTACATGGCTAAAGTTATTTTTTGAAGAACAATCCAAAACACAGCCTGAGCAGATTGCTTCATAATATTTCTTTTTTTAAAGAATAGACACAAGTGTGATGACCCAAGAGTACAAGGTGCTTCACAAAGATTTCTGAGCCATAAAATATTGTGTGCATTTTGTACAGCTTGTAAATAATAGCTATGTATATCAGATGCACGTAACCACATGTAGGAGTTTCGTGGTTTTGAGATGTAAATGCTGTCTTGCTTTAAGTTACCTTTTAAAACATTATTATCCTCTCAGACACTGAGTAGCCAGGCAGTGTACACCAGCTGGTACAAGGTCCCAGACACACATAGAGCAGAGCACTGCCTGATCTGGCCTCAGTGAGAGAAGAAGCGTTCTAACGCTTGAGATATTTAAGACTCCAGGGAGGGAGGAGGTCTGGTGGGCTGGGGGTGGGGAGCTGGAGACACCCTCTTGGCGATGAGGGCATTGGAGAGGGAGAGGAATGGGATAAAGAACTGTCAGAGGGTGGATCAGGCAAAGGATAATGACTGGACTGTAAAAAAAAAGATTAAATAGTAGTAGCAGTAACAATAATAAATGTAAAATTCCATGGGAATTTTCAAGATTAAACATAACACTTCGAGAACTTAAAACAAAATTATTGTTTTTGTGACTATAATTTAATGGCAACATTCTCCAACACCTCCCTGATAACCCCCCACCCCAACGTCCTTCAAATTCATGGCCTCTTTTTCTCACTAATTGTAGCTGCATACATATGTGAATTTGTATGTACATATATATTTCTAAACGTGACCTGTTCGGTCTGTATGATGCTACCTGTGTGAATGTTTTTGGGGTGCCCATTTGGCACTAGATGGTCATTTGTTGTGCTCTTCCTTGGGAGGACTATCCCCCACTCGCTGATTTCCTTGGGTGCTTATAGTTTTCTGTGGAGGGTTGCAACCTCATTGGCTTTTCCCCTTCCATCTTGCATGTCTCTTGATATTGTCTTTGTTCAGTCTGTGTTTGGGCTGTCATACTAGTGAGACTTTTATGGCTGTATCTTCTTTTTTGAAAAAAAAAAAACATTTAAGATATGAGTATACTGCACTTGTCTTCAGACACACCAGAAGAGGACATCAGATTCAATCACATATGGTTGTCAGCCACCATGTGGTTGCTGGGAATTGAACTCAGGACCTCTGGAAGAATAGTCAGTGCTCTTAACCGCTGAGCCATCTCTTCAGCTAGTATCTTCTGATATTATTGGGACATACACTCTGACAGCAAACACTCTGGTCCTCTGGCTCTTACAATCTTTCTGCTCCCTCTGCTGAAATGTTCTCTTAGCACTAGATGCTGGATTGTAAAATGTATCTATTGGATTGGATTGGATTGGTTTTGTGTGTGTGTGTGTGTGTGTGTGTGTGTGTGTGTGTGTGTGTGTGTATAGTGGTCTCTGTTGCAAAGAGATGTTTCTTTGATGAAGGATGAGGACCATATTTATCAGGCTAGACCTTGATGGAGGGTGTGGGCAGGTTACTTGTAAAGACAACCAGAAATCTTCGTGTACAAGACTTGCTCAATACCAGGTACTTGGTTAAGGGCTCTGTTGGAGAGGACTGTTACCACCGAAGCTGTGCTAAGTCCTAACCAATCTTAAAACAGGATGTCTGACTCTTCTTCAAGAGTCAGAGAGAGACTGTAGACTATGAGTACTCATTGCACAATGACAAATGAAACTAACTCTCAGTAACAATATTCAGCCTTACAGTTAAAAAATGAGACAAATGTTATTTGCCTCTCAGTAGCAAGATTTGGCCTTCAGTTAAGAAATGGGGGTGGAGGGACAGAAAGAGGGAGGGACCAGAGTGGGAGAATGGACAGGGAGGGGTGGGGAAAGGGAAACATGATCAAGTAGGTGGGGGGGGGGGGTGTGTGAGAGAGGGAAGAGGAGTGAAACCCTGAGGGCCAGCAGGAAGAATGGAAACAGGAAACCTTGGGAGGGAGGGAGGAGTTTGGGGAACCTTATATTATGTATCAGAGACCTGGGAGGTGAGAGACTCTTAAGACCCAAAGGGAGAGACCTTAGATGAAATGCCCTACAGTGGGGAGAGGGAACTTGTAGAGTCAACCTCCAGCAGAAAGACAGGGCATCAAGTGGAGGGAGGGGGTTGCCATCCCACAGTCAAAAACTCTGACCCAGAATCGTTCCTGTCTAAAAGAACTGCAGGGACAAAAATAAAGAAGAGACTGAGGGAAAGGAGGTCCAGTGACTGGCCCAAAGTGGGATCCAGCTCAAGGGGAGGCTCCAAGGCCTGACATTTACTGAGGCTATTGTGTGCTTACAGACAGGAGCCTATCATGACTGCCTTCCGAGAGACCCAACAAGCAACTGAAAGAGTCAGATGCAGATACTCACACCCAACCAATGAGCAGAAGCTGGGGACTCCTGTGGTTGAATTAGGTAAAGGCTGGAAGAAGCTGAGGAGGAGGGTGACCCCATAGGAAGATCAGCAGTCTCTATTAACCTGGACCCCTGAGATCTCTCAGACCAGGCAGCATACACTAACTGATATGATGCTCCTGACACATACAGCAGAGGTCTGCTGGGTGTGGACCCAGTGGGAGAAGATGCACCTAACTCTCTTGACTTGAGGCCCCAGGGAGTGGGAAAGCCTGATAAGGGTGTGGGGGTGGGGAGGGGACATCCTCTTGGAGATGGGGGAAGAGGAACAGTGAGAGAGCAGACCAAGAGGGGAATAATGACTGGACTGTAAAGAAAGATTGAAGAATAAATAAATAAAAGAAGAAAAAAAGAGACAGGCTAACGCTTCATTGCTTCCATTCCACGGAATAAAAGCCATGCTGCTCACAGATCACTGGTTACCTTACAGCAGTCAGAAAATTCAGTTCTCGCTGCTTTGCTGTTCACCTGCCTCTGTCTGGGACCCGACTAGGCACTTGTGTGTTCTGGACATGACTCGGTGAAATGGCAAAGATACCTAGCCAGTTTATCCTCCCACCAGACCCTGCCTTCCTGTCTACCTCTGCCTTCGCACCCCTCAGAGAGTCATTCCTCCTGTGCTCCCGTGGATTTTACACGTGGAGTAGAAGAGTCAGTTTGCGACTGGTATTTGCATATAATCTGTTAGGACAGAATTGCTGCTGGATACTCCAGGGCCTGTTTGGTTATTTGCTTTAAGACGATTAGAGAGTCCTTTTGCATACATGCAAGAGTTCGATGTCCATAAAGGTCATTATATCCTAAGGAGAAATCCTCCTCACTGATGCACGTTTGGAGTCCCCTTGTGTATAGGAGATGAAACTCGCTGCTGCCTTGTTAGGGCTATGGAAACATGAAACATCTAAGCAGCAGGGGTTGTGGGGACAAAGAACTGGTATGAGAAGACATGGTGGGGTTTCATGTTTTGTGGCCTTTGGAGTAGATCAAAAGACCATTGTCACTTGATGCTGAGCCTAATGATGTCACAGTGTGCCAGCACCTGCTCATCAGCTGTCCGACCCCTCTCAAGTTACTGACTCAGATGAACTAAACTGCATAGGAAGGGTGGAGAGGGGGGTGTGGGGGTAACTATCACTCCAGTTACACCAGGATTTATTTGCTTTCAACTTGAATTACCACGAGAGAGAGAGAGAGAGCACACAAATACAGGTCTTTAATGTGAATCTCACAGAATATTTAAAAAAAAAATGTCACCTAGATCCACGCTTTTCTGACTTTTTTTTTTACCCTGTTCCACATAATAAAATTATTCTATAACACAGTACACAATATACTCACAGTGTATCATACGTATGCACACACGTGTGATATGAATGTGCATGTAATATGAAAGAAAGCTTCAGCGGTGCAGTACTTATGGGCAACGCACACTGTTTATATTTTACTTCATGCTTTCCTAGAAGGTGGAGATGGGGCAGTGGCTTGTGACCTGAGGTCTGGGAACTTTTCCTCTGGAAAGCGCCTAGAACTTGCTTCTCTTTTTAAGAGTGCATTGAGTTGATCACTGTTACCAACAGGCTCAAATCTGGCTGCTTATGAGGAATCAAGAAGATGGACATTTGTTTTTTGTTTTGTTTTGTTTTGTTTTGTTTTGTTTGAGACAGGGTTTCTCTGTGTAGCCCTGGCTGTCCTGGAACTCACTCTGTAGACCAGGCTGGCCTCGAACTCAGAAATCCGCCTGCCTCTGCCTCCCAAGTGCTGGGATTAAAGATGTGCGCCACCACTGCCTGGCCAAGATAGATGTTTGTAACCACCACGTGTCAGTCAGATTCTGCTGAATGCCTGGTATAAATGACACGAAGGAGAGGCTTATCTTGGCTCACAGATTGTGTGACTGGTGACTGGTGGTTTCAGAGGGGTCATGAAACCTCATATTCCAGCAGTCATGGTGGAAGTATGCTCTGAACAAGAACATTCACCTTCTGCCTGGAAATCCAAAGAAGAGAGCAGGGTGCTGCAATCTCCTGGTCCCCTTGAGTGCACGTATTCTAGACCCAAGCTATCACATTCCATGGAGACAAATATGTCCAGAGAGTAGGCTTGTGGTCCGCTTAACTATATTCAAATAATATTTACGTAATTCCTTCCTTGCTACATTCTGACAGACTAGTTAAATATGCTATGGGGTATGGGAGAAAAGGAGAAATTACAGGGTTTAAAGATAGAAATACATTTTCATCTTTAAACTTCCAGAATACCAAGCTCTTGATGGTGTCAGCATAACACAGCCATGAAAAGCAAGCCAAGCCTACCTTGTCCTACCATCCACAGACTCTGTTGTCAAGACATGTTAAAAACAGCTTTGTTGTTGTCTTTTAAAGTTGAAATTTATTTCTAGCCTGTGACTGAAAATAGGATTTTTATTTAGCTGGATATACAGTAACCAAAATTGTGGGGAGCTTCTGTCTGTTCCAGAAGAAATGTGGAGAGGCAGATGTGGCATTGTCTAATAGAATACAGATGAAGAGAATCTGGGCTGGCAAATCCTCCTTCTGTGCTCTAGCAAAAATAAAAAAAAACATTTAACTTTCCACACCCTCAACTCAATAGCTAAAGTCTTGGGTAACTATTAAATGACAGGCTTAGGGCCAAGTTTAGAATATAT
Source organism: Arvicanthis niloticus (assembly GCF_011762505.2). NCBI lineage: Eukaryota > Metazoa > Chordata > Mammalia > Rodentia > Muridae > Arvicanthis > Arvicanthis niloticus. Next base: position 40,908,778 of record NC_133429.1, read on the forward strand.
CTTTTAATATAACTCTATATAACTAAAAAACAAATTTAAATGAAATATGATTCCCCTCTGTTGTATTACTTGCTCAGAGAAGACACAAGAAGGTATTTACCCAGAGTGAGTATTAGTGACTGAGCTCAGTGCTGATCTATCCAAGTCTGGCTTGGAAAACCAATGAGTGTAACCATGGTTACCTACAAGCACACAGGCAAGGTGCTATCTAAAGGAGTATGGGCATCTCACACATTGTTACACCACCAAAGAAGAGTCACTCCACTTCTCCCACAAGGAAATGTGGTGAACACAGTCCTGGGTGGGGGTGGGGCTGGTGCAGATAGTCACAGCTGCTCTGACTTTAAAATGGCATATCCCAAGGATGGACTTTCCCAACATATCCCTGACATAGAGAAGGTAGGATAGTAAGGTGTGCTTCTTAGACAAATTTATTCACTGGAGTAATTAGAGTAGAAACAGCCCATGATTTCACTTATTTAGATTTTTTCCCCCTTGTTATAATTGTTTTGATTGGAAGCTGTTTTACTCTGAAATGTCATAGAGTTTCAGAAATGTGAAGACATGTTCAGCTCTATGAAGTAAAAAAAAGCAAACATATGTATGTCTCAAGGAGACAGATGGTGAGATAGATAGATAGATAGATAGATAGATAGATAGATAGATAGATAGATGATTCATTGGTGGATAGACGGACAGATGATAGTTAATTGATGGACAGATGGTAGATTGATGTATAGATAGATGATAGATAGTGGATGATGGATAGATAGATAGATAGATAGATAGATGATAGATAACTTCATCACCTAGAAAATTTTACTAGATCTCTTTAGTGGCAACCTTCCTTTTAAGGAGGCTACTTGTTTTGCTTTTTGTTTTTGTTTTTTAACTTGGTCATCAATGTTTGTGATAGGAACTAGAACGTTCCTATCTTGATAGCCAGAGTATGTGAAACTTCACCTGTTGAAGCTACCTGAAAGACAAAGAAAATAGAGGCAGAGGTAAAAACATAGAGCATTTTCCTCATGGACAGTCACCCTGGTTGAGAGAGAAGCATCCATGAGTTTGGCCATTGGACTGTGAGCAAACTTCTCTGTTATCCCACCAAGTATAATCACCCCCTCCAAACAAGATCTGACTTTATCCCTAGGGCAAATGAGAGCTTTCAGATTCATTCTGCTTTCGATGACTGATCTCACTCCAAGAAGCAGTGGAGAAGACTCTGTTCATCTGCTCTTTCTACAGTCCGTATAGTTTTCTTTACCTTTACACAGGTATTAATCTATTACATATTTAAATACACATTTCTTTAAAATTAGTAACTTGTTTTATTTTATATATATGAATGCTTGCTTGCATGTTTGCAAGTGCCGGGTGTGCTTGCAGTGCCCATGGAGGGCAAGGAGAGCCTCATATATTTCTTGGAACTGGAGTTACAGATGGTTGTAAGCACCTATATGGAGACTAGGAATTGAAAATAGGTCCTCTGAAAGAGCAGTATGTGCCCTTAACCATTGAGCCATCCCTCCAGCCCCTCTACTTAAATATTTGATATGTTAAACCTTCCTCATTCAAAATATTGTGTGGATTGCTTCCCCTGAATACATACATAGAGGACAGAATCTTCAATTTCACCCTCTCTAACTCAGTTTGACCCTTGTCACATGAAGTTTTTGGTGCCTCCTTTCTCCACTTCTAAGTTTAATAAGGATGCATATTTTTATTAATCTTAAGTGATACACATTATTATAAGTATGTCCTTGGCCTAAATAACTTGATACTTTGGCCTTTCCCTGGAAGACACAGGACTTAATTTCTTCTAATGTCATTGATAAGTATTTTAATTTTCTTATTCCAAGACTCCATTATTACTACTTTATAAGTTGATAGCTAGCCTGGCGGTGGTGGCACACGCCTTTAATCTCAGCACTTGGGAGGCAGAGGCAGGCGAATTTCCGAGTTCGAGGCCAGCCTGGTCTACAGAGTGAGTTCCAGGACAGCCGGGGCTACACAGTGAAACCCTGTCTGGAGAAACCAAAAAAAAAAAAAAAAAAAAAAAAAAAAAAAAAAAAAAGTTGATAGCTATTTATATTTGCCTATAAATTTTCACTTTCTAGCTCTAAGTTTTTTATACTTCTGAGCTTCTGGGCTTCTGTTTGCTTGTTTGGTAGCTTGGCTTTAACACTAGTGGAGCCATAATTTTTTTCAGCCTACTTTAATAAATGTTCAACTTCTCCTCTAGCCTACCACCCAGCAGAGGTATTGAAAGGGAATAGTTACTAGGATATGGAGGAAGTGGACCTGTTTAGCAGTTCTTTAGGGGAGAGCTCAATCTTCTTTCTCAGCAGTTCAGTGCCTTGGCAAGCACCACACACAAACCAGTAGCTGCAGACCAGTCCTCTCGGCAAGCAGACACCATGCCTGAACCAGCAGCTGTAGTTCAATCCTGAAGAAACTGCAAGGCTTGCCAACTGGCTGGAGATGAGTCCACAGAAGCTGCAAGAAGTCACAGGAACCTCACAAGCAGTTCCTTGGCAAGTTTCTCTCCATGGTGGCCATCATCACAAGTTGAGTTCAGCAACACCTTGCAAGGCAAACCAATACATGTGTGTCCCTAGGAAAAAATAGCAAGGCAGAGCAAACCACACCAATGCTCAGTGCTCGTCTTCCACTGTCTGTGGGGTCACATTTATACTCCTTCATCAAGTGTCCTTTCACGTGTTTGCTAAAACAGAACATCCTTTCACCCGTGTCTGCTTTTGGAAAACATTCTTTTTTTCTTTTCTTTTTTTTTTTCTGGTTTTTCGAGACAGGGTTTCTTTGTGTAGCCTTGGCTGTCCTGGAACTCCCTCTGTAGACCAGGCTGGCCTCGAAGTCAGAAATCCGCCTGCCTCTACCTCCCAAATGCTGGGATTAAAGGCATGCGCCACCACCGCCTGGCTAGGAAAACATTCGTTCACATGTCTGCTTTAGCAAGACATCCTTTCACCTTTCTGCCAAGCAAAACATTCTTTGCCATAACTGACTTTCCAAAGAAACTAGAAGTTTCCATTTCACATTAGCCTGGAAAATGTCCAGTTTCCATTCCTGTGGATGTGGTGGTGACTGATTGCTTAGCTCTTTGTTTGTCTTCAAGCAATCTGATTTTATCTACACTGGTGAAGGTTATTTTTTGCCTGGTGTGGAATTTTAGATCATCAGTCGTATTCTTTTATCCCTTTGACGATTTTATCTCACTGTCTTTCAACTGCTATCATGTCTGCTGAGAAAACAATTGTCAATAAAACAAGCCTGTTGAAGATAATCTGTGTTTTTTCCCCCTCCACTGCTGCTTCTTCTAAGACTTTTGCCATTCATGAGCTTCACTGTGATGTATCAGGTATGAACTTATTACTTTGTGTTGATTCATTTGGGCTTTGTGAACATTTAGCCTGATGTATTTTGCAAGGTTGGGGAAAACTGCTCATTTTTCTACACTTCCTATCCTCATTTCTTCTAGGGTGTCAAGTCCATGTATGTTAGGTGATTTTACTCATTTAACCATGCTTTATTCTAGACCTCTGCCTCTGATTAATCCTTCATTTTATTATTATTTTTTATATTTATACTTGTCTTGGTTGCTTTCTATTGCTTTAATAAACATCATGACCAAAAGCTACTCAGGAAGTAAAGAGATTATTTATTTATTTATTTATTTATTTTTATTTTGAGACAGGGTTTCTCTGTGTATCTCTGGCTGTCCTGGAACTCACTCTGTAGACCAGGCTGGGAAATTATTTATTTTTAAATGTTACAGTCCACCATTGCTGGAAGCCAAGAGAAGAATTCAAGCAGTGGAGGAAGTGAGGCAGGAAATGAAACAGGAAGTAAGGTAGGAAGTGGGCAGGAACTGAGGCAGGAAGTGGGCAGAAACTGAGGCAGAAGTAAAGCAGGAACTGAGGCAGGAAGTGGGTAGGAAGTGAGGCAGAAAGTCAGGCAGAAATTAAGGCAGGAAGTAAGTCAGGAAGTAGGCAGGAACTGAGGCAAGAAGCAAGCCAGAGCCCATGGAGGATTGCTGTTCATTGGCTTGCTCTCCAATGGGCACTCAGTTTGCTTTTATCTTAAAAAATTTACCTTGAAATAAGTGGGTCTCACCTTCATTAACAGTTATCTATACATTTTAGATTCGCTTTTGTTTTCTTCTTATCTCACTTATATCCCATGCAGCTTGTGATCTTGAATGGTACACCAGTCATTCTATTTGAAAATTTGTTTATAGCAGTTGCTCTGAAGACAGATAATGCTATTTTCCCTCCTGTGTGTGTACATATATTTGTGTGTGTGAGAGAGTATGTGAGTATGTGTGTATGTAAGAGTGTGTGGGTGAGTATGTGTGTGTTTGAGTGTGTGCATGTGGTATGTATGTGTACATGCTGTGTGTGTCAGTGTGTATGAGTGTGTGTATGAGTGTGTGAATGTGTATGTTTGGTATGTGTGACTGTGGGTGAGTATGTATGTGTTTGAGTATATGTATGAGTGTGTGTGTGTATGTGGTATGTGTGACGTGTGAGTATATATGTATGTGTGAGTGTGTATGAGTATGTGTGTAATGTGTGTATGTGTGTGTGCATGTGTGTTTACCTTTCTGTCAGGTGTATGAGAAAAATAGCCTTCACTATTACCTTTCATTTTTTTCCAAGTCTTAAGGTTTTGCAAATTTGCCTGAAAGAGTAAAGCCAGGGCTTTATATCATATGAGGACTGATTTGATTTCACTTTATTCCTATACAAAGAAGACACCTGACATGAAGAGGAGATATAGCAGTGTCCCCATTGCTATTGAGACTTGGACTCTGACTTTGTTCTTAGCTTTGAAAGATTTCTCTGAGCTACCGCTGCTAAAATACTGCCAGGGTGAAATCAGCCTCAAGTCTTATCATATAGTGCTGATACATTGTATTCAGAAAGGGCAACAATACAATTATGTACCTGAATTGTACACATCTCTATCTGCTACCCAGATACTAGCCCAGTAATTCACCACCGTCTGATTAGCCACTAATGCCTCTAAAGGAAAGTTTTCAAAACTGCTTTCTATTTTACTTCTTGGTATTCATGAGTTACTTCACCTGACAACCAACAGTGACATGACATCGGTTTGTAGATTCAGCATTTAGCTTAGGCTTAAAGGACAAATAACATTGACTTTCCTTCAGATGCTAACTTACCACGTCATGAAAACAATGAAAGACAAGCATTGTTAGCATCCATGTTTACATATAAAGAAACAGGCTTGTAGAACTTCACTAATTTTTCTCAGGGTCCTCCAGGCAATGAGACACAGCGTCCTTCTGAAGCAGTCTGGCTTCAGAGCCCATACGACCAATTGCTTTGACTGTTTTGCCTGGAATTTGCTGTCTTTAGGAGTCTTACTCCTCTTAGACCTGCTTGAGTCTAAATCAACTTCTTAAAGGAAGTATGCATTATTCAATTCTCTCGAGTAACAGAACTTACAGAATGAACCTCCCTCTATAACAGAAAGGAGATTTATTAGAATGACTTATAGACTGTGGTCCAGCTAATCCAACAATGGCTGGCTATGAACAGAAAGTCCAAGAAACCAGTGGTGGTTCAATCCATGACTCAGCTGGGCTTCAGCATCTGCTGGAGTCCCAAAGAAGGAGGCTCTAATGCCAGCAAAGAAAGGGACTTGCTTGCAAGGCGAGGGCAAGCAGGCAAAGGGTAAAAGTCTTTCTTCTTCCAAGTCCCAATATAGGCTTCTAGAGATGATGTGGGCCACATAGGAGGGGGGCGGGTTCCCAGCTCAAAAGAGCTGGATTAAAGGTGTATCTTCTGATCTCTGATACAGATTAGAAGTGGATCTTCCTACTTCAAATTAAGCAAAATTCCTCACAGGTGTACCCTCCATTTTGGGGTTTTAGTTAACCCAGAAGTAGTCAAGTTGACAATCAAAAATAGGCGTCATAAGTCCACTCCTTGTCAATTTGACACGCAATCTCCTTATGTTGTGATTAATTTATAAATGAGAACAATAATCATGTCATAATAACACTAAACATGATATAACTATTCTGTGTACAGTCATAAATACATTATATAGTTAACCAGGTCATAATTATGTCTAACATGATATAACTATCCCTGTACAATCACAAACACACTATAAATTTAGAATAGGTGGCAATGTCCCTTGAGGGATATTCTTTAGTATCTCAAACTTAAATATGGTAACCATTGATACTCTCTTCATTGATGTTGCATCACAAGATAAAGAAATTGAGGAAAGAAAAAATATCTGTACAAATACATTCTTAACAAAATATAACAGAAACACTCATGTCAGTTATAATCTTTGTTTCTGTAACTGACTACATGGCCTTAGCTGGTATTTTTAACTACCCATTGTATGCTTCCTCCCTGTTCAGCAAGCACCTCAACAGGTCTTGGACCTTTTCCTGGAGGAGTGACCCATGCCTTCATTCCTGGTGGATCTGTGACCTTATCTTCCTGCCTGGATCAGGCTGTTGTAATTTCCCATTGATTTTAATCACAGGACATGGTAGCACTAAGAGACACCTTAAAGAATTTCCTGCCCTCCAGACATAATCTTTCGTACCTCCAATGTGGAGAAGCAATCCAGTTGCCCCAGAGTAATCTGGATCAATCACTCCTCCTAACATTGTCATTCCTATTTTAACCTGTTGGTTTAAGGACATCAGAAGCTAAAACTGGCCAGGGGAAAGTCTGAGCTTCCAGTTTAATGGAATGTTTAGTGTGGCTTCTGGCAGAAGTGCTCCACCCTCTGCAACCAAAACTTCTAGGCCAGCAACACTTAAGGTCTCAGGAACAGGAAGCAAACATTTTCCTAGTGGGTCACGGGCGGGGGGGGGGTCATAATGAGTGAAACTATTCTCTTTTCCATCCTCAATTCCTGGATCCATGGATCGTGGCCAGGGGAGAAACCATATCATATATTAGACACTGATTCAAAGCATATACTACCCTCTGGAATACCCTGCCCCAGCCCTCCAGACGGCTGCCACTTAATCGACACTGTAATTGCATCTTTAAAAGGCCACTCCATTTTCCTCTAAAGCCAGCTGCTTCAGGATGGTGGCGAACATGGTAAGACTAATGGGTTCCATTATCACGGGCCCATTGTCATACTTCCCTGGCTGTGAAGTGAGTTTCTTGGTCAGAAGCAATACTACATAGAATACCATGATGGTGGATAAGGCATTCTATAAGTCCATGGATGGTGGCTTTGGCAGAAGCATTACACGCAGGAAAAGTAAATCCATAACCAGAATACATATCTACTTCAGTAAGACAATGCATTGTCCTTTCCATGGAAGAAGTCGTCCCATGTAGTCAACCTGCCACCAGGTCTCTGGCTAGTCACCCTAGGAATGGTGCCATATTTGGGGCTCAGTGTTGGTCTTTGTTACTGGCAGGTCTGGCACTCAGCAGCAGCCGTGGCCAGGTCAGCCTTGGTGAGTAGAAGTCCATGTTGTCAAGCCCTTATAACCCTCATCTCGGCCACCATGACCACTTTGTTCACGTGCCCATTGAGTAATGATAGTGAAGGCTGGGGACAGAGGCTGACCGTCCACAGCATGGGCCATCCCGTCTATGTGATTCCTGAATTCCTCTCCAGCTGAAAACATGATTTGATGAGCATTTACATGGAACACAAGTATCTTCACATCCTTTGCCCATTTGGAGAGATCTGTCCACATACTTCTTCCCCAGACGTCTTTCTCACTAATTTTCCAATCATGCTGTTTCCAAGTCTCTGACCATCTGGCCAATTCATTGGCTACAGCCCTTGAATCAATGAACAATCATACATCTGGCCATTTCTCCTTCCAAACACCATGTATGACAGTGTGTACTGCCTGAAGTCCTGCCCACTGTGAAGATTTCTGTCAGAATTGCCCCAGCTCAAAATATTGGGGTTAAAGGTGTGTTCTACCTCACAGATATGGATTAAAAGTAGAACTTTCTCCCTCAAATTAAGCAAAAATCCTCCACAAGTAATTGGCAACTAAGACTAGTCATCACAAAGAAGATACTAATTACCTTTAGTCTGTAATTCTTCTGCATACAGACATGTATGCAGCCTTAGCCCCGGACTTTCCTACTACAGATTCAGGAGCCCCTGTTTGCTGCTGTAACAACAGATCCATTCACTATGGGGCCTTTACTTTATTATTAAAAGGGAGAGCCATGAAAGTACTTCACCGACCAGTTATTGTGTTGGGAACGGTCCTGTTTTAAATCAGAGAGGCAGATGTGTTAGGGAAATCATGAGTCCTTTTTTCTAATAAGCCCATGAAAGTACTAACATCTTCATCTGTTAAGATTTACTTTGCCTCTTTGGATGAGGTAATTACTCATGGGGTATTTTTTGGTTTTAGCCAATGATCATTCATGTCCGGTAGCATCTTCAGAATGGCCAACCCTGTTCATTAGTGATTGGATGGAGAGGTGCTTAAGAGGTTAGAAAAGAAGACCCCTGGGCACGTCTTAGAACAGGTCTCAACCTTCCCAATGATTTGATCCTTTAACATAGCTCCTCATGTTGTGCTCCAACCATACCATTATTTTTATTGCTACTTTTTAAAACTGTAGTGTTGCTAGTTATAAATCATAATGTGAATATCTGAGATGCAGGATATCTGATGTTTGACCCCTGTGAAAGGGTCATTCAATCCCAAAGGGCTTTCAAACTACATGTTGAGAGCCTCTGTCTCAGATGGTATTTCAAGTAAGGATTAACTAAGAAGGACATGTTCCACTCTGAATGTGGGCACCACTATTCCACAGTGTGGAACCCATAGGGACTAAAGGAGACAGGAGCGGCCTGGTGATGCGGGTACAACATCTCTCCCTCTCACTTCCTGTTACCACTGGTTGAACTGGTCCCAGCACATTCTTCCACAAGGATGTATGGAAATGTCTTAAGCTGGCAGTCATAACAAAACTTTCTTTACTTTCATTATTTGCTCATGTATTGTGTAACACAAGTTGAAAAAAACTAATATGGGTACCTTAAATGTGTATATTTTTACACATTTATTTTATAAAAATAAAATAAAAAATTTGCTACATACAAAAATAATTTGAATGAAGCAAAGTAGAACTGAAAAAAATTAATTTCTTAGTTTCTACTGAGACGCTAAATATAACTGTACAATTGACCAGATGTGATGGCTGTACTTTACTCATTTCCTAGGTTCAGTTTTAAGGTTTGATGCTAAATAGAATAGCAAGGGTTTCTACTTGGGATCAGGTTTTTCCTTTCTCATTTCTAAATGCTGGAAAATTAATTAGGCCTCTTTTAGTAGCTTATATTAATTTATAGTATTTTTTTTTTTTGAGACAGGGTTTCTCTGTGTAGCCCTGGCTGTCCTGGAACTCACTCTGTAGACCAGGCTGGCCTCAAACTCAGAAATCCACCTGCCTCTGCCTCCCAAGTGCTGGGATTAAAGGTGTGCACCACCACCGCCCGGCTAATTAATTAAATAAAAATTAATTTTTAAAAGCTGGGCAATGGGGGCACATGCCTTTAATCCCAGCACTCAGGAGGTAGACATAAGTGAATTTCTGAGTTTGAGGCTAGCCTGGTCTACAGAGGGAGTGCCAAGACAGCCAGGGCTACACAGAGAAACCCTGACTCAAAAAATCAAAGCAGATCAATTAGAAACAAACAAACAAGCAAGCAACAAAAAACCAATCCAATTAATTCTTAGAAACTTCCCAATCGTTAATTGAATCCTCTTTTCTGTTTTTGTATTTATTGCCCATGGACTTTGGAAAATGTAGGGAACCTTAGACTTATTCTTTCATTCTAAATTTGGCAACAGTATGGGTTTTGCACAATAATTCTTGGGCCGTGTCAGGTTTTTAACCACTCTCTTCTCAATGCTGTTTCTAGTGCCAACCTTTTTTTTTTTTTTTTTTTGGTTTTTCGAGACAAGATTTCTCTGTATAGCCTTGGCTGTCCTGGAACTCACTCTGTAGACCAGGCTAGCCTCGAACTCAGAAATCCGCCTGCCTCTGCCTCCCAAGTGCTGGGATTAAAGGCATGCGCCACCACTGCCTGGCTTCTAGTGCCAACCTTTGTGTATTGCATTATAATCTGTCTAAGCGTCTACCTCCATCCCTGGGGCAGAAGCCCCGAATGAGGTGTGTGCACTTGCTCTCCCTGTTCTATACTATGGAGTTCTAGGAAGAGAAGTAAGGTATGAAGTTCATACATGTCTTCCTTCCATTCTGTGTTCACTAGGACACAAGATCTGGTCATGCCAAGGACGGCTGTTATTATTGTTTGGCTCAGCATAGACTCTTCTGTTGGGGATAGCATGAAGTAAAGAAGACTCATTTGTTACGCTATGTGTCAAGCACTTTGCATTCGTCAATTCAGTTTATCCACATTAGATATGAAGTATTACCAGTACATTACTGAATCATATACTGAAGGCTGGAAAGGTCAAGTCACATACCTTCCAAGTGCTAAACCCAGCTCACCCGGTCTTATGTTTCCTGGGTCTTATGCTTATACTCCTGACTGATAGCATATTTACTGCGTATATATATATTTTTAAAGGAAAATAATATAACAAGCACACATGTAGGCATACGTTTTTGGTGACCTACTTTTAATAAGGGTTCAACCCCTCCTCTAGCCCACCGACCAGCAGAGGTAGTGGAAGAGAAAGGTTATTAGGATATGGGGGAAGTGGACCGGTTCAGCAATAGTTCTTTGGGGGTGAGCTTGGTCAGTCCTTTCAGCAAGCAGACACCAGGCAGCTGTAGTTCAATCCTGAAGAAACTGCAAGGCTCGCCAACCAGCCTGAGGCGAGGCAGCGGAAGTGACAAGCTGCTGCAGGAGCCTCGAGAGCAGCTCTTGGCATGGTTCTCTCAGTGGCAGTGTTACCGCAAGTTGAGCTCAACAACCCTATGTAAGGAGAAGCAATACAAGTGTGTCATTAGTGAAGAACAGCAAGGTGGAGCCTGGCTCAGTGCTCATCTCCCACTTGTGTGTGGGCTTGTACTTATACTCCATCATGTGTCCTTTTACATGTTTGCTACGTCAAAACATCCTTTCACCTGTGTCTGCTTCAGGAAAACATTCTTCCCTGTGTCTGCTCCTGCAAAACGTCCTTTGACATAACTAACGTTACAAAGAAACTACACGTTTCCACTTCACACACATATATAACTCAATGGAAAAAGAAAGACATTGTCGTGAATTGTACACACCCTTCACGCTCTTACCCCAAAGGCCACCATCATTAGCATTTGTTGGTTATTCCAATGCATGCATGCATTTCCCACTTTATTTTTGGAGACAGGATCATACTGTGTAGTTCCGGCTGGCCTGGGACTTGCTATGATGGCTTCAAACTCACAGAGATCCCCCTTCCTCTGCCTTCTGAGAACTAGACACATACCATCATGCCTGGCTCCTTTGCTGACTTTTTGTTGAAAGTTTGCTTATTGTACAAGCTCACCTGCTTCTTCCTTTTTCACCTGATAAGGTATTTATAGGATCCTCATAACATCGCTGTTCTAGAACTTGTGATCAAACACAAGCACCTTGGGGAGGAAATGATTTCTTTTATCTCACACATCTACAGCACAGTCCATTCACGAAGTCAGGGATAGGACCTCAAATATGGCAGAAACCTGGAGGCAGGAGCTGATGCAGAGGCCATGGAGGGGCGCTGCTTACTGGCTCGCTCCTCATGACTTGCTCAGTCTGCTTTCTTATAGAACCCAGGACCACCAGCTCAGGGATGGCACCCACCCACAGTAGGGTGGGCTCTACTTCATCAATCAGAAATTAAGAAAATGCCCTACAGATTTGCCTACAGCCTGATCTTAGGGAGGTGTTTTCTTAATTGAGGCTCCCTCCTCTCAGATGACTCTAACTTGTGTCAAGTCGACATAAAAACCAGCCAGTAGAAGCTCAGAAAATGATTTTTCTTGCAGTAACATATATAAGTATTTGATTCAGTTAGTCTTTTTTTTTTTTTTTTTTTTAAATAGCCTTCTGGGTTGTCTTCCTTCTTTTGTTGATGTAAGTGATGTATCTAACAGAAGCAAGTTGTATCTCTCAGGCTCACCAGTGCCCCCTTTTCACTTTTTATCTTATCGTTATCGTAAGGACTACCAGGCTCATGTTAATGAGACAGTACTTTGTCATTTGGGCAATATCTGTGTCTTCTACTTCCTGCCTTAAGGACTTTCAATTGCAGCTATAGCTTGAAATGCCCTAAGCTACTTTGAGGGCCTAACAATTCAAATCAGCAGCAGAGAGTGAGTATTAAAGAATCAGGAGACAAAGGGAGATGGGAGGCATCTTTTCCCTGTTCAACCACCATTCCCAAGGTATCTCGAAACATAGCAGTCTTAGGATTCTGGTAGATGAAGAGTGTGTGTGTGGTACATGCCTGCTTAGTAATATGCTGGGTTTAGTGCTGGACCAAGTTAATACCTTTTGTGGGGAAGAGGGTCTGGGAAGGAATGCTTAATTGGCTAAGCCCTTCTGGCCTTTAGGTACCTCATTAATATGGAGATCTGTCTTGAGGCTACTTGTGTGACTTGTGGTCAAGCCTTCTACTTGTGGAGGGGCTAGTAGGGGCATTGCCCTTATGTGACTGAAAGACACAAATCTATGGAGGCTTCATGTCAGGAGCCTGGAGTCTGGGAGTGTGGCCAAACTCTTATTGTTCCTTGCAGGGGATTCTGCAGGGTCACCTGGGTTTTATACGTAGCTCAACCAGAAATCAGGCTGTCCCACAGTAATATACCTGCACTGTGCCCTCTTTCTCTACCTTTTTCCTGTTTTTCTTTACTCCCACTTTTCTACGCTCTTGGGTGATGCAGCAACATATAAATGTGTTTGACTCAGGCTGTTTGTTCTGAAGAACTCAGACTTAAAAAGCAGAGATAACTCAGATTAGGCTTTTGGAGTTGTATTCTCTCCAATCTGATCCCAGTAGGTACCCTGTTGTTGATAAGAAGGGATGGCAGTCTCCTCTACCTATACTAGCGTACAACTAAAGTTTGTATTTGGGGTTAGTTGGGATGCAGTAAACGGAACCCAAGTTAACCTACATAGAGACAGTGGCATTGTGACAGTCATAGGAGCAGCATGCTGGTTATTTGGCTGTTGGTTCTCTGCTCCGACCCCACTTTACTGAGTTTTGCTTTCTGATGTTTGAAAGCCATCTTCCTCTTTAGCATCCACTAAATGGATGCTGAGGGACTAGAGGAGAGGAGAGGAGAGGATCCCATCCTCTCCCTGTTTTCTGTGACTCTCAAAGATGTTCTGGCTACGTGTAATAGATGTGAACAGTGGAGTGGCAATCATACTGCCTTGATCCACGGGATCTAGCTTGCGGGGAGGTTGACTAGGGTGGCTTTTGGATCCTAATATTTTCTAGGGTGAAAGTAGAAGGTTCATCACTGGTTGATAATATGATTTGTATAACAATAACAATGACAGTATTTTCTTAAAATGACTACCGGTAGTGAGGAACTGTAACCAGCCATTATATCTTCATATACATTCATATGATGGAATTGCATTTTCTCACTTTCTTTCCAGGTCTCAATTTGTTCACGCATTCAAAGGCAACTCTGTGAAATGATGAGGCACAGCCTTGAGGAAGCATCTACAATGTCATCACAACTGTATACTTCCCCACTGTTTTCCTGAAGAGGCTCTTAATTCCCCCAGCCCCCAGGACAGTTCTCCACTGAGATGGAGAGCTCAACTTTGTTGACAGTCAGACAGGAAGAAACATCTCTGTAGGTACTTTCATAAATGAAGTATTGGCTCTAGACTGTCTATGGAGTCTTGGCTCTAGACCATCTTACAGAGGAGTCAATGAATCTTTAGATGAGTTATGTAGTTATTTTCCTTTATCCCGACTACATAATTAGAATAAATATTACTGATACAGAAGCACTTTTGTAAATTAACATTAGACTTGCAAGGAAAATAAAAAATGCTAATGATTGCCATGGGAAACTCCTTGAAGTTACTGCCACCCTTTGCCAAGAGAGTAAATATAACATAATACATCTCCAGAGAAATTGCAAATATTACTGCAAAAGACTCAAACAACTCAGGGGCGTTCATCTCCAGTCTATTACAGTTTAACTCTTGATCTGAAAAAAACACACAGATACTGTGGGGGAAAACTTGGAAGGCTGTGTAAATTGGTGGTACACACAGCCCGACATTCAACTGCTTTTTGATGAAAGTGCTAAGCAGACACATTAAAGAAATATCCTCTCAGTATATACTGCTAAGTGCTAGTGAGATTGTATATACACGTGCAGACAAATGGAAGTACAAGTCAATCTCTCAGTGGTTAAAAAAGAAGATGAAAGACTTACATGTAGCACTTAAACTATGACTGTACTAGAGAGAAATATGGTAGGAATATGTCAAGACCATAGGACAGGCCAGGGCTTCTAAAACAAGCCTCCAAATCACAAGAGGCAACCCCCAAAGCAGACAAGTAACATTATCTTCAACTAAAATGGACCCAGCAAAAGAACAGCTAACAATGAAAAGAGGAATTTACAACACAGGAGAAAGTATTTACACACTATACACCTGACAAGAACTTAACATATAGAACGTATAAAAGATTAAAAGTCAATAATCAAAGTTAAGTGATCTGTTTTAATAGATGTAAGTTGGCATTTTGACAAGAGAAGACACAGAAATTATTAGGGGAAAATGCTCAGAACCAAATTATTGAAGAAGTACAATTCAGAACAATGGTGGTCTTACTTTCCTCAAGTTAGAATGCTGTTATTATTATTACTTATCTTATTATTTTAAAAATGAAAGAAACAGGAGTTGGTGTGAATGTGGACAACAGGGAACTCTTTCTGATGGGAATATAAATTATTACAACCGTAATGGAAGAATGGTAGCTCCTCAAAAAATTATAATCATAAGATCTGGCAGTTCCACTGTCGAATGTATATTCGAGGATACAGAACAGTATGCTGAAGACATCTGTTCTCACATGACTGAAATGCCTTTCACCACGGACAAGAAGTGGGAACAAGCTAAGGATGCATTAACAGCTCAATGGATTTTAAAATGGGATCTGTACACACAATGGAGTACTATTAGGCTCTGAAGATAATGAAATCCTGGCCTTTGCAGTGGCTCAGATGGGCTGGACATCACTGTTCAATAGCACCAGTGTAGCACAGAACCACAAGCCTCAAAGGCTCTCACACCTATGTGTACCATGGAAGTGTTCTCATAGAAGTTGGGAGGCAAGGATTAGCAAGGTTGTTCAACTGTGGGGAGCTGACAGAAGGCGGCTATCATCCTTGCAGCCATCTTGAGCCATATACCCTGACAAGAGATTTGATTACAACAGCCTACAATAGCTGAGCACACTCTGATAACATCTTGTTTTAGATACCCAGGATCTTCCCTTGGGTGTGTGAGACTTAAAGGTGTGATTTAGAGACTTAAGGGCTTGACTTAAGGTGTGATTTAGAGATAAGACCTAAGGGCATGACTTAAGGGTGTGACTTAGAGGTGTGGCTTAGAAGTGAGACATATAAAAGGCAAGAGGCAGACAGAAGAAATTATTAGGTATTAGGCACTTGGCACTTGGATGGAGAACTTGGCATTAGACACTTGTACTCAAAGGGCACTATTAAGGGAGCTTGGAAAGAAGCTTGGAACTTGTAGGCACTAGGGACTAGGAACTCAAGACTTGGGACTTGGACTAGGAAGAGAGACTGAAGAATAGACGGGATTAAATGACACTCTGTCTGGTCTCCATTCCTCGAGTCTGTCCTCACTCTCTCTCCTCACTCTCTCTCGCTGAACCTCGACCCACAGACTGGAGCAGCCTGGGGCAGTGTGGGCTCTAACAATTTAGCCCCCAAGGCTTTCAGCAGTGTGGTCCAACACCGATAGAGCAGTTTGTTACACTTTGGCCCCCAAACGTGGGGTAGAGTGGTTCTCAACATTCAATGAGGTCGAAGGTACAATTAGATGGGAGGAGAAAGCTCTAAAGTGCTCTGGCACAGCAGGGCGACTATCGTTCACAACAGTGTATTTTAAAAATCTAAGCTGGGCGGTGGTGGCGCACGCCTTTAATCCCAGCACTTGGGAGGCAGAGGCAGGTGGATTTCTGAGTTCGAGGCCAGCCTGGTCTACAGAGTAAGTTCCAGGACAGCCAGGGCTATACAGAGAAACCCTGTCTCGAAAAGCCAAAAAAAAAAAAAAAAAAAAAAAAAAAATCTAAGAGAGCAGTATTTTGAGTGTTTTCATCATGAAGTAAATGATGCGTGTTTGAGGAGAGAGCCGTTTCTAACCTGACAAACATTATGTGAAGTGCCACGTATGAAAACATGACATTTTCCAATGACTACACATGAATGTAACAAATACATGGCAGGTAAAAATCAACTTTATTTTAATCCACAAAGACTATTTTTAAGAGAAAACAAATCAGAGAACAAATACTACCTCGTTGTGGTTTTAATTTATGTGTCTCTGACAACTGCTCATGTTTCAGTTTAATTCAGTTGATCGTTGAAGCAACTGGAAACCCACTCATCCAAGGAAAGCAAGAATACTGTATGTTATTCATTTGATAATCAACTTATGTGTGTCCATGTGGTTATTTGAATGAGAACTGTCCTCCATTGACTCAGGTGTTGAAAACATGGTCCCCAGATGATATTGCTAATTGGGGAAGCTTAGGGGTGACCTTGTTGGAGGAATGACTTCCCTGGGGGAGGACTTTGAAAGTATAGAGCCTCACCCTATTTCCAGTTTTCATTTCTGCTTCAAGATGTCAATCAGGGATGTGAGCTCTCAGCTTCCAGATCCCATTCATTGCCTTGACTGCTTGCCACCAAGCCTCCCACCATGATGGACTCTTAATGCCTCTGACTCCATAGCCAAAATAAATCAGTCCCGTCTATAAGATGCTAAGGTCCTAGTGTCTTGTTATGGCAGCAGATCAGAAACTAATGCCATAAGTGAATCAAATGGTTGCTTAGTCTTTCAGACTGGTAAGTACCATATCCTGTATAGGTTGTGTGCGGGAGGATTTTCCTTGTCTAATCTATTTAAATATTAGTGCAGCAGGAGGCCTGTGATTGGACAGGGAAAAGGGAGGCAGAGCTAAGAGTTGCAGAGAGGGGTGTGTGTGTGTGTGTGTGTGTGTGTGTGTGTGAGAGAGAGAGAGAGAGAGAGAGAGAGAGAGAGAGAGAGAGAGAGAGAGAGAGAGAGCACCAAGATGGAGGCAGATGAACAGGAAGAAGATCTTAAATAGCCACAGGTCTTAAATAGCCACAGGTAGTTATGAATATCATGTAGGGATAGAATGATTGGAATAACTTGCCTATTCTAGGTGGGCAGCTTGTACCACTATCAATTGGCCTTGAAATTATTGTGTGGGCATCTCTTGAATTGAGAATTTATTGATATATAAATCTGACTGGTTAATTAAAAGTTTCTCGAGTTTTGTTTTACCAAGTAACTGGGTATTGTGATATCTAACCTTGAGGTGGGTGGTCATTAAATGGGGCTAGCATGGCAGTGACCACGACAAGGGAAATTAGTGAGATGGGTAGAGACAGCCCGCTAGCTAGAGAACAGGACCACACAGGGGCAGGAGTTTGGTGGCAGTAGCTCAGAAAGCCTGCTGGACTCCTTTTTAATTACCTCCCATAACAGTTGTGTAATTGTTGAGGTTTGGAGAATTAGGTGTCCCAGTCTCATGTGTTGAGCAATTGCTTCCAACTGGTGGTATTTGGGAAGGTTGAAGAAATTTAG
The DNA here is from genome assembly GCF_011762505.2 of Arvicanthis niloticus. Taxonomy (NCBI): domain Eukaryota; kingdom Metazoa; phylum Chordata; class Mammalia; order Rodentia; family Muridae; genus Arvicanthis; species Arvicanthis niloticus. The sequence goes on from NC_133429.1 coordinate 40,926,631, forward strand.
GAGGTGAGACTTATTTTGTAAGAAGTACGTCATTGAAGAGTGACTGTGAAGGACTCATCTCCCGTCCTTTTCCTCACTCTCTGCTCTCTGTCTACCATGAAGTGAAGAACTACCTCTGCCACACACTTGGTCCTCCATGATATTCTGTCTCTTCAGGGGATCAGAATCAATGAAGCCAAGAGCTATGGACATGTAAGTATAAAGTGATGAGCTAAATTAAATATTTCTTGGATCTGGCATTTGTTGCTAGGTGTCATCAATCCTACAACTGCCCTGCCCCCATCTGCCCTGTGGCCTGCTTAGTACCTTTTGGGACTATGAAAACAATCCAGCCAAGAGAAAGTTCTCAGGTCAGTTCCAATTAGATTTTTCTATCTCCTACAACCAAAGTGTGTTGTTGTCAGCAACAGAATCTTACTATATAGTTCCAGGGGGTGGGGGACAAGCAAGAACAATGACAATAGCTATGCTGTTTGGGGGTCCATTTGAAGCTCCCTTACCATTACTTCATAGAAAAGTATCCCACACCTTGCACTGTGACTTTCATTTTATAACCCATGTCTTCTGAGAGAAGTGTTGTTCACCCATGCAGTGTAGCCTGTGTTCAAACTCCTTCCTCATGTTAATTATATTTTTAATAAGCTTATAAATACTGGGCTTCCTTAAGGATAGAAGTGGTGTAGTGTTTACAAGTCCTTGAGTCTATTGTTATCATAGAAAGTTGATTTTTTTTTCCCCCTGCACTTATGACAGGTTTTCTGGGATAGGTATTCAAGGTTGTCAGTTCCTATCCTTTAGAATTTGAAATACATTATCCCAAACCCACTGACCTTTAAAGTTTCAGTTGAATTAATTTTGTATTATTCTGATAGGCTTGCCTTTGTATGTGGCTTGGTGCTTCTTTCTTGCTGTCTTCACTATGCTTTCTGTGTTCTGTATATTTAGTGTTTGGTTTATAACGTGATGAGGAAAGTTCATCTCTGGTCTTCTCTGTTTGGTGCCGTAATTGCCTCCTGTATGTGCCCTGGCATCTTTTTCTCTAACTCCGGGAAATTTTCTTCTATTATTCTTTTGAGAATGTTTATGGGCCTTTAGAACAGGATTCTTCACCTTTGCCTATGTATATAATGCATAACTTTACTCTTTCTAGAGTCTCACATGGACCTTGCAGTTCTCACTGCTGTTTTCTAACTTTAGCTTTGGCCTTGTTGGGTTGTCAAGCTCTTCCATCTTGTCTTCAGGCCTCATACTTCGTTCTTCCTTGATACACGCTTTGCTGAGAATCCCCACAAAGGTTTTTATTTGACTTACTATATTTTAAATTTTTATTCAGTTCCTTTCCTCTGATCAGTTACTCCCTAGAATGCAAATTGAATGATGAACGTTTCTTTAGATAACTTAACCCATAAAGACAATATGTAAATCTTTGGATGACAACCTAAAAACTGTAGATGACCAGATTCTTTTTAAAAAAATAAATAAATATTTATATACATTATATATAGATATATATGTGTATATAAAAATTATGTATATATACATATATGTATAAACATATATATATATATATATATATATATATATATATATATATATACACATAGACACACACACACACACACACACACACACACACACACACACACACTGTAGCTGTCTTCAAACACACCAGTAGAGGGCATCAGATCCCATTACAGTCACCATGTGGTTGCTGGGAATTGAACTCAGGACTTCTGGAAGAACAGTCAGTGCTCTTAAAAGTGGAGCCATCTCTCCAGCCCCCAGATTTGTAGTTTTAAGTATGTATATATATGTGTATGGGGGTGGGGTGAGGTGGGAGGTGTATATATACCTGTTTGAATACAGGTACCTGTGCAGCTCACAACAGAGCATCAGATCTCCTGGATCCGGAGAAAGAGAAAATTGTGGGCTGCTGACTTGGGTGCTAGGAACTAAACTTGGGTCCTCTGTAAAAGCAATACAGGGTATTAACCACTGGGCTATCCCTCTGTCCCTGAAGCCTGTTTGTTTTTAATTAGTAATCACAAAAATCTCTGAGTCTGAAATCACTGTGTGTATATAGAAAAGTGTTCAGCTGTTCAGCATATAAGCCACTGACATGTGGAAGTTTTCAGTGTATGCTCAAAAAAAAAAAAAAAAATCTATCTCAAAGATCTCATTTGCCAAACGGTCAGAAATCTGAAACAACACTTATCACAGCAAACCAGAACTGGATACAATGTAAAGATCAAGAGATCATGCAGAGGCCAGTCCCAAAGAACACATCCACACTATAGGCCCTATATTTATGGCTCAGGGAACATCACAGAGGAGGATGGAGCAACTGTCAGAACCAGAACGCCGAAGAGTCTGCCGTGATACAACCTCTCCCAGAGATGGCTGCATAAACAAGGCTGGAACCATGTCGATATTAATGGGCCTGTCAACATGGGGGGCAAGGGAACTTCTTGGAATCTCAGTTCTACACAAAGAACTACAGGCAACTAATGATGGCCAGAAAAGGGAGAATCAGCCTCATCCAGGGATGAGACTCCTTATTGGTTGTCCAAGGCAAGAGATCAGCCCTGAAGTCATATACATATACAAACAACAAAAATGGACTCAACAAGTTGTATTTATATGTATATTTGATTACACTACACACACAGAGACACTTTCCCCAACGTGTGTGTGTGTGAGAGAGAGAGAGAGAGAGAGAGAGAGAGAGAGAGAGAGAGAGAGAGAGAGATGTATAATTAAAGAAAAAGGCTATTGAATTTAGAAGTGCAGAAAAAAACAAAGGGGGGGGGGTAATAGGGAGGGGATGGAGGGAGGAAAGAGAGAAGGGAAAGTGATATATTTCTATTTCAATTAAAAATATCCTAAAAAATTTTATTAAGTGGAGAAACTTGCTTGCGGTGATTAAGACTTAGCTATTAGGTAGCTTTTTCTAGCCTATTGTTTCTGACACTCTGAGAGGCCTTCATGGTCTTCTCTTTGCTATCAAAAGTGTCTTTCCAGAAAGGACTCAAACTCATGAATGAGAGTTATTTTCATGGTAAGAAAGATTAGTACTTTCATCTAAAGGAATGATATTAAATAATGGTTTTCAGCAAGCTGAGAGACTATTAATATTATAAGAATTGTTTAAGTTCCTCTTGAAATTCTGACTGTATAGGGCTGGCTTCTGTTAATTGAATAATTTTTTTTTAATATGTGCTTTTGACAGGCAATATGCAAATAGACGGCTCACCAACCTGTCTTCATCCCGAATTCAGGACCAGAAAGTAATGTCTAGGGAAATCTCATTAGTGACTTCTGATTTTCCATTAAGCTTGTCTCTAAAAATCATCGTATATAATGTTGGCGTATCCCCTGACCAAGTTTTCCACATTTAACTCTTTCCCTCCGCAGGTAGCTCCCAACACACAGTATTTCAGTTAAACAAAAGCAAAGCTCACTTAATAACAACTACCTCTCAGGTGTGAAATTAGGAATTTTTCTAGGTTAACACTGTGTAGGGAGATACTCTCTCAGGACACTGAGAACTGGCCCATCGTATTTCCCAATGAACCATGTGATCATGGAATCAAACACCAGAAGCTCTACAATGAACTGTGCTGCCAAGCCATGATACCTGGTAGGTTCAGTATATTAAATGCATCTGACCTGACATCTTTAATTTACGCTGGGCTTATCTGACGCAATTCCATGGTAAATGAAGGGATCCTGGGAACGTGTCCCAGGAAGCTGGTTTATTGCAGTGATCAGACTTCGAGCTGATAGCCATGCCAAGTTGTTTTTCCTTGTAACTGATTTACAGATAGAGACATAGGTGTTGCCTGGTTTCAGTTTCCCTTTCAAGTTCTTCCGCTTCTCAGCATAACTGCAACGTTTTGCATAGAGTGTGGTTTTCTTCATATCCAGGTAAACGTCTGTGGAATGTGAAAGTTACTTTTCTCCACTTTCTTCTCTAGCATTGGCAGCCACTGTGAGTGCTTTACTCCTCTGTACTAGAGAAAAAGCACAGGGATGATAAAATAATTCCATCTCCCCCTTTGGGGAATTTCACATGAGACAACAAAGTTGCAGCAGAGACTCCATTAGAATTTCTTAGCCTGGAGGACACATGTTAATCTCAGACCTAGGAAGTAAACTCATTCATAACTCCTGTGTTTACTAGATCTGCCAAACAATGCTTGCCTGCTCCCGAATTCACCCCCACAAATGACAGATACATAATGCAATTACTTAACAGAGGAAAATGTGCCGAGAATTTTCTACTCTCACATACTTGGTAAATGAAATTAAAGTATCTGAATGGGGACTATAAAAAAAAAGTTGTTTTTCAGACTAGAAGATGTTTTCGGGAATATTGCCCATCAGTGATACTGTAAATCCACTCGCCTGTAAGACAAAGTTGTTCTTGGACCAAGAAAAACTCACCTTTAGTGTCTTCTTAAAGAGAATTCATTCTTATTTTTCACCTGTTTAGAAATCTCTTCCACAGCGTTCAAATTAACATGGCCTCCCCAGGTTACTCTTTTTTTTCTCACTTAAGGGTTTTTTTTTGTTTGTTTGTTTTTTTGTTTTTTGTTTTTCCATTTTAAGAGTCATTGCAATTTACAGTAAACTTGCTTCTTTGTTGTTGTTGTTGGTGGTGGTGGTGTTTTTTATTTACCTAATTAGTATCAGCCATCTTGGCAACAATGAATTTTTATGACATTGTGGAATTAAAAAGAAATCTTACGTATCCCAGGGAACTAGGGCCTTAAGGGAGTCCGTCTGTGGGAGGGATTTGGTAAACAGTCGGTAGATCCGCGGTGACAGAGCCACAGGACAAGGTGCTCCTGTGAGCCGGCATCACCCAGCTAATTATCCTCAATTTGCTCCACGTCCTGTAGCTCAGACAGTCTTAGAAACAGAAGATAAAGCCGCGGTGATAACTGCAAGCCTACCATGGCTCTACCCAGGCGGAGGCAGGAGAACTAAAGATCCAAAGGTAGCCTCGATTATACAGCATGATTTTATCTAAAACAAACAAGGCGCAATACAGTTAGTTTACCCAAGTGTGTGGAGGGGGTCTCGAGAGCGCATGGAGTAACTGCGTGTCTCTAGGATTCTCTGCCCTTGCTTCTGCTGCTTTCAACCTTGGGGATCCCTGTCTTGTGCCTTAGAGGCACAAGAAGCACACAGCAGTAGTCATGGCCTCTGGACACTAGGTGGCGTAACACTTCTCCCTCAGCGTGGCAACCTAAAAAAAAAAATCCTTTATTGACTTAACTCGATCTGTGTTACAGGGATTTTGGGGGTACATTTAAATTTATCTTCTAGACTATGTTTCCATGGTAGAAACTTTGAAAATTATAAAACAAAAGAAAAAACCCATAGGCCTATCTGACTCCCCCTTGGGAATCCTCATAATTTAATATATTGGCATATTTCTTTCAACCTGTCTTGCTCATGTCCCACCTTTTAAAGAATAGCTAATTCGTTATACATTTACTGTTAAGTGATTTTCTTCCAAAACATTCTATGTTAGTAAAAGATATTTATGTAAATTATCAAAAAGGCTAGATAATGTTTCCTAATGTGAATAAACCTTGATTACTATAATTAATCTCTCGATGGCAAAAGTTGAGTTATGTCAGTTCCTTAGTTTGTACTAACTTGTTCTGCCATACTATCATGTGGCCCATAAAACTCATTCATTCATTCATTCATTCATTCATTCACTCACTCACTCAAGACAAGCTCTCTGTGTAACTCTGGCTGACCTGGAACTTGATTTGAAGACCAGGTAGGCCTATAACCTATAGAACTGCCTCCTCCCACCTCCCAAGGCAGTTTTTTTTCTTCCATGCTCTTAAAACACCTGCCATGTGTAACAGACCCCAAGACCTTAGCCATCTACCCGCGCCCTCTCCCCAGCCTTGAGCAGGCCTGAAAGACCTTGCTTACCACAGTAGACCAAATAATCAGACCCAGGTGGAGTTACCCACCTTGGCTACAAGTACAACCTGCTACAGGAACTTAGAAGAATAGACTGCCCCCTGAGCTTGCCTTGAGCCGTCTCCAGCTGTTACAAAGGATGGGTTCCCCCATCCATCTACGGCTGAAACAAGAAGGGGTTCGGTGGGGCTTTCCCTTTAAATTAGAAGAGCTGAATATTAAACTTCGAGCCTTGATCAGAAAACTTTGTCTGGCTTCATGCTTCTCTCACCTTTCCATCCCTTTTTTTCATTTCCAGCCCCCCTTTCAGGTGAACTCAGTGGCCGCAGGCGGCTACAGATGCAGTGTCATATTTTATTCAACAGTTTTATTCATTTCTCACCTTTTTTTTTTGTTTGTTTGTTTTGTTTTTCTGAGACAGGGTTTCTCTGTGTAGCTCTGGCTGTCCTGGAACTCACTCTGTAGACCAGGCTGGCCTCGAACTCAGAAATCCGCTTGTCTCTGCCTCCCAAGTGCTGGGATTAAAGGCGTGCGCCACCACCACCCGGCTCTCACCATTTAAAAAAAAAAAAAAAAAAAAGATAACACTATACTGTTAAATAATTTTGTTTCAAAATATTTGTTAGTAGAAATTATTTATAATGGATGCCACGGTAGAAGTACCATCCAAGCCTTGGGACCCCGCAAACACGTGGGCAGCAACACCTGCCAAAACAAGAGCCAAGATCCAACCCATTAAAGCCCAGAGCTGTGGGGCGGTCCCTAAATGCACTCACCGCGCTTTTTGGCTTCTGTAGTTCCACTTCTGGTTAACTGTTCTTATTCATTGACTACGTCAAGCTAAGGTGTGGTTTTGCACTTAAAAATTCACCCTGAGAAAGTCTTGTGACTGCTCGGTGGTGTCGTGGTGTCGCCAGCCAGCTAAGAAAGACTTCTGTTGTCTTAAGCCCATGTTTTTGGGATCTTCTCTGGTGGATATCATCTCACAAGATACACTGACTATGTTGCACCTGCTTGTGTGCCAGTGTGTGTGTACATGTGTGTGTGCATGTGTGTATGTGTGTGTACATGTGTGAGTGTGTGTTTGTATCTTCTTTATTATTTCATTTTTTGAGATTATGACCTAGATTATTTTCTGCTTCTGGATCATTACTCCAAACCTTCTCATATACTCTTTTTCACTCTTGTCCAAATTCATTTTTCATTAATTGTTGTTATTCATATATAGGTGTGTGTGTTCGTATTGTTAAAGATAAGCTGCCCGGTCTGTATAATGTTACCTAGATGCATGTTTTCAGGTCTGATCATTTGTTGTGGAATGACCAGGAGCTGTGCTTGTCCGTGAAGAAGGCTCTGTCTTTTGCTCTCACCATTCACCATTCTTCAGTTGCCTGGGTTCTTTGGGTAGAGTTTGCTTCTATATTTTTAAAACTCTTAATAACAAGAAAACTCTAATAACAAGAGAGAAAAGTCTTGTTATTAAAGAGTAAAGGAAATGGTGGCAGATGCCTTTAATACAGGCACTCAGGACACAGAAGTAGAAGGATCTCTGAGTTTGAGGCCAGCAGGATGAGAGAGAGAGAGAGAGAGAGAGAGAGAGAGAGAGAGAGAGAGAGAGAGAGAGACCTTGTCTCACAAAAAAAGAAAGAAAGAAAGAAAGAAAGAAAGAAAGAAAGAGTAAGTAAGGTTCTGTGCCACTATGCCTAGCAGATATTACATCTAGTACAACTTTACTAATGTTATTTTTATACTAGTTAAAGTGTTTGTTTGATAATTTAATAGACAAAATGCCTTGGTTCATGTTTAATTTTGCCAAGGAAATCGACCCTTTGAAATACATTGGTTTGGTCTGCATGCTAATATTGTTTGTTCACTAATGCAAAGGATTCTTTGTGCTTCATCTATTTCAAGGAATTGTGTAAATTCGTCATGCTGTTAATAAGCACATAAATCAGATATCATACAATACATTTTCAATTTTTTAAAAATTTAACATGAATTTGATTTATGGTCTTTTTGAAATACATTTTTCAGATTTAAACTGAAAATGTCGTGACCTTGCTTATGACTTATTCCATTGATTTGAAGCTTAAAGTCGGCATTCAGAAGATGGGATTAGAAAATATTTATCCACAGTTTTTATTCTTTTAAAAGGTTTTGGGCTGGAGAGATGGCTCAGCAGTTAAGAGCACCGTCTGCTCTCTCAGAGGCCCTGAGTTCAATTCAACAGCACCCACAGATGGTTGGTGGCTCACAACCATCTGTAATGGGATCTGATGCCCTCTTCTGGTGTGTATGATGACAGTGATAGTATACTCATATACATAAAATAAATAAATAAATTTCAAATTTTAAAGAAGTTTTGTTAGCCCATTGACAAGGACGGCTGGGAGTGTGGGGTGATGAATTTTATTTCACTTAAAATCATGCCGAAAACTTATATAACCAAAAAAACGTAATGCCATACTCAGAGAAAGGTTCTATTGTGAGACTGGTGAGGTGATCAGTTCCCAAAAGTCACCAGGGACAGAGAAAACTGACTTCTGAAAGTTGTCTTCTGTCCTTCACATGGTGCATACACCCTCCTATGTGAGCAAAGCACACGTGCGTGCTCATACACACAACATTAATGTTTTTTAAAAGATAATTATATATGTACATTTCATCTCATTATTCTGGAAATTTATTCAGGTATGTGGAATTATCCGGGATAAACCTTGATATTCTTTTAAACTGCCAACCAATTATACATTACATTTCTGTTGAATCATCTTTTCCTTTCCTGATAATTGATGTTGCCTACTTTATAATAAATTTACATGTATGCTTGTAACATCTTTAAAACCACCAGAACTATGATGGTAGAATTAATGAGGTGTTGAGCATGTATTTTCTAAATTAGTTTTACTATGATATAATTTGCATATAATATAATGTACTCTTTTAAAATGTGCAGATTTGAATTTTTGACAAATGCATACATTTAGGTAATCAAATAACCTCAACCACGATAAACACCTCTCATCCAAAAATTTTTTTCTCATGCCCCCTCACACAGTCCCTTGCATGCATCCTGGGCCGCTATTGATGTTTTGTTTAACTATAAATTTATTGTATGAAAAATAAATTTTCAATAAAAATTAGTTTTTTTTTTTTTTACCATTTTTAGAGTCTTATATAAATAGAATAATACATTGTATATAGTTTTGTGCCTAACTTCATTTAAGAAATTCTTCCAGATTATTGTAAATACCAGTAATTGATTCTTTTCATTCTTGATGTATACCCTCCTGTAGAAAACACAGGGTATTATTTGGGTCCATGGATGAATGCTGTGTTCACCAAATTTTTAATGTTGGTTTGTCTCTGGTGTGGCGTGGTTGTCAGCCCTTCCCAAGGACATCAATGACGTGTTTTATAGGTGAAAATATTTACTTGTCTTAGAATAATATAAAAGGGTGGATTTTCTGGACTATATGAATAGCCGTTTGCTTAATTATTAAAACAATTGCAAAAGCTCTCCAGCTGTTTGCACTACTTCCCCTGATTCCCACTTATCGTGCCAGAGTCTGAGTTCTGAGTCCTTCCCAGTATCTCTTACACTGGTCGGTCTTCTTAGCCATGCGTCATCATTTCACTCCGGAGGTCATCTTGATGCCCATGATTACCGACGTGGGAAGTCCCAATGAATTCAACGGTCATTTGTGGAATTTCTTTGTGCTACCCGTTTTGTTCTATCTTTCACTGAATTTCTTCCATTTATTTATTTATTTATTTTTATTTATTTATTTAATGTATGTGAGTACACTGTCACTGTCTTCAGACACACCAGAAGAGGGCATCAGATCCCATTACAAATGGTTGTGAGCCAACATGTGTTTGCTGGAAATTGAACTCGGTACCTCTGCAAGAGCAGTCAGTGCTCTTAACCGCTGAGCCATCTCTTTCCGAATTTCTTCCCTTTTAATATCAGAAGTTTTCAATTTTTACGAGGTCCAATTAACCAGTTTATTTATTTGTTTATTTATTTATTTGTTATTCCCTTTATATCCCACTCACTGCCCTTTCCGGCCACCCCCTCTCAGTCTTTCCCCCTATTCTCCTCTCCCTTTCTCCTCTGAGCTGGTGGGAGCTCCTCCTGGGTTTGCACCCACCCCCACCCCGCACACTTCAAGCTTCAAGTCTCTGCAAGGCTAGGTACATCCTCTCCAACTGAGGCCAGACAAGGCCGCCCAGCTAGAAGAACCTAACTCACCATAGAGACAACAGCTTTTGGGATGCCCCCCCCCACTCCAGATGTTTGGGAACTGCATAAAGGCCAAGCTGCACATCTGCTACATAAGTGCCAGGAGATCTAGGTCCAGCCTGTGTATGTTCTTTGGCTGGTGGTTCAGTTTCTGAGAGCCCCAGGGGTCTAGGTTAGTTGACTCTGGGCCACAAGCCTTCGTCCTATTATTCCATATGGGTTCCCAAACTCCATCTGCTGTTTGGCTCTGGTTGTCTGCATCTGTCTGAGTCAGCTGCTGGGTAGAGCTTCTCAGAGGCCAGCCATGATAGACTCCTGCCTGCAAGCATAACGAATAATCATTAATAGAATAGTGACACTTGTCCCTTTCCACACCTGATCCTGAACTCCCCCATTCCAGTTCCCTCCCTCCATCTGCCTCCTTTGACTGTTTTATTATCCCTTCTAAGTGAGATTCAAGCTTCCTTGCTTGTGCCTTCTTTCTTGTTTAGCTTCTTTGGGTCTGTGGAGTATAGCATGGATATCCTATATTTATGGCTAATATCCACTTATAAGTGAATATATACTATGCATGTCCTCTTGGGATTGGGTTACCTCACTCAGGATGATATCCTCAAGTTCCATCCATTTGCCTGCAAAATTCATGATGCCTTTGTTTTTTAATACCTGAATAGTATTCCACTGTGTAGATGTACCACATTTTCTTTATTCATTCTTCAGTTGAGGGACATCTAGGTTGTTTCCAGTTTCTGGTTATTACAAATAAAGCTGCTATGAACATAGTTGAGCAAGTGTTCCTATGGTATAGTGGAGCATCTTTTGGGTATATGCCCAGGAGTGGTAGAGCTGGGTCTTGAGGTGAAACGATTCCCAGTTCTCCGAGAAACTGACAAACTGATTTCCAAAGTGATTGAACATGTCTTCCCTTCCCCCAGCAATGGAGGAGTGTTCCTTTGGGTCCACATCCTCGCCAGCATGTGCTGTCTCTTGAGGTTTTGATCTTAGCCATGCTGATGGGTATAAGATGGAACCTCAGAGTTGTTTTGATTTGCATTTCCCTGATGACAAGTGCTATTTTTATTTGTGTTTGTCTAGGTGCCCTCAGTTGCCAGAAGAGGGCATCGGTTTTCCCAGAGCTGGCGTTAAGGGTGGTCTTGAGTCGCCTGATGTGGGCTCTAGAAACCAAACTTCTGAAGAGCAGCCAGTGCTCTTAACCTCTGGGCCACTCCAGCTCTTTCCACTCAACTCACCAATTTTTAAAAAGTGTTTGATTTTATTCCTAAGAAATTTTCTGCTCCGTTAGCACAAACTATCTTCTATTATTCATTTCCAGTTTGGGGTGACATGATGAAAAGTCTGTCGACTTTGCCAAAATGCAGCAGATCCGTACAGACCTCTAATCTGTGTGTGAACTAAGTAACTTACTGTTTCCAGTAGCTTTTCTCACTCTTCCATGGGGTTCCCAACACTTGTGGCTGGAGTTGGAGAACAGTTTTACTTTCTTTCTGTTCTGCCTTCTCTTCTCATTTCCTTCTCTCTCTCTCTCTTTCTTTCTTTCTCTCTCTCTCTTTCTCTTTTTCTTTCTTTCTTTCTTTCTTTCTTTCTTTCTTTCTTTCTTTCTTTCTTTCTTTCTTTCTTTCTTTCTTCTTCCTCCTCCTCCTCTTTCCCTTTGTCTTTCCTAAACTGGTGACAGTGGGTCCTGCTATGGCAAAGACTTAAAGCAACAATAATGAAGCAACCCTTTCTGTTCATACTTTATCAAACCTTTACAACACACAAAGAAGTACTAGTCCATTAATCTTCACTTTTCTCTCTCTGTGTGTTTTCGTTCCCATTTTACAAATAACAAACTGAGGCCTCAAAGACAGGAATTTGCTTCAGGTTGGATAGCGAGTCCACAGGGTTTTCCTAGTTTGTAACTGAAGGACTCTAGGCATGGAGTCTACAGTCGCATCTCATAGCTGCAGAGCAGTAGAGACAGGAGAGCATTGAAGAGGAATCGGGGTTGAACTCTGCCTCCATACTGGGTGTGTAAGCACCCCCCCAACCCTCAACACAATGTTGTAAGGAAACGGAATGAGTTTTATTCAGAAAGTATGGAGCATGTCAGAAGTTCCCCCCCTTCCCCTCTCCACCCCATGCGCATTCTATTTTGTCTATTTTAAGGCGAATCGAGTTTTCCTCCAGTAGATAAAAATGCACACTATTTCTTATTCACATCCTTTCAGTTCTCTTATCTCTCCTGCTCTTTTTTTTTTTTTCCCTCTCTGTCTTCAACTTCTTGGCATCTTCCCCACCTGAAGTAATATTACTTAATACCAATTTGAGCGGAGAGCACACATAGCAGAAAGGAACAGTGGGAAAGCCCAGTCAGCACGTTTGTTATGCCCATCAGAGGTGCGAGTAATGCAAGGATTCTGTCGAAATTTTGTACAAGACTTTCAAAATGATTGTATTATGTGGACAAAGGATCACTGAAAGACTTAATGGGAATTTTTTTTTTATTAATAGTAGGTAGAGTAAATAAAAGAGATGCCAAGTGTCACGTGCTTAAGATGGCGTATTCTGGAAGCCGAACACCTTCATACAAATCTTACCCCATTCCCTTTATTAGCTGTGCAGCTCTGGAGATGTTCCCTTTTCCTCTAGTTTCTTCATTAAGAATCAAAGACATTACTGGCTCTTAGCTTTTTGGGTTGTAAGGAGACTTAATTGTACTATTTGGGTACAAAGTAAGCATTAGTTTGGAGACATGTTCTAGTGGGGGTGGGGTCTTAGTCAGGGTTTCAATTCCTGCACAAACATCATGACCAAGAAGCAAGTTGGGGAGGAAAGGGTTTATTCAGCTTACACTTCCACATTGCTGTTCATCACTAAAGGAAGTCAGGACTGGAACTCAAGCAGGTCAGGAAGCAGGAGCTGATGCGGAGGCCATGGAGGGATGTTACTTACTGGTTTGCTTCCCCTGGCTTGCTCATCTTGCCTTCTTATGAAACCCAGGACTGCCAGCCCAGGAATGGCACCACCCATAATGGGCCCTCCCACCCTTGATCATTAATTGAGGAAATGCCTTACAGCTGGGTCTCATGGAGGCATTTCCTCAAGGGAGGCTCCTTTCTCTGTGATAACTCCAACTTATGTCAAGTTGACACGCAAAACAAACCAGTACAGGTGGGATGGAAGAAAAGCTGGCACACTTATATAGCATGCAGGAAGCCCGGGGACCAATGTCTAGTGCTGCATTATACCAGGTACATGTATAATCCCAGCAATCCAGAGGTGGAGGGAGAAGAATCACAAGTTCTAGGTCATCCTTGGCTCACAGGGAGTCTGAGGCCACCCTGGGCTATGCCAAACAACGGAAAACAAAAACAAAAACAAAAAAACAAAAAAAACCTAAAGCCTTAGTTCTGATGTTCTCTTACAGATCACAACTTTAGTTAATAATGTGCATTATATTTTCAAAATAGCTATAAAAGAAGTTTTTGAACACAAAGAGTTGAAGCATGCATGACACATTAAGCATAGCAACTACTTTGATTTGCTTATTAGAGGGTGTGTGTGAGAGCTGAAGCATCACAATGTACCCCTTCACCTGTACAATGACAAAATGTCACCAAACACATTGCCTAGCAGGATACTAATGCTGATAGTTCGGCATGGCTTTACTCTCGCAGCTACTGGAATCTTCCTGCTTTGCTCTTTTCAAACACGTCTCAGCTTTGCTTGACCCTACAGTTTTGTTCAGGACCCTACGACCTTCAAGCTACAAAGTTCCTCATACATTAGCTTGTCCACTAAAACCAAGTGGAAGTCTGGCACCCAATGGTGTATAGGTGTCATGTCACAGAGCAAGGGGACATCGATGTAGTGGACTCAAATCTAGATAAGCAATAAACAGTGGGAACTCACCCTCAAGCTTACCAAGTTGTCAGTGGAGGTTATTTTTTTTAAAGACTTATTTATTTATTTTGTGTGTGTGTGTGTGTGTGTGTGTGTGTGTGTGTGTGTGTGCACTATCGTTATCTTCAGACACACCAGAAGAGGGCATCGGATCCCATTACAGATGGTTGTGAGCCACCACGTGTTTGCTGGGAATTGAACTCAGGAGAGCAGTCAGTGCTCTTAACTACTGAACCATCGCTCCAGCTGCAGTCGAGGTATTTTAATTGGCATGCTCTTCCTTCAAACCAATCTACCGTTCAGGTGTAATAAAATTAATTCGTTGTGTCCTCCATAGTCCAAGTTCAGAAGAGTTATTATAATCTTTAATCTTTTTATTTTCTTTCTCAAAATTTCCTTGCCCAACACCGTTCTGAGCATTCCTTTTGAAACCTAAACGTCTGTTGGTTCAGCTACTATCGACCTCCTCTTGATTGTATCACGGCTGGATAAAAAGCAAACATATTTCAGTTCTCTGATACCACTGCAGATTATCTGTAGAAAACAAATTGAAAGTTGACAAGAGAAATAGGAGAGAGGACAGTATTTTCCAGAGACAAAAATGACAAAGCAGAGAGCTGGTTCCACTGTTAGCACTGGCCTGGATGTTCTTGATAAGTAATTCACAACTAATTTGCCTGTTTGGAAGATTAAAAATGGATTTGAAGGGCTACTTTCACTCAGCCTACTGGTGTTGATCTAAGCAGTAAAGACAATAATGAAAATTCTCTCAAGAGATTACACACTGTAGGAGGAATCTGGGGAGCAGGCACGAGGCCAGATTTTTGTCCAGTATTGTAAAAGCATTTCAAAACTGAGCAATCGAGTGTAGCAACTCTTCCCAATTTCCCTCTTGATGTGCTTGGTATGAAATTGTGGTCTGTGCTTCCAGCCAAATGATATTTGCATCTGCCTCACAAAGATTAAACTGTGTCTGTCAACAAGAAATGGTCACCTGGGAAGCACATTTGATGTTAAAAGGTCTAGTGTTTTCTCTTCCCGAGGTGTTATGGGAATGACATTAAATTAACATTCTCCCGATTTGTGTTAAGCTATAGAGAAAATTTCTGCTCAATGTTATTCTCAAGAGATAGGATGCCATGATTAATAAAGAAGGACATAAAATCAAAAGGAAAACTAGCCTTCTGGCCCTGTTACTCACTACATGTAGAACACATATTTGATTTGACCCTTAGACTGCAAATAGCACACTAACCCCTATCTGTTTCCTAAGTGGAAATGCAGTTTTTACTTCCATCCCCAACTAAGGAACACATACAATCTCAATTATAGACTGCAGATAACATAGGCATTAATTAATAAGACCTCTCACTCGGTAATTCCTCTCGCATGTCATGTGTGCTTTTATTTTCTTGTCTTAATTTTTATTTCACCTATTTGTTTGTCTGTGGGTGTTGGTATATTTGTGCACGCTCGACTGTGAACAGCCAAGGACACCTCACCAGAGTTGGATTTCTCTTTCCACCATATGGGTCTTGAGAATCAAACTCAGGTCACTGAGATTGGCAATAAGTGCCTTTATCCACTGAGTCATCTTGCTGGCTCCATATGCATGTTCTCATTATTCCAATGTTCTGAACACTTTAGTGTGTTCTGATGTCGCAGATTTCAACTATTGTTTATCTATCTACCTAGCTATCAATCATCTATCTATTTCTATACCAAGTCTTACCATCCCCACCCCCCAGCCAACGCTCTTCCCCCCCACCTCTCCCCCCCCCCCCCGCCCTGGGCTGCCTCAAGAAGAACCGATGAGGAGAAGAAAGAAGACACCTTCTCCTTCTACCCACGATGGGGCAGGTCCCAGGCAGTGCTCTGAGGAGAATTGGGACAGTGGGAAGGTTCAGATAGGAATCCACAATTTCATCAACAAGCGTAAGCATTTTGTTAAGAAGTGAGTTTATATATTCTTATAATCTCCTTTAAGAATTAAATGCTAGTCTTCAAGTGCTGCTTGAAATTGACCAGCAAAGATGCCTCAAATTAAACTAGATAAATGAGGTTTGAACTTACAGTATGAAGAGGTGAAGAACTCCCTCAAGAACATATCCTGTTGGTCAGATTTTATAAATTGTTGTGTTTACTTGTACTAAATATTTTTTTTTAATTTTTAGACCTTTCAGAAAGTGATTGTATTTTGTGGTTTGTCTATTGTCCTATTCATTTTTTAATGATGGAATTTACTAAAAGATAAGTTCTTATACATTTTTATCCATTTTACTGACTTCTGGGTAACTTGGGTAACATCATATGGATGGATGTTTTAAAATCAACTAAGATTTACTGGCCTTTAAAAGGAAATAACTTTGAAGGCTTATACTTTTTGATTACAGATACATTTTTCTTGTCTTTTCCATATTATTTTGTATTTTAAATTTATTGTACTTGTTTTTGGTTTTGGGTGTTTTGCTTTCTTTTTTCTAGTTAATAAAGATTTTTCTACCTTCTTTCCTCTGTATTTATTCAGTAGAAGATACATATTTTCTTTCTAGGGCCAGCAATTTTTCTTGACCAAAGACTTCATGTGGGCAACAGGTACAGACTGTTCATCTGATTTTGCTTTATTTTTACAGTTTGGGGGTGATACCTTGATTATTGGAATGCTTGCCCCCCCTTTTTAATTGTGCCCATTGGTTTTTCAATGTAAAAAATAAACCTATATTTTATGTACATATTGAATCAGAAAATGAGAGCTTAGCTTTGCCTCTGCTCCTTGTTTTGACTTGGAAGGCACCAGTCTTTACTAAAGAGACAAAAGAGAAAGGCAGCAATGGTGTAACTGGAGACATAAATGTGCAATATGGTAAACGAACACAAAACACGATCTGAGCCCATGGTTGTTTTTGTTGTTGTTGTTGTTTTTAACCTTAAAATGAGAAAACCAAATTTTTGTTGTGAGTCTCTCAGGTTCTTGGAGTTAGCTGAGTCTAATTTTCTCAAACAAAAATACTTCCCATGACTCAACCCATCTTCTCTGAAGTTCATATCCTTTCTTAGATGTAGAAAAATTGCAATTCCCTGCATTTTCAATCAACAACAGAACCATGTAGTTCTAAAGGTGGGGAAGGCAGGGTAAGCAGTGACCTTCAGTGGAGAAGAACACAAGAACTAGAAGGAGAAAGGAGAAAGTTTGAAAAAAAATAAACACTTGCCATTTCAGAAGTCACGATCAGGACAAAGACTTTTAAATGATTACCTTAGTTTCAGATCCTTTCAGGTAGACTGGTAGGAGCGATAACTGTTGCCATGGAAACCTATAAGCTGAAGTTAGAGTTCTCTAAATCATGAGATGTTTACATTGTTGATGACAAAGCTTGAAGGAGGAAGCTCTCAGTATTAGTTATTGTGAAAAATGTAACGTTTTCTGTTATCCTTTCTTGGGCACTGTTCTCCCAAATGATCCTTATTTGCATTTGCCTTAATTTACTGAGAGAATTGTAAGAAGCTGCTGATTAATTCCAAGAAACACATTTGTAAAAATCAGATAGAAAGAAAGTTAGGAAATTCATCCATGGAAGAGGGAAAGATCTTACAGAAGGGTTGGAGGGAGTCACAGATGTCAAACAGGATCCCTGTGGGAGTGGGGACTCCGATGGGAAGAAGGGAGTGAACAGAAGGGGAAAAGGACTAGCCACAAGAACAAAGTTCACACAAAAGCCAAATGCGCCAGTGTTCTGTTTCTCCCTGTGCTTCTACCTTCTCCCTTCTCCCTCCCTCCCTCCATCTCTCCTTCCTTCCCTCCATCTCTCCTTTCATCCATCTACCCATCCCTCCTTTCTTTCTTCTTTCTTCCTTCCATGTATCCTTCTGTCCTTCCTTCCATCCTTCCATTCATCCATCATTCCTCTTTTCTTTCTCCTCCCTCCCTTTGTTTTTCCATCCTTCCTTCCATTCTTCCTTCCTTCCATCCTTTCATCCATCCATCCATTCCTCCTTCTTCCTTCCTTTATCCCTCTCTTCCTCCCTCCCTCCCTTCCTTCTGCCCCTTTTCATCCTTTCCTCCTTTCTTCCTCCCTCCTCCCTCTCTTCCTTCCATCCTTTCTTTCTCCCTCCCTCCCTCTCTCCTTTCCTTCCTTCCTTCCTTCCTTCCTTCCTTCCTTCCTTCCTTTCTTCCATCCTTTCTGCCTCCCTCCCTTCCTTCCTTTATTCCTCCCTTCATTCTTTCTTCCCTTACTTCCATCCTTCCCTCCTTTCTTCATCTCTAGGAGGGTTTAGGTGACTGACTTGACACCCGAA
The DNA here is from genome assembly GCF_011762505.2 of Arvicanthis niloticus. NCBI lineage: Eukaryota > Metazoa > Chordata > Mammalia > Rodentia > Muridae > Arvicanthis > Arvicanthis niloticus. The sequence continues at coordinate 40,945,028 of NC_133429.1, forward strand.
GGAAATCAGTGACAAACCCAGGGTGGAGCTTGTTATACTTAGACCTTCCTATTTATGATTTTTAAATAAATAACCACTCTACACATAAGACATGGGGATGATGAGTAAGGATGGTGAGTCAATCTGGAGATGGCTCGGAGGGTAAGAGCACTGGCTGTTCAGTTTCTAGAACTTATGTCAATCGACAGCTACAGAGGATCCAACATGCTATTCTGGCCTCTGTGGTCATCTACACATCTCTCTCTCTCTCTCTCTCTCTCTCTCTCTCTCTCTCTCTCTCTCTCTCTCTCACACACACACACACACACACACAGAGTACTGGCTGGTTTTGTTTGTCAACTTGATATAAGCTAGAGTCCATCACAGAGAAAGGAGCTTCAGTTGAGGAAATGCCTCCATGAGATTCAGCTGTAAGGCATTTTCTCAATTAGTGATTAGTAGGGGAAGGCCCAGCCCATAGGGGGTGCTGGTGGTCCTGGGTTCTATAAGAAAGCAAGCTGAACAAGCCAGGGGAAGCAAGCCAGTTAAAAGCTCCCTTCTATGCCTCTGCATTAGCTCTTGCCTCCAGGATCCTGCCCTGTCTTTCTCCAATGATGGACTATGATCTGTAAGTGTAAGCTAAATAAACCCTTTCCTCCCCAGCTTGCTTTTGCATCATGATGTTTTTTTCACAGTAATAGAAACCCTAAGACATGTTGGTATCAGCATGGTCAGGTATTGCTGTGGCAGACCTGGCTGTAATTTTAGAAGGATTGTGTTAAGACCTCAGTGGGATGTTCTATGAGAGCTTGGAGGATAAGCATGTTGGGAGCAGTGAAGAGGATGGAGGCCTGGCTTGTAACATTTCAAAGGAAAAATTAAAGACTCTATCAGGGCCATTGCTATTTTGATTTAAGATTCTGTGGTTCTGGTTTGCTGGGGCTGAATAATCAGCTGTGATTAACAAGATACCGAAACTACTAACGGGAAACTTTTATATTACTAGGATAATTGATGCTGGTTAGCTGGAGCTAAGAAAGTAGCAGTGATTTAGAAGAGACCAGCATCACTGAGGTGAAATCTTCTGGGAAATGTTTCCTGAGAGCACAAAGAACCTGTGTTCCAGAGAGAGCCAAGGTTGTATCTTATATTGGCAGCTTGACTTGGTACTGTAGAAGAGTCACCAGGTGTTTGGAAGCATGAAGGGGTCATGGAAGGCAACTGAGGCTTAGCACTCTGAGAGGCCAGGAGATGTCATTGGTGAAGATACAGTATCAATGGTAGTTGAAGGCCCAGGGCTGAAGGGGTCGTGCAGAGAAGTTGAGGCTTAGGACCATGAAGAGAGTCTATTGGTGAAAGCACAGCCAGTTGCAGCAGAAGACCCCACCCAGCATTTTAGAGATGTCAGTACCATCTGGGATGACCAGCAATGATCAGCAGTGGAGTAGAGTCAACCTTAGCCTAGAGTGCTACAGAGGGCAGGGCTGGAAAAGTGACAAAAGCCCTTTGGGGAATATCAGAAAACTATATGTGGACCCCAGACACTGGGCATTGAGTTATTAATACAATTGGAGTTTAGTTTTGCTTGGTTCTGATTATGACTGTGACCTGGTTCTTTCCTCTTAAAGAAGGTAATTAATTTGATTCTGATTGTTATAGGAGCCCACAGCTGAAAGACCTTGCACATTTAAGAGAGATTTTGGATTTTTAAAGAGATGAGATATTTTAAAGAGACTGAAATTTTAATGTGTTTTAATTTGTAAAGACTGTGGGACTTCTAAAGTTAGTTAGATCTTGGGATAAACAAGAAAGGAAGGGTTGTGGCTTAATAGTGACGTGTTTGTGTGTCAAGTTGAAAAGGGGTCAGTGGTACTGGTTGGTTTTGTGTATCAACTTGACACAAGCTGGAGTTATCACAGAGAAAGGAGCCTCCCTTGAGGAAATGCCTCCATGAGATCCAGCTGTAAGGCATTTTCTCAATTAGTGATCAAAGGGAAAGAGTCCAGCCCATTGTGGGTGGTGGCATCCCTGGGCTGGTGGGCCTGGGTTCTACAAGAAGGTAGGCTGAGCAAGCCATAACCAGGAAGCCAGTAGAGCATCCCTCCGTGGCCTGTGCATCAGCATCCCTCCATGGCCTCTTCATCAGCTCCTTCCTTAAGGGACCTACATTGTCTTGAGTTCATGTCCTGTCTTCCTTCCATGATAGGCTATGATCTGGCAGTGTAAGCTAAATAAACTCTTTTCTCCTCAGCTTGCTTTTTTGGCCATGGTGTTTTGTCACAGCAATAGAAACCCTATTTCTAATATATATATATATATGTGTGTGTGTGTGTGTCTGTGTGTGTCATTTATTTATAGACTGGTGTGTTACTTTAGTTTTTTAACAGCGTTGAATTTGAGTCCAAAGCCATGCTTACACATGTTAGCCAAGTTGTCTACCACTGAGCTACACCTCTAGCCCTAGTTAAGCATTTATCCTTGTAGTCAACAAACACCAAACCTCTAAAAATAGGATCATTCTTAGCAGATGGAAACGATATGGCTTGCTATCTGATTTTTTATTCCCATTAGTTTTCAAGTGACAAGTGAATTTAATCTCTCTCTTAGCTGGCACTGAGTAACCCATTCAAAGTCTCAGTAATGCATTCCAGAAAGATAATCCTTAGTAAAAAGGGGGAAAGCCATGGAATGAAGTATAAAACCCAAGATCCTCTTCTATGTCCTATCCAAGGTCATGGAATTCATAGCAAATATTCCTTAGTTTCCTGGGCAAGGCACCTACCATAGTATCCTAGAGCATCTGACCATTTCCTGTCCTATGTAATGGACAGAGCTTAGTGGATGGGGTGAATAGTTTGCTATGATTGATGATTTCTTCCCATTAAGGTCCCACATAGAACAGAATGTTTTATTATGTTGGAAGTTGCAGAGTAACAAACTTTCGAGGATGGGAAGATGTCTCTGGTAAAGTATTACTTCACATTATTTCAGAGACGTTTATCCTTCCTTATGTGCAAGCAGAAGGACCTGGCTTTAATCCCTAACACCAGTGTAAAAGTCAGGCAGCCATAGTTGTACTCCTGCTGTCCCACTATGTGAAAGGTGGAGACAGAGGATCTCTGGGGGCTTGCTGACCATTCAGCCTAGCAGAATCAGTGAGCTCCAGGAGACTGTCTCAAAAAACCCCAGTGGCGAATGATTGAGGAAGACACCTGCATCAACCTGATGTCCACAGGCACCTACACACACACACACACACACAAGCGTAAACACACATACACTATACATGAAGTGGACTTCAGTTAACACACGTGTACACTCCAAGGTGCTTTGTGGACAGCGATTTCATGATCATATATGATAGGATACAGTTAATAAAATGGGGGGTCAAGCGTGGGAGGAAATTTGAGCCTGATTTTTGGCAAGCTTGAATGAAAAATAGTCCATGGTCACAGCCAAAATTATCACCTCCACATGACCTCGCATAGTAGTGACAAATCTTCCACCCCATATGGGTAATGCTTGTCTGGCAACACTAGGCCAGGCTCACAGTAGGTCAGGCCTGTGGGCTGGTGGACCCCTGTTGATATTCTCTTAGGACTAAGATTTCATAGCTTACAGAGTATCACTTTTTTTTTTAATACCTCACCTTATACCAGAAACATCTATCATTTTAGCTGCTGATGTTTTCCTGTTTTTTTTTTTTTTTTTTTCAGTAACTATTTTAAGGAGACAGATTTCATCCTGGGTTCTACCGTGGTCAACTAAGGAGTCAAGGGTACAGTGAGGAAAGGAAGACGTCAAGAATATTTAACCATCGTTGATTTAAACAAGGGACACATTTGAGAGAATTAACAAAATCAGCATGCTGGTTGCCCTGGGCTGATTTTTCTTGCTGGTAGGACTAAATGAAAATCAGAATCCAAAGCTTTCAGGTCCAATTCACGCTGACAACGTAAAAAGCCTGCCAGGATGAAGGGCTGAGTCACTCCCGATGCCGGCTACAGCTGCGTTTTTCATATTTGTGATACATTTCTTGATCCCAGTGTTTAAAAAAAAAAATCGCTCCTTGGCTGGAGCTGTATTCTTAGCTCCTGTCTCTCTTCCTCTCCCCCTCTTCATTCCTAGGAATTGATTGCAAGGCAGTTAAAGCACATTCATGTCACAGGAGGTTCAGAAATGTCCTAATTGAGCCTGATGTCAACGTCCTGAGGTAAAATATTCTGAAGAGGACTCAATCAATGAGTAGCAATTCTGCCTCATGAAAGCCGTCAAGCACAAGTGAGCTGAGAAAAATGCTTAAAACGATAATGACAAAATAGATTTGGGAAAATCTATAACATGAAAGTATAGGTTTAGTGGCTGGGGCCGGGGGGGGGGGGGCGGGCAGTTGATTTAAACACGGTACGTGGGGTGGGAGCTACTGGAGTTCACAGAGCCAAAGTTCAGTGTGTCCCGGAAGGATGCTGCTGCAAATGCCGGCCGAAGTGGGCCATGACTGGGGCCGAGGGGTGGGGAGGAGAGGAGGGGAGATTCGGTTCTCTACCTTACAGCATTGGTACGCTATCGGATCAACGCTTACAGTTCAAACAGCAGATATTCACAAAGTAAATGTTTCTGACTGGTGTTCTTGGTCACTTGCATGCCAGATTTTATTTTTATAAAGTGTGCTATCCCTCAGCTTCTCTCCCAGGAATTTGTAGTATTAAGTATTCAAGGAGATAATGAGGAATTAACTTAAGAAGAGGTCTGGTCACGGAAGAACAAGCTCGTGGCAATCGAAACACAGATCACACATGGGCAATTGCGGCATGATCAAACGCCTTCAGGCGAAAGGGAGACCCTGGAGGAAGTCAAGGGAATATCTTTAGACTTCCTGATACGTCATGGATGCACTATGTGGTATCTGTTAAGTGTCGTGGAAGTCAAATGGGAACACCAAAGAGAAAGATCTCAACTACTGAGGGTACTGAGCAGAAAACCTTCCACTTTCTCGTGTGTGGGAAACCCTGAGTCTGAGTGTATCTTCTTAGGCAGTTGGTTACAGTAAATGTTTGCCCACACTGCCGGGCTTCTGTTCAGACACTGAGCTTTATGGCATATTTCTAGACCTGGAGAGTTGTTTTTTTTTTTTCTTGAGAGAATTTTACTTTAGGTATTTTTAATTTCTTCTTAGTTCCTAAAAAATTGTTCTGCTTGTAGCATTTTCAGACAAATATGTTTTTCATGTTTCTTTCCACCTGTTCTTGCCCATCCCCTTCCACGGTGTGATCTGTCACGCCATAGCCTCCAACCCACTTCCACTCGCCTGTGACCCATTGCTCCCGGCTGCTGCTCAACGCTTCTTCCTTCCTCGTGGACTGTGGGGGAATTTCCGCTAGTTATTTGATTGGCTGATAAAGACAACAGGAAGCCAATCACTGGGTGAAAATATGGAGGCGGGATCTTCTGGGCAGAACAGGAAGGGAAGGGGAGAAGAGAAGGGTCAGACAGGATGGAGGATGGAAGATGGATGAAGAAGATGAACCAGAACCACCGGCCTAAAGGAGCCACAAGAAGCTAGAGATTTCATAGCTGCGCAATAGAATAGTGAAGTGATATATTTGTCTAATCTAAGTGTACAGCTTATAATAATATTGAGTTGTGTGTTCTTTGCACGGGTATTTTGGGGTTAGAGATTCATTATTGTAAATCTAGCTGGTATAATATAAGTCTCTAGTGTCATCATTTCATGGGCTAAGGGGATCTGGGCAAGTGGTAGTTAGCATTCTACAGGCCAGCCACAGGGGGCTCCAGGCATTTCAGGAAAGACTGGTTGGGTCAGCTTAGCAAGCAGAGACCCAGAGAGCTAGTTTTGGGAGTGGGGGTTTTGACCAGAGTGTCTTGGCAACAGGTTGGCTATGGGAAACAGGGGCAAGATGCCTGCTTGGGGCTGGCCATGGGGTGGGCTAGACCATCGAGGTCAGCAATGAGCCAGATTTAGCGCGGTTCATTTTTTAAAACTCCACGCTACAGTGAACTCTTATCAGTATCCACTCTCACAACCCACTATTTAAGGACATCAGACATTAGAAAGGATTTGCATATGAGCAACAAATGCCATTTTTGTCTTTCTGAGACAAGGTCACCTTGCTGCGATTCCTTCAGAGAGAGGAGAGTACAAGATGGAAGACTGGCAGTGGTGGCGCATGCCTTTAATCCCAGCACTTGGGAGGCAGAGGCAGGCGGATTGCTGAGTTCGAGGCCAGCTTGGTCTACAGGGCTATACAGAGAAACCCTGTCTCAAAAAACAAGCAAACAAACAAAAAAAAAAAAACAAAACAAAAAACTAAAAAAAGAAAAAAAAAGTTGAAAAAAAAAAAGTTGGGAGACCAAGACTGAAGAAAGGGAGGTGATTGTCCAACTCTCTGTTTTTGGGAAGTCTGGGTTATGAATGTGGAGACGTCAAGCAGGCACTTTAGATTACAGTCTGCACTTGAAAATTTAATGAAGGTGGAGCTGTAGGTATGGGGTACGGGCTGGAGGAACATAAGTTCTGAGAAAGATCTCATGAAGAGACTTAAGAAGTAGCTTCAGATTGCGTGACCCATGTACAGAACCACAGAAAGAGAAGACAGTATTTCAAGAGACAAGTGGCAACCAGTGATAGACACTTCCAGAGATCAAACAAAGCGGAGTCTGAAAGGAATGCCTAACATTTCCAAACATTAAACATCAGTGTCTAAGGACAGGGCCTGTGAGATTCCCCCCTCCATGTTAGTAGTCTATAGACATTGTTTGGTCTTGTTTATACAGGAATTTCCACACGACATGGTCTCACAACAGACTTCCAGGTCCTCTGCCTCTTACACTGTTTCTGTCCCCTCTCCCTTGAGGTCTCCTGAGCCTTAAGTGTAGAAGTTGTGCTGAAGATGTATCTCTTTGGGCCAGGTACCCCAACAGGTTGTGGGTTTCTCTAATTGTTTCCTTTGCTGTAGATAGAAGCTCTTTTGATGAGAGGCAAGAGCTCCACTCACCTGTTGCCTGTTAAAGGTTAGGAATTCTGCTGCTCTAGTAAAGTGTCATTAGTAGGTTCTCTAAGGTCATGACCTCACTAGCTCTGGGCAGTTGTCTGTGTTTCCAGTACCAGCTATGGCTTCCTTTCTATTAAGAGGGACTTCCGTGTAATCAGACAGCTGTTGGTTCCTAACCTACATGATAGGGGTTTCACAATTTTACCTTTTGGGATAGCTTGCAGTTTATCTAATATGGTGGTCAGCCCTGAAATCGTACACATACAAACAACAATAACGGACTCAGTGGGTTGTACTTACATATTTGCATCTACTTGTTTTTCTGTCTCTTCATCTATCTATCTGTTCATCTATCTCTCTATTATCTATCTATGAATCTATCACTAACTCTATCACCTATCTATTCTGTCTCTCTATTATTTATCTACCTATATGATAATAATCAGATAAAAAGCTATCCATCATCTGTCTGTCTTTATCATTTATCTACCTATAAGATAGTAATAATCAGATAAAAGATCGACATCAATTTGAGTGAGAGATAGAACGTGGAAAGGGCTTAAGGGAGGAGACATGGGAAGAATTGGAAGCAAGGGAAGTAGAGAAAGTATGGAATTGTATTTTAATTTAAAAATATGTTAATTTTTTTTAAAAAGGACAAAAACTACTTAAGAAAATTTAAAAGCAAGGACTGAGCCTTCAAGTTACAGCTTATACGAGGTGAGCAGGTGTTTTAGACATAGCATTCTGGAGGCATAAGGCCAACAGAATGAATATCCGTTAACAAAAATGTTTACTAAATCACTTCACATGATATTGGCTGTCTGACTGATGGAGAGACTAGGGACACTGAGCTACCAGGTCCAGGAGGCTGGTTGCCTCAGCATCCTCAACCTGACCCTGAAGGCCTGGACAATTTCTGCTGTCTACATTAGAAGGCTAGAGAAGTTGGGTTCTGTTAGTGGTGAAGCAGCAGCAGCAGCAGCAGCAGCCACAAAGCAATAGGTAGATGCACTGACCATCAAGAAACAAAGGCAAGCAAGCTAACATCACTGTTTTTTAATGGAACCGCTCTGTATCCAGGCTGACACAGTGAAAGGTACCGAGGTGCTGTCTGCACTGGGCAAGGTCTTCCCACTTAGGTAAACTTCCCTGGAAACATATTCACAGAGCAGAGCAGAAACAAGCTTCTTAGTTGACTCCAGATCCCAACAAATTGACAATCAAGGTCAGCTATCCCATCAGGGCACTGGGTAAGCTGAATACATGGGAAGGCACAATAGACGTGTATGAGCGTATAAATTATGTTGTAAACATGTGCATATGTGAGAACCAAAGAGGTCTGGGCCCCATCCTGTGTCATTATTGTGGAAAACCTTAAAGTGAAATGTTAGAGGATTTTTATCAGAAACCAGGAAAATCCAACTTGGTAAAATATGTTCTCACACAGAAGATTAGCATTACAGATGTCACGCTTTGAGCGGTTTTTTTTGTGTGTGTGTGTGTGTGAATTATCAGGTATTTTGCATTTAAGGTAACTTTCGAAATGTAGCTATTTTACAGGTAAGAACAGGGAAAAAAAGCGCTACAGCAAAGGTTCTCAACCTGTGGGTCGTGACCCCTTGTCGGTTGTTCACGGGGCCACATATCAGATACTCTGCATATCAAATATTTACATCAAGATTCATAACAGCAGCAAGAGTAAAGGTATAAAGGAGCAACATCAATAATTTTATGGTCGGGGGTCACCCACAACCTGAGGAACTGTATTAAAGGGTTGCAGCATTGGGAAGGCTGAGAACTGCATCTCCACTGCTCACAAGGGTCTGCATATCTGTCCCTCCAAATCCTTGTGCACTGGGCTTCACTGCGCCCACGCGGCACAGGAAGAAGCGGAGGCTCAATGAACCCCAGCTGTTTCTAATCAGGTAACTAGGGGGCTCTTCCTCTTGGCTAAAGTGTCGTGGAGGATCTTACTGGAGAACCTATCGGAAACCTATCAGCAGTCTATGAGAGCTTTCTGATATGTCTTCATTCAGGCGTTGGTCTGTGTGCTACGATTAAAAGGCTTTGCATGTCCTACTTTTCCGAAAGAAAGAGAGCGTCAGAGTTCTGGATCTGTGGATGCTCTACATAATTAGAAAGATGATCACAGGTGCCACCATCATTATCTCGGGTAATATCACACTGTCAGGTTTACTCAGACACCCATAAAACGTCGAGAAAAGTCCTCACCAGACAACTTTTTTTTAAACCTAATTTTTACTTATTCACTTAATATCCCGCTCACTGCCCCTCCCCTTGGTCACTCCCTCCTACAATCCTTTCTCCCTCCCCTCCCCTTCTCCTCTGAGAGGATGGGGGCCCCCTGAGTATCCCCCTCTCCTGCTTCAAGTCTCTGTGAGGCTAGGCGTTTCTCCCCCACTGAGGCCAGACAAGGCAGCCCAGCTAGCATATCATATCCTATGTACGGGCAACAGCTTTTGGGATAGCCCCACTCCAGTTGTTTGTGATCCAAATGAAGACCAAGCTGGACATCGGCTACATATGAGTGGGGAGGCCTGACCTTACAAGTATGTCTGTATGCCACAGTCTCCGTGGCGCAGCAAGGCGCGCGCTTATTCCGCCAATGCCACCCCATCTCATGTGTATTTACTGGCATTCAAAAGCCAATGAGCAGGAAGTGAGGTCTCCCATGCCACCACAGGGCTGAAACATGAAGGATACAAAGAAAAGAGGATATTTTTGATGAATAAAATGAACCCCAAGGTATACATTGCTATTTTGATTTCAATTAGGATAGAACAGGATAGAGAAATGAAGTCAATGTATGTCTGAAGAATTAGCAGACCTCACAAAGCGGGGAGGAGAAGAAGGAGAGGTGACCAATGTGCAGCTTTACACCTTTGCTCAGAAGCATCCTTTAGAAGGCTCCCTGGACTCACAATCCACCTGACACCCTGCTAAAAGGAGAAAGCAGCATTGTGTTTAATTCTGAAGCCATAGCCATACCTTCCTTTAGAAGCTTGTTCCCAGCTCCTTGCTCTAGATTTATTAGGCAGCTCCTTGCTTGTTGACACGTGGTTCGGCATGTTTATCTTTATTAATGGTTTTAAATTATAGATGCCTTGAGGCCACGATCTAACTACCTTGCTTACTACCGCAGAATGCAGTTGGTACACAACTTCTAAACAAATAATAAATATCATTTGATGTGGTTTGTGAAAGTTAGGAGCGTTTGCCCCTTGGTTACACTTCCAAGGTTGAAAGGTTCCGCTGTCATTTAAATCTCCTTGGACTAAGGGTGTGAAATACAAAACAAAACAAAACCCAAACAAACAAAAAGGACATTGGAAGAAGAAAGAGGCTATGATAGATTCCAGATGGTGTAGACGAGTAGTGTTGTGACCCATATTTCTTCTGAGTACGAGACACAGGATTTTAAAAATTGTTTTAATCTCTTGAGTTGACAAGGTAAGGATGGACTTTGTCTGTCCAAAGTGTTTTCTCTTCCCAGCCTCTTTGATGCTGATATGTTGTGTATTGCTTTCTGAAAAGTGAACAGGTCTGTTTTTAGTCTTTTGAAATTTCTCTTTCCTGGTGATTGATTCAATTTTTTTTCCATTTGGAATGCCCCTGAATGAGAGTCATCTGAATATCGTAAGAAATGAGGTTGGTTTTTTTTTTTTTTTTTTTTTTTTTGAGCAGAACATATTAAAACAATGTTTCTACATTCGCCAGAGTCTAGTGACACCTTAATAGAGGAACACACTTAGATTTCTGACAAACTACTGGAGTTGAATCTATCTGACATGGTCAGAGGAACTCAGCTACCAATGTGGTCATATCAGAAAGGAGAGGCTTATCAAGAGTGATGAAGCAAGATGCTATGTTTAAAGAGGTCCTTTTGTTGTCGTGAGTTTGTGAAAGCACAATGTAAGTACTGGTCCTACATAGAGCTTTCTGGGAGAACTCACATAGGCTATATTAATTGTGACAAAAGCCACACGGTGGCCTTGACTTGAAGTGTCCTGGAAAACCATCTACATTTCTCTTCTCCTTCATTTGTTCTATTTTTCTTCAGATTGCTATCTTTTAGATTAATTAATATTAGATTAATTAATTAGATTAATTAGTATCAGAACTAACCTTTGATGATGAAAGAAATAAATGGTTTAATGTCATTTAAATGGAATGTCAGAGTGTAAAAATTCATTAATTTCAATGTATTCCATTGTTGTTTGGTGAGTTTTAGAGGTGAGAGGTGTAAGAGCATTTTGAGTTAAATGTCTTACTGTAAGTATGGCCTGTTTCATTGACTGGGGGCCACATAGGGATTTGTGTTAAGTGTAATACTTGACCCCTTCTCAGTATTGAGCTTTATTTTAAATTAGAAGTTAACTTATTGACTATTCCATGAAGCAAGATTACAGTTTAATTAATAAACTCAGGAAAAGAATGGGAGCTTCTGTAATTGACTAAAACACCAAGCAGCATCACTGAATTTAGCAGAGAATGTGAGGTTCAAATTACATGGCGAATCTGAAATACAGGCAGTGGCATCAGTGACTTGTGACAAAGAGTGTAACCAGCCAAGGCTCACAAGTATTTTTGATCACACAGCAAGGAGGGGGGAGGGGAAATAAGAGAATGAGGGAAGATAAAATCCAGAAGGTCATTTGATCCATCTACAGAATGAAATTACCTTTGAAAGGAATATTGTATTAAAACGGCAGAAAATAAATTCATGGCTTGAACAGCCGTGGTTTATTCCTAGAAGATTCCATGAATTTATTAGAACTCGTTGCATCTGAAAACTCAGAGATTAATTACTCAAAATTATTACAAAGAGACAACTCGCGGTTTTACTTTTTTTTTGTCAGTGAAGGAGAAAAATTAACTTTTGGCTGTTTTCCCTTCAGAATCATCCACACACAAAATGAACTAGAAACAGATTCCCCCCTCTGCATTCTTAGACGGTTCCAGTACCAATTTCTATCTTTGCATGCAGAAAATACATGACAGGAAAATACAAGTGTGAGGATGGTCTTCAGTAGAAGTTCTCAACCTGGGTCACGATCCACCGTGTGTGGTGGTGGGGGAGTCAAATGACCCTCTCACAGGGGTCACCTAAGACCATTGGAAAACACAGATATTTACATTCCAATTTGTAACCGTAGCAAAATTACAGTTAGAAGTGGTAGTAAAAATAATTCTATGGTTGGGGTCACCACAACATGAGGAACAGTATCAAAGGGTCACAGCGTTAGGAAGGTGGAGAGCCATTGGTCTACACTTCCCTACCCCTATCCTCACCCTCAGAGCTGACACAATATTCATAGTATACAGTCAGACCAAACCCATAACTTCTACTATGGGTATAAGAAAGAAAGAACATAAAACATCAAATCTATTCCATTTAAATATCACAGAACAAAACGAAGGAAAGTCAGTGAGTAAGATGACTCCACACTTCCCTAAGTCATCAACCTAGCCAACACCAAGAGGGGCAGGGATGGTGGAGCTGTCCGTGGTCCTGATCCCTCATGCACCACACTTTGACCCCCTGTTGCCTTCTCCTTATTGCCCTTCTAAATGGCAACTGTCCTCATTTTAGCATCCTTCAGAAATGCTGAGAACTCTTGCCTGCTGTTTCAGAACATCTAAAGAGTTTTTTCACAGACAACACAGATGTAGGAAATCTTTGTAGGTACAGATTTCTCTGTCTCTCGATTTAGCACCACCCAGGATTGGGAGCCCAGCACCCCTATTTCATTTAAGAGCATGTATTGGGGAACTTGGAGAAATTTGAGATAGTTATTTTTCCCTTTGAGGCTATATTAATTTACTTCTATCTTAAATTTATTAGTCAGATTCAGCTCCTTGGTTATATAAGAATTTGTGGTTTGTTACTGTTGAACCACATACTTTCAGCATGACTAGTGGCTGTAAGATGAGCTAAGGGCTGGAGAGATGGCTCAGTGGTTAAGAGCACTGACTGCTCTTCCAGAGGTCCTGAGTTCAATTCCTAGCAACCATATGGTGGCTCACAACCATCTGCAATGGGGTCTGATGCTCTCTTCTGGTGTGTCTGAAGAGAGCAATGGTGAATACACAAAATAAATAAATCTTTAAAAAAAACCAGATGAGTGTGGTGGCTATTTCTGGTTGTCAACTTGACTATCTGGAATGAACTACAATACAGAATTGGAAGACTTACCTGTAATCCTGATCTTGAAGCATAGTGGCTATGAAAAGCTTAGGCCTAGGCAAGGCCTTTAATCCAGATCCAGGCATGTTGGTACACACCTTTAATCTGAGCCACGCCTTCTGCTGGAGACCTACATAAGGACATTGGAAGACAGACTTGCCCTTCTTCACCTGCTTGCCTTGTGGGACTGAGCAACCGCTAGATCCTTGGACTTCCATGCACAGCTGCTGCTGACCATTGTTGGGGAGCTGGACTACAGACTGTAAGTCATCAACAAAGTCCCTTATTATATAGAGACTACCCATAAGTTCTGTGATTCTAAAAAACCTTGACTAATACAAGACAGCCTGTATGTGGAGACAACATTTATGTAAAAAAAAAAAAACAAAAAACAACAGGCTTTTACAGCCATATCATGGGCAATACTTATCACACATATACTTTTAATTATAATCAATCCTGACAAATTTGCAAAAAGACAAAACCCATTGAATATTAGCATTATTTACTCTGACTCAGTTCTTGCTACAATGCTTTATTTTAAGAACAAAGCAGAGGAAACCTGAGAACAATGCCCTATCATATAAACATCCAATTACCCTAGGGAGATTAATATCTGTCATTTATAAATTTTATTTATTTATTCGAGCCAGGATTTAATATAGACCATGGGGACCTTAAACTCATTATGTCTCTGAGGATATAAGTTCAAAACAATTAATTTAGTTAAAATTTTAGCTTAAAAAATTAGGTTTCATGATATCATTTATTCTTCAAAGAATTTGTTTTTTCTTTTCTATCTTTTCTTTTCTTATCTATATCTCCCTTCTTCCTCATTCCTTCTCCCCAGTCTGTGCTCTCCCAAGCTTGATAGCTGGGCTGACTTTGAGTTTCTGATCATCCTGCCTTCACCTCTCTAGTACTTGAGTCACAGATATGAAGCACAACACTTTGCTTCATAAGTCTTTCTTCTGAAGCAATAAATTCTCAAAACCTCTGATATTCATGTAGTAAATATGATGGTCCATAATCAGACATTTTTTTTTATTCTGAAGGTTTACATTATAATTAAAATATTATAAGTCATGTGGCTGATTTTCCAAAAGCATTTTTAAAGAAAACCAGTAAATTGATTCTTAAATAATGCACCTTCTGACCTGCTTAGTATTCAAAACCCAAAACTGAAATTCTGCCACCCACTCTGCAGCCTATTGATTTGAGAACTACAGCTGCAGAAATTAAACTGTATTGTTAGCTTAGAGCTTTCAGCTGAGGAAGCAATTTCAGATTGGTTTCTCCTCTAGCCCAGCTTAGTATTAAGTAAATATGTGCCTCTAAGAGTCTCGGGCAGATTATTATCCAGAGTGGTGTGTACAACTTTGCAGGTGCAGCTCCAAGGAACTAAAAGTCATTTTGGTGATTCACCTTCCTAACTGGTGGCTAAAGGTCATTATGAAATGAAAGGCACAGGTATCCCCAGAACCACAGGAGTACATCTAAGTTAGGCTGCTTTTTGATATCTAGGATACTTTCATATTGGGTGCTTGTAGACGATGCCTATACACAGACCCCGTCCTCAATGAGTTCCTGGTCCAAAAGGAAGAGAGGCAGGCATAACAGAGTAACACATGATACACATGAGACGTCCATGAAGCCTTCTCCTCCCCTCCCTCCCTCCCTCCACCCCCTCTCTCTGTCTGTGTATCTGTCTCTATGTCTCTCTTTGTGTCTCTCCTCTCTCTCTCTCTCTCTCTCTCTCTCTCTCTCTCTCTCTCTCTCTGTATGTGTGTGGTGTAGCAGGGTTAGCATTAGGAAGCAGGAAGGCATCCCAGAGGAAATGAAGCAGCAATAGATGAGAACAAGGTTTTTGCTTTATTTTTTTTTAATAGCAGGTTCAATTTCCTGGTTCAAGAAATAGCTCCTAGTCTCTAAAAATAATAAAATAATGTTCCTCCTGCTGGCATAAACACTAACTGAAGTGGTGGAAATAATAACCCATCATTTTATAGACATTCTGAAAGATGAAGGGGAAAGATGACAAATAGAAGAATAATATGAAGAGCTGTGAATTTTCAGTGAGAAAAAAATCAGGAAAGATATCACTTATTTTTTATTTCAGATCTATAGACAGGTATTTTGGAATATCTTGGAAATAAAAACAATGCCTTTTCATGAATACCTTGCCTTCTTTAGAATATCGTGCCTCTCAAAGTTATGCTTTGAAATAGGAAGAAAAAAAAACACATAGAAATTTGTCTCAGAAATCAATAAAAACTGGCATAGTTTGATAGCATGCCAATTTAAGCTTACGTCTGAATTCAATCATTCGTTTTTTTTTTTTTGCAGAGAAAACCATAGCAGCTATTCTCAGCAAAGATAAATGTCTACCCCAAACCCTTTAAGATGTGAAGTTACCCACCGTGAGGCACTTTTGTCATAAAGAGATAATGCTGAGGGTTTTGAGTGGATCTATTTGTAAAAACCATTTCTATCAATTGGCCGTGAAGAATGAGAGAAGATGGTATGTGCTGTGTACAGTTTCTATGTGACACAAAGTGGCTCTCTACAACTTTGCAATGTGCTTAAAAGAAAGGAAAAGCCAACGTGGGCGATTCTGGTCACGTGGGTTGGAGGAGCTATGGTGTTGGGAACATAATCTAACAATCGGGAATGGGACAAACGAGAGTCCTTGTGATCTCACAAGCCTGAAGAACACTGAAGTGCAAGAGAGCTCAGGTGCACCTCTGTCTCCTAAAGAGCCTTCACAGGCCACATTGTCACATGTATCTGTCTGTAAAACAATGTACCCACCCTCCCCACCATAACAAGTCAGAGTTATTCTGCAATTATCACACTCCAGGATTCAGTTCGATGGTATTCTTGCATTATTTCATGACATCCCTGTACCAGCCAGATACTAGGCTCTACCACCTTCTTCCATGGAATAGACTATTCGGGGATGTGACATTATTTTATATGATTGCGAAGAAAGTAAACACATGAACTACTGTGATTGGCTTTGCGTTTTAGTCATGCTTAGATGTCAGAGTTAAAGAGTTAAATAACGTACATCCCCAATAGCCCTTATTCTACCAAGGAAAAAGCTAAAGATCTGGGCTTGGAGTTCAAGTCACCATCCAGAGGTTGTATGCTATGTGACCCTGTGTGAGACATCTAACTCATTTGAAGTTTCTTTATCTACAAATAAGAATATGCCTATTTCAAAGGGCTGTCATGAAAGTGAACTACTAGAAGTTATATTACATTCCTCAGCATGGAAGAGATACCTCATAGAGGCTATCCATAACCCTCACCAAATCAGCCTACAGTGATGGTTCAAGATCTGCCAATGGATAGCAGTAGCATTTGTGTTTTCTTCCTACACATATCATGATGGGGATGTTGGGAAGCTGAAGGAGATGGCCACAATGGTGCAGTGTATTGCTAAGAGGTGAACATCCTGTGTGGTACATCGTAGTTGTGTGCTACTCCCCTCTCCAGCCTCTCCAGTATCCTTTCCTCTGGGATGACATCATGGCTTTGAGTGGCACTAAAGGCACCTAGATCCATGGAGGAGTATTATTCACACAACTAGAGTCAAGCATGCCACCAGACCTGCACTCCAGTAAAGGAGGTATGACTGTGACTTTAAGACGAGCCATGCTCACACTCTCTAGTCTTATACATTGCAGCTTGATGCTGCTAACAGCCACCCTGCTGGCTAAGAGAGTGTAAGAGATAACAGCATGGTGTGAACAGAGCAGAGACATGGAATGAGGCACTGTCCTGAAGACATCCCTCTGGTCCATGTTGAAGCCAATATGATCCTATGAGCTTGTTTTCTTTCTTGTTTTACTTTTTTTGTGACCTAATAAATTCTCTCCATGTGTACGTGTGTGTGCATGTCTGTGCATGCATGTCCATGTATGTATGCACGTGCATGTGTGTGTCCATGTGTTTGTGTTTTTCCCATGCATGTCTATGTCCATTCACCTTTGTGGATGTGTGTGTATGTGTATGTCCGTGTGTGTGGTCTGTATGTGTGTATGTGTGTCCATGCATATGTCTGCATGTCTGTGTCTATATGTGTGTGTGCATGAGTCTGTCCACATGTATGTATGTGTGCACTACTTAGTTCCTTTCCTGTTTTGAGCCTGTTGGGTTAAGGTATATATCACTTAAGACCCCCAAATATCCAAGAGACTCTGAACAAAACACCAGGTCCCCACTTGAAGGATTTGATTCTTGAGTCAAGAATCTACTACTCATTTCATTACCTTCTCTTTGTGGGGCTTCACAGAATCAAGACTATGATAAATATTTCCTGCTGCTTCATCTGCAAGGCTCTATGCCAGGAGATCAGACACAGCTGAAAATGGACAGAACTCCCTTGATTCCCAGCGTGTATATAATTTGTACCTAGTGTGTCTAGTCATCCCTGGCTTGTCTTTTTAGATAGTCATTTAACAATCAAAAGCCACATCATACAGGTCTCATGTATCTTTTCCCCTCTGCACCTTTTGTTATACTTAGTAAAAGTCAGCTCATAAGTAGATTAATGTCAGATCCATTTTCTCCCGTCTTTGTAAACAGCAGAATGGCTGAGTGGTAGAGTGGAGGGGATAAAAATTCCAGATCAGTAGGGCTGTCATGAGATTCATAAGATGGCAGCCATGGCTAGTGTAGAATCTCTAACTCTCAAACCTGCACAAGCCCCACCCACAGAAACATCCACTTCAGTAAGACCCACCTCAGTCCATCTTATAGAACTACGTTCAGTCCCAGTTCCCAGTACTCTTAATGAAAGGTCTTAGGGAAGTATCTTCCTGTGAAGAGAAGTATAGAATTATAGTTGAATTTCCAAAAGAGAAAACCTATGATTTGTAACTGTGACTTCTAAACGATGACCTCACTACCATCCCCAAGGAAGGATGAGAAATTTCTCTTTTGCTGATTATTGTCTGCCTCTGACAATACAAAGACTCTGTCATTACAAAATAGGGTGAGAGTATACACTGGCTGATCAGCTGGCAAACTGATGTCAGAGACACAAAGATTGCAGACTCAAGTACTACATAGGATGGTGGGAGGAGCCTAGCTTAGGACATTAGTCATGTAAATTGAGGTGCTTTAGTCTGCTCTTCAGAGGGTCAGCTCCTTCAAGTATGAGATAGTGCTGAGATTACTCATTAATACCGCTAGCCAAATTCAACATGGACTCCTATCATTTTCTGTAGTAAACAGAACCCTTGTATTGTCAGGGCCAGAAAATGCTCTGCTGAAAACAAATTTCTCCTCCTTCCTTTGAGATAGCAGTGAGATCAGGGTTTAGAAATCACGAATAGGAGATGTGCCATCTGCAGCTCAGCTCCTTGCTTTATCCTCTCACCTACACCATAAACGTGACGGCTGGAGCTATACTGGTCATTCTGTAACCATAAAATGATCAGGAGGCCAGCGAACCGAGAAATGTAAGGAATCCAGACATCAGGTACCATGGTGATGGCTTGGGACTGACTACCTGTTTTAAAAGTAAGAAGAAAACTTCTACTGTTTGATATCCCATCTTCTCTTTCCTTTATCAGCAACCAGTGTAATTGCAATATAAAAAAAATCAACATTTACATTAAATATTCATCTGTATGTATTATGATCCTTTATATGATTTATAAGATTTAATCATAGAGTAAATAAACATCAGTTCAGAGCAAAACACTCATTTTAGTTCAATTATCTATGCCCATGTATAGCTGACAAATACTTTTAAATCATCATACTCCACATATGAATGTTTAAGTTGTCTCAACCTGGCTTCCTGCCTTACTTCTCCACCAATGTCAGCTCTGGTCATCCGACATGTAGACTGAGCTGTGCATAACTCCTAGTGACTTTGCACATAGGAAGTCCTTAGCTTGTCTACCCACATCCACTCAGCTTTCAAAGTTCCTCAGAAGCCGGGCGGTGGTGGCACACGCCTTTAATCCCAGCACTTGGGAGGCAGAGGCAGGTGGATTTCTGAGTTCGAGGCCAGCCTGGTCTACAGAGTGAGTTCCAGGACAGCCAGGACTACACAGAGAAAACCTGTCTCAAAAAAACCAAAAAAAAAAAAAAAAAAAAAAAAAGAAAAAAAAAAAAAAGAGTTCATCAGATTTCTGCCATTTCTGGAAACCTCTCCCATCCTAGAAGCAAGTCGTACCTAAGCTGTCAATTGTCGACTTCACTATCTGGCCCTGGATAATTCCCTTCGTATTTTACATTCTGTTTTTCGATATATAGAAAATTTTATCAGTTGTACTTAGTCATGGCTTCTCTGAGACTCGTGAGCCATAGTTAAGAAAGTCTAAATGAGAGCTTTGTTACCATGGCCAATAGGAAGATGCTCAGACCCAAGAGAGCTCAGAGTTCCAGCCTCTCCCAAATTCCATAATGTATGACACAGAACGGGGCAAAACTAGAGAGAAATTCTAATTTTTTTTTTGTGGAGTTGAAAACTGTTTTGTCTGGTAAAAATCGGGATCCTGGAATAGAAAATGTCCAACAGATATTTAATCAAGGATTCTCATCTCACTCAAAGTCCTTCCCCAATGAACCTCATGTTCTGGACAAAAGAACAATCCAACTGGAAAGACCACATAGCTAGCCAGGGACACAGCGGGAAAACACAAGGCTGGATAAACACTGTCTCCAAGTTCTCTGTCTCCTTCACTGACTGAGGAATCTGTTCAATTTCATCCTAAGAAGCACGTTGGTTGGATGCCAGTGTGCTTCTCTCTCCCTGTGAAGAGCAGAGGTCAGGCTTGCTATGTCAGTAGCTTATATGTGCATATTATAGGCATATATATATATGCATTTATGTGCACACATATGCACATTTCGAATGTTTTCTTAGACTGTGTGATACACAGTGGTCATTTCCATTTATCTGGAAAGAAGCACTTCATGTTAAGTCAGAGATTAAGTGCAGTGTTTGATCTAATCTTTGATATTCTATTTCTTTTCATTCCTCGAAGTAGAACTTTTCATTAAAGAGTGAGTTGAGGTTACGTATGTAGCTCAGAGATAAAATGCTTGCCTTAGCACGCACAATGCGCCACGACCAATCAGTAGACTTAAACCGGCAAAATGTGTGGGTTGAAAGTCACAATATAATGTAGTGACAGGGTTTGAAACTGGAATATTTAAAAATAAAACCAAATAGAGAATGTACATATTTGAGCATTAAAGGAGGTTGCTAGTAAATTAAAATGTAATTGTTAATGTTCAATCAATATTTTAGGTTATATAATAATCAGTTAATAAAAATATAATGCCCAAAGTAAAATAATAATAATAATAATAATAATAATAATAATAATAATAATAAAGTGTATTTGTTATAGAAAAATTTTTAAAAACTATATACAAAGAAAGGAAATAAAAAACAGTTGAAAATCATGCAAGTCACTATCTTAGAGAGCAAGCATCTAGAGTTATAACCACTAAATTGTACACACTGCTCACAAGGTGACTTGGATGCTTCCTGTCCACCTAGGGTTCAGTTGACAAAAGGGTGAAAAATCATTTATGTTTCTACTCCAATACCTGAGCAGGCTTTGTCTTGAAGGCTTGCTGGGAATTACAGTGGCAGCATCCCGTGCCCCGCCCTCGACTGCTGGGCAGGAGATGCAAGGGAAAGGCTAAAGCATGCCTACATGTTAGGAGCATGCTGTTTGGCTCTTTTCTCTAGCACATAGGTGAGCAGAGGAAGCTCTTGTCTATCATGAAGCCCAGTGAGAGGACTGCAGCCATTGAGATGTCTGTGAAGGAAGTCGGATGCCTGCATCCTGTTCTCCCGTGCATTCTAGCGCAGAAGCCGACTACATAAGTGCATCCCGTGTAAGACTATGCATCCTAGGCTAGGAAAGGTCTTCAGACAGCACATGTGCGTAGAAAGTATCTACTTGATTTATAGAAGGTGAACAACAATAACCATCCTATCCCAGAACACCAGTGATTCCCAGTCGCAATATATTGAAAAACTCCATCTAAGTACACACCAGAGCAAAAACGGAAGAGATGCACATGCAATAAGTCTTTTTTTTAAAAAGCAATATAAAAAGTAAGATTAGCTTCATATACCACCGGTTACGTTGACAAACAACTCATGAATAATATCAGGCCAGGCCACAGGAAAATGAGTTGGAGACACTGAGGAAGATAGCACTGTGCACATAATAAGATAATCTCTGGGAACAATGACAGAGGAGCAGCATTTTTGTTGAAGACAAAACAATAACCAGATGGAGTGTGAGCTGGGGATCCTCAAGGAAAACTCCATAAAGGGATGGAGAGGAGACTCAGAGGGAAGGTCTGACATACACAGAGAGGCGAAGGGTGGGGACTGTCCAATGTGGGCTTTGTCTGCTATTCTATCTCATAAACAACAGCATCATGTTTAAGGGGGGATTAATAAAGCAATGGCATTAAAATGTGTGGAAACGTGAGAATCTTTAAATGATGTTTGGTGTCAACAATGATGGAAATGTATTAACTCTATGTTTTTAAACTTAAGAGTACTTATGCTGGTCCACTGCGGTGTTAATAACTAAATTAATAGAAATAACAAATGGGCTTATGAAATCACAGAAGAGAAGGGAAGTAAAATGAATCAAGGCAGAGAAAGAAAAAGTAGGCTGAATGCCTTGAGACATATAAAGGTCATTCATGTATGGTTGAGCATGTCTTTAATCATAGAAATTGGGAGACTGAGGCAGGAGGATTGCCATGAGTAAAGGCCAGCCTGGGCTAGACAACCACAGAAAGAATAATATATAATACAAATAATAACCTATAATAATTATAGATAATTAAATATATCAATAGATAATCTTAAAAAAATGGACAAAGATGGCCTGGCATACGTTGAAGTTGCTTACAGTTGACTAGGAACACAGTCAAATCATAAGACTGTTAAAGAGTTAAGACTGAAGTGGTAAAAGGCGTCCTGCCCCAAAGCTGGTATCACGAGATAATAAATATGAGACAGAGTGGAATTCAAACAAAGAAGCATTTTTTAGAATTAAGATGATATAGCAGAAACACAATGATGTTAAATTTGCATAAAATGATAATGGGGTGTTAGAATTCATGAACCAAACCTGATACATCTAAACAAAAAATATAGATAAAACTCACAGTAAATACTTTGTATCATTCTTCTTTTATTCTTTTATTTGGCAGAGAAACAAGCATCGGGTGAGCATAGAGATAAATTTGAGTAATACAATGATTCTACTTGACCCCAGGGATGGCCATATTTAGAACACAGCACCAACAGCTGCTCAATAAATGCTAGGAAAGTTTACAAAATTGATTACTGAATAGCCAAGTTTCAAAGAATTCAAATAATCAAGCAGTGTATATTTTCTAACAACGTTGCAAGCCAGACTGATATGAAAACCAAGAAGCAAAGGCTAGCCATATGTTTCCTGCATGACTTTAGTGAGTAATGAGAAAATCATAGTGGAAATTAGAAATTTTCCTTACCTAGGTGATATTAATATTTTATATCAATCATTGTGAAAAAATTGCAAAAGTAATACAGAGACAGAAATTTATATCGCATTAAAATATTAAAAAATATGCAAAGATCTAAGCACCTTTTGGAAAGATGAAAATGCAAGCACAAATTGAAGAGCTAAATGGGGCTGGAGAGATGGCTCAGTGGTTAGGAGTTTATACTGCTCCTGCAGAGGTCCAGAGTCTGACTCCCACCACCCATCTGGGGTAGTTTCCAGGCACATGTAACTCCAGTTCCAAGGGATGCAATGTTCTCTTCTGGCCTTTGTGGACATCTGCACTCATGTACATGTACACATAACCACAGACAGATACACATACTGTTCTTTAAAAAAAAAAAAAACTTATTTATTTAATGTATGTGAATACACTGTAGTTGTTGTCTTCAGACACACCAGAAGAGGGCATCAGACCCCATTACAGATGGTTGTGAGCCACCATGTGGTTGTTGGGAATTGAACTTAGAACCTCCGGAAGAGCAGTTAGTGCTCTTAACCACTGAGCCATCTCTCTAGCCCACACATAATGTTTTCAAAATAGTAGAGATATATGCAATTCTGAATAAAGATGCAGCAGAGACGAACAGCAAAGTCAGTGCTATTTTCCAAAATGAATGATTTGGTTATAAGACCACCCAAACCAACAAAGACCATGCTATTATTTGGTACTAGAAATAAAAAGCTGAGTAGCAGAGAGAAGCATTAGACAGCTAAACAATACGCTGGATTTAATATACAACTCTATACAAAAAAATCATAAACGTCCAGATAAAAATAGAATTCATCAAAATCAGAGAGATGAGAAATGCTTACGACTTATCACTATCAAGTAAATTCAACCTATAATCAAAAATTTTCACAAAAGTAAAATCTGCCAGGACCAAATGATTTCATTAGTAAGTTCTATCAAACGTATTAGTGATAGGAAAAAAATTAGTTCAGTCTACTAGAAACCACAACAGAGAATACTTCCCGATTCATTTATGAAGCTAGTAAAACCCTGATACTGGAATATAAAAGGCTAAGAAAAATTACAAACCTATTTAATTCATGCATATGTATGCAGAGGCCCTAAATAGAACATTAACAAATGAAATCAAGCAATATGTAAAAATATCATTCATTATGCCACCATCTCAAAGAGCAGAAAATGTGTTTAATAACTTTAACACCTTTTCATAATAAAATGCCTAATCGTCGAAAAACAAAGGTTGTTAACCAAAGGGAAGCTTCAGGAGTCTGCACTGCATGCATCACACTCCAGATCAGATCATTACAAGCCCAGCTTTGATTTGGGGCACGAGGCAGAGAGGCTTGCTACCACTCTGTGTTACTAGAAAGGTTTTCATGATAACAATTGTAAAAGAATTATACGGTGATAATTTTCAAAGACAATGTTTCTGGACACATAGATAATAATAAGCAATCTATTCATAAATTATTAGGATCAATGATACTTTTCAATAAGATTCTTCTATGTAGAACATGAAAAATGAATTATGGTTTACATAGAAACTGTAAGAAGAACTAGCATTTAGAATACGAACTAAGTATTTGGGCAGTGGTGATGGACACCTTACACCTCAATCCCAGCACTCAGGAGACAAAGGCAGGTGGGTCTCTGTGAGTTCGAGGCCAGCCTGGTCTACAGAGTAAGTTCCAGGACAGCCAGAGCTACACAGAGAAATTCTGTCTTAAAAAAACAAAAACAAAAACAAAAACAACAAAACCCAAAAAACCAACAACAACAACCAAAAAAAAAAAAAAAAAAAAAAAAAACAAAAAAAACCCCAAAAACAAATAACCCAAAACCTATAAAACAAAAACAAAAAATGGGGTAGGGAATAAAATTTTTAGTTTTCAAGCATCTAGTATCAACCCAACTAAGAGAGGTATAATAGACCTACGGAAAAAAATTGTAACTTTTTTGGGGGGGACTTTAAAACAGCCCTGATTAACATAGCTACCCACGATCCTACCCTGAAAGAACTTGGTACCATCATGGCTTCAGTCATCTTTAAACTGCTGTACAAAGCCCAAGTGATTCTAATACGACCGAGACAATTTGTATACAAATGTAAACGGGAACGTTTAGGAGCTGATGCAAGATGTATATGCCTACGCAGAGAGTAAAATTCATCACGGCCTCTTGAAGGAGAACACTGAAGAAGACGTGCTATCAGAGAGCAAGACATACAGAAGGCCGTGGGAAGGCCGGATGGTACTCAGGCTTAACGGACTAAATACACTCTCAAGGCAGCTGCACGTGAACATTAGATGCTTGGTGCACAACCAGTTGTGTCCTGAACTGGTGGGCAGAGGTGGGATAGTCAACAAATGATGATGTCAACCATATGAAGGGCAAAGCACCGAGCCTCCACAGCACACACAACACTGAAGACCCAGAGCTGAAGGGGTAACACTTTAAAGAACAAATATACCTAAGAGAGGAGCTTTGTGGTTTGGGAAAGACAAGGATTTTTTCAACTGCCTACACGTATCAATAGCCATAAAGGCAAATTATTTCAATTTAACTATTAAAATGTGAAATTATTTTCAAAGATTTTTAAAGAACTACCTTTATTTGTGAGTGTGCATATGCAAGGGGTGTGTGTGTTTGTATGTGTGTGTGTGTGTGTGTGTGTGTGTGTGCACTTGTGCCCTTATGTTTATTTGTGTGAGTTTAGATACATGTGTGGGAGTCAACGGACAACCTCAGACTCCATTTTGTTTGAGATAGCTTCTCTGGTTGTCTCCCACTATGTACACTAAGCTAGTTAATCCATGAGCTACAGGGGGATTCTTCTGTCTCCACCTCCATCTCTGACATTGTATGATACCAAATGAATAAATGAAATCTGTTTATTGGGGGTGTCTGCATATCCACAATCTCACCCTCACACTTGCATAGCAAGCACATCACCCACAACCATCCCCCTAGCCCTCAAGTTTCTCATTCTTAAGGTCAGTAGTTTCCCTCGAGGAGGCCATTCTAACAACAGGACCTGACTGCCTGCCGGAAGCCCCTTCCTCATACCCTCACCTTGAGGATCAGAATTTCAGCCCACCACAGAAGGCTACTCTTAGTTTCTGCCGTGGACTCACAGAGCCTATTTTGATTACATGGGACTGTCACTGGTCTCAGTAATGTGGTATCTACTACTCAGATTGAACTCAGTTGGGCGGGAAAATCACGAGGTTTCCATTTTTCAGGATAAAACAGATTTCTGTGTATACAGGTCCCTCCCATTCCGTAGCAAATCAGAGCATGTAATTTGATAACAAAGGCAAGAATGTTCACAGAAAAAAGACTGATGAAGCACAGAAGGGAGTGAGTATTTACTGAGACTGGAATATTCTCCATGGGGAAATTATTGACTCTAACCTTTGCTTATTATCTGGGTATCCTTGGTCTGGACAGTTTTCTTTTTTTCTTGCATAGTCATCCTTTTCTTTCCACAGCATCCTTCAAACAGCGACAACTAGTGGCTCTGACATGAAGGTACATATGTGACAGAAAGTTCAATAAATTAGAAGCCATTAATTGGAAGCCAGAGTGTGCTTCTTCCTAATGCTCCCCGCAAAGCCTAGGTTGGGTGGTATTCACAAATCTCAAGTTGTCTTGATTTTCATCCAAAACTATGAAAGAATTTAAGTTATTGTGTTTACTTTGCAGCCTATGGCAGGGCTGAGAATCATGGGGAAAATTCCTCCACTCTAGAGAGAAATCTAATCTCTCCAAATAAGAACATCAGTGCTGTGACCCAATCACAGTCAAGGTCAGTATCTCTAAAGCGAATGGTGCATCAATTGGCTAGACGTTATCAATTTAGATAATTATAACTTCTCATAGCAACCCCTGGACATGCACCAGCCACGATTTCATTTCTGCTTTGTTCTAAGAATCCAAAAGCCTTAAAGCTTGTTGTCTGACGCATCCTACCTGCTCCACGGACGTAAATACACTAAGGTAATCAAAATCCCGGCAGATCGGGCCCAAGTCTGGCCACCTTGCTACCATCTATCTGAGACTGATTTGGTTTTTCATGCACATGTGAGATCATTACTGTCCTGCTATATAATTGAATCTGCTCTTATTAGCATCAAGCCTTCTGAGAATGAGTTCACTAGTGGGGTGTGGACATGCAGTAATGTCAATTAGTTGTAGTCACATCTCTTCAGTGACTACAGATATCTAACTTGTTTTTGAGTGGGCTGCCATCAAATCATCCCTTTCAATCTCTTCCTAGTCTTTCATCTTAGGTACCAGGAATAAAAGTCTGGTTTTTGGAATGGATGAGCTAACATATGTTGGTCTTTCTCTTTATGATTGGCCCAAATCTTTGATCTCTGTCATCCTTTCATTTGGGGCCTTTTTATATAAAACTGTCATTGACCTTGGAAGTGCCAGCTGTCCTCTTGACATATGAGGCTGGTAATGATGACACAGAGCGTTGATAATAACAAATGGTGCTTCATATTTCAGCTGAGCTGGGTTTTTATGTTCTGCTTTTAGACTCAATGTATTCAGTATGGTTAGGAAATATTAAAATGTAATCTAACTGGCTGATCTCTCTCATACTCCATATATATATGGAGTATGGAGTATTATATGATATATATATATATATATATATATATATATATATATATATATATAATTTTTTTGCTACCAAGCAGGATATCTGAAATGGAAACCTATATTAAGTCTGCTCACAGCTCAAGCTAGTGCTGGCATTAGGGTTAGGCTATCCTTTTAGGAGATTTGATGTTCTTATTTGGAGAGATTAGATTTCTATCTAGAGTGGAGGAATTTTCTCATGATTCTCAGCCCTGCTATAGGCTGCAAAGTAAACACAATAACTTAAATTCTTTCATAGTTTTGGATGAAAATCAAGACAACTTGAGATTTGTGAATACCACCCAACCCAGAAAGTAAACAACACAAAAGGAACAAGGCTTTAGTCAAATTATCTCTGTGCTCTAAAAGGAAAGAATTTTCCATGTGACGGAATGACTGGCCTCTGATTTTCATCTTTAGAAGTACACCCTTTTCTTCTCCCGGGGTCAAAGAGCAGATGGTGGTCGAAGGGAACCATGACCTCTGAGTCTCATTTTGACCGGAAGTGCTTTCTTTTGTGACTGAGCACAGCGTGGTAGATACAGTTAATAACAGGGCATTGTGCATTTCAGAATTAGTAATTGGTTAATTCTGAGATGTGCCTACTGCCAACTTAGATGAGTATTTGAGGTGGTGGCTACTGAAAGTTGATCTAATTAGTCCAATTCATATTAAATAATTACACAAAAGCATCCCTTTGTACTTTATAAATATATACAGCTCCATGTTGTCAACAGATAAGAAAACAGTTTTAAACAGGAAGGTTCATAGTTATCTGGCAATAATTTGGTTAGAATAGGAATTTAAAGAGGAATTGCCAGTGTTTCAGGTTTCCTTTCTACCTTTCAGACACAGTCCTTTAAAAGGGGCCCTGGCACCCAACTAATATGTGCAAACTTTTGTTTTTTTTTGCCTTAAGTTACAATTTTAAAATTAATTTAAACTTATTGGCTTGCAATTTTGCGGGTGGCTCCAGCTAAGTCCATATCAAATCTGTTTCATAACCACTGGGGCAATGACGTCACTGTTTGGGAGATTCGTGGAGCCAAATTTGTGCTTCAATGGGGTGCAGCTAGAATCCTACTGAAGGTAAAGTAAAACCCATGCAGCTTTGGTCAGCCTGAAGGGGAGGCGTCATAACTTTTAGCTCACAGGAAAACTTTCCACATTAACAGCTACGTGGGTATCTTAACTGTAGGGCTGACTGCGGATGGCTGGATTGTTATACAAGTTTATACTCCAGGAGTGTTTGGATTCCACATGTTTCCTTAACAGACCACTTCCTGTGTCTCATCTTGTATCTCTAATTAGAAACAAGACCCAGATCCCAGCGCAATGGTATGTCCAGAAACCATATGGTGCCAGGCTGGATATTGCTGGCTGTAATCACATGGACCCTCACACTTCCCAAACCTGTGCATCTGCTAACTATTCTGAGTGCAGAGCTACGTCATCAGATCCCAGTCCCAATTAGATTCAGATCCCAGTCCCAATTAGATTCTGAGGGACATATGCCTGAGTTTACAGAACACGACTCAAACAAGCTGGTTACACGTGGTCCGAAGAACAGGAGTGAAGTACAAAGACTGGCTCCGCTGGACAACCATTTGGGGTTTAGGATGGATAATGGTGATGGTGAAGACGGTGATGGTGGTGGTGGTGGTGGTAATGTGTTTCCATACCTGAAAGGTCTTGAAGACATTTCTTAAATAAAACAACAACAACAACAAAATCAAAAACAGCCTTCCTAACATGCTCATGAACCAAGAAAAAGTTGATGGTCTGGTAGAACATGAGGTGATAAAGTAGTGTGTCTTCACTTTATCAAATATTTGAGAATACAGAAACATGTTCTGATGACAATAACCTTTAGCTCCATCTGAAGGTACAGAGTTGGCAGGAGGATATGTTTTAGGAATCAGTTCAGATGCACTTATACCAAGCAACCTCACAGGAACCATAAAAAGTGGTATGGTTTCTTTAATATGGTTTGTATAATCTTTTACTGGAAAGTAATGAATCTGTACACGTGCTTCTTTAGGAAGAGAACAGTATCTTTGTGGGTTTTAAGAGCAATGGTGAAATATGGTTATTTCACATAAATTGATAAGAAAAATTTATGAGAATTTCAAATAATTAAAATGGTCTCATCGTTGTGAATAAGAACAAAATTGAGAATCAAAGAAGTCCCTGGAAAGAATAAGACATGGGATTCAAACCCGCCCTGTGATACGGATGCAGGGGAGGAAATACTACAAAGCCCCTGAAGGACAGATGGGAGCACTGTCCACAAAGTCATCAGGGTTTGCTTCCTCAAGGACAGCTACGCTGCACATGGCTGCCTCACCTAAGGTCACCACCTATGTGAGGCCTACATCTAGCGGCTGATAAAAGCAAGTGTGTGAGGGCCTGGTAACTGGTCACTTCTTTCTTGAGCGCCCAGTCAAGCAAGCAAAGGCCATGGTTAAGCTGTATTCCAGCTCATCTCCTCTTCTTGTTCAGATCCACTCTTCCTTCTTTTCCATACATATGGATCCAAGGGGGAATTCTCATAAGTAACCCAGCTTCAGAATCTGAGCTACCACAGCGGGGTGCATTGATGTAGGCCCTTGGAAACTTCAACTCCTTTTTTTTTTTTTTTTTTTTTTTTTTTTTTTCCGAGACAGGGTTTCTCTGTGTAGTCCTGGCTATCCTGGAATTCACTCTGTAGACCAGGCTGGCCTCGAGCCTCCCAAGTGCTGGGATTAAAGGCGTGCGCCACCACCGCCCGGCGGAAACTTCAACTCCTAATGATGGAAGATCTGTTTCCCCTACACTTCTGTGGCTGTGTGTGTGTCTCCAAACAAATGTACTGGTTAAGACTATGCATCATCTGCTATGGTGTATGATAACAGGAGCCTAGCATGGCTACCAACAAGAGGCCCAACAAGCAGCTGACTGAGACAGATGCATATACTTACAACCAACCAATGGTCTGAAGCTGGGGACCCTGTGGTTGAATTAGCTGGAAGAAGTTGAGGAGGAGGAAGAAATGACCCCATAGGAAGCCCAGCAGTCTCAACAAACCTGGATCCCCTAGATCTCTCAGACACTAAGAGCATACACCAGCTGGTCTGAGGCCCCCGACACATATACAGCAGAGGACTGCCTGGTCTGGCCTCAATGAGAGAAGACGCACCTAACCCTTGAGAGACTTGAGGCCCCAGGGAGTGGGAAGGCCTGGCAGGGTGTTTGGGGTGTGGGATTATGGGGACATCCTCTTGGAGATGGGGGAGGAGGAATGGGATGATGAACTGTCGGAGGGCAGAATGGGAGGGGAATAACTGAACTGTAAAAATATAAATTAATTAAATTAAAAAAACTATGCATCATCATGACTGAGCTATCTTTGGCTGTATCTTTCTAAGGTAGAGAGTGTTTTTAGATAAGATTAATATTTAAAGTTGCTAGACTGAGAGACTGAGCAAAGTGGGTTGCATTCCATCTCTAGTGCAGAGAGGAAGGGGCTCATGTAACCAGCCAAAGCCTATGTAGAACCAAAATGTTGATCCTCCACAAAAAAAGTAAGAAACTGTCTACCAGCCTGACTGTGAATTGGAACTTCGGCTTTCTTCCTGACTTTGTACTCAACATTTCTTCTCAGGTTTCAAACCCATTGGTCTTTGAACAGGTACCATACCATGGGTTCCTCTGGTTCATAAGTCTTTAGTCTAGGTTTAAACATATTGACTCTCCTGGAGCTCCGGACTGCACATTCACTCCGAAGAACCTGAGAGCAAAGACATATAAATCTCCACTGGCATGGGAAATTATTTTTCATATTTTTAAAAGTATATCAAATTCACAGAGAGCTACCAACTCTACTTGTTCTACTTCTTTGGAAACCCCACACTACAGGATAGGATAACCTTAGAGAATCTTAGAAGATGGGGATTATAAAGGAGAAGTCACCACCCAGAGATACCTGTAACCAACAACAGACAGCCCACAATCTAGGACCAAGCCTGTAAACCACTCACTGTATCTCTTAATCAGCCTCTCTTCTCTGTGAGTGTAGGAACCTGCTAGCTAAGTTTCTTGTTAAGGCAGAAAGAAGCCCCTTTACCAACACTTCTTGTCCCTATGTTCTGTGGTCACCTGCAGGTCGCCCCCTTTTCAGCATGCTAAGTCACTGATAAATCTTCCCAGTCAGGGAAGGCCTGTCTACAGCAGCACTGAGAACAACTTGACAGTGGGCACAGTCCCCTCTGTACTCTGTATATTAGTTTCTCACTTAAAAATAAACCACCCACTTCTCACAGGGTTAGCACCTCAATTGCTCAAAAGGCTAACTTGTAACACTTTCTTCAGACATACTGAAGCTGTGACAATAAAGCTACATGGCTTTTTCCTGTCATAGAAAATAAAATTCTTATACTGTTTTGTGGAACCCCAAATGAGAAAAATAGAAATAAATATACATGTTTGCCCTTCCTGTATTGGCTCCCCCAGAACTGTAGGGCCAGAATATATAAGTAATGACAAGCTGGTGGTCACGGAAATGAATAGAGATGACATCACAGGTCAACAGAGAGAAGAGAGAAAGAAAAAGAAGAAAGAGGAGGAGGAGGAGGAGGAGGAGAGGAAGAAGAGGAAGAAATTTTTCTTGCAGTAAGTCCCATTACATCCCATGTTTGCCTCAGAGACACACCAGACCAAGGTACAGTGTTCCTAGAAGAGGGAGATTGCATCAAAAAGAAAAGACAGGAAATGTTGAGGGAGTGTAGAGGAAAGCCCTCTTCATTTTACCAACTCTATGAAACAGATGGAGAAAGGATTTATAAAGAGAATTTCTCAATGTAAGATTTTTATTTAGATTCTTTGTCCCTGTGCCTCCTCGATCTGTATGTTGCTGTTCTTGCTCTTGACTGAGAACAAATAATCAGCTCATGTCTTGAAGTCCTCATTATGCTTGTGGTGTTTATGAGGACAGCAAATAACAAATCACTTTTATGGTAAGATTTGTTTTTTATTTGTGAGGCCCTTTTCTAACTGTATAAGGAAACACGGCCTTCCTTGCATTTGCTTACACATCAGGGCTTCTGCCCGTGCTATTTCAGTGCTTAATTTAGAGCAGTAGAGAGAGGAAACGTCTGGGGTTTATTTGTTTGCTGGTTTGTGTTTATCTGTCTTAAGTTTCGCCGACTCCCTTGGGATTCTGTCATGGTTTGAATGTGAAATGTCTCCACAGGTTCATGTGTTGAGCACTTGGTCTCCAGCTGGTGGCGCTGTTTAGGGAAAATGTCCAGCCATTAGGAGGTGAAGGTTGGCTGGAGGAGGTAGGTTGGGGAAAGGCATGGCTTATTATGGGTGATAGCTGACGTGGAAATTTAAGGGTTCTTTGGAAAGTCAGTTGTGTTGGATGGTGTTTTGCTAAGGCATGAAGGAGTGGTTCAGTGAAGTAGACACAGGTGAAAGGATACCCTATTAAAGCAAGCACATGAAAGGACATGTGATGAAGGATTCTTTGCTAATGACACACATGTGTTGGTCTACTTTACATTGTGTGGTTGAGCTCCATATGTTGGGTCTCCATAAAGAAAAATGCACCAAAAAACTTCTGGTGATGTGCTGCGGTTTCTTGCCACTTCCTTTGACTCAGGCTAGTTGACAGAGTGATGTCAGCTAAGACAGACACATGTTGAGGTAAGATACATGCTGAGGCAAGACCCATGAAGAATGTGTGATATTTGGAGGGTATAAATAGGACTCGACAGACAATGACTAGGACTGAGCCTGGCTTGCTTAGAGAGCTAGCTGTGCAATGCTTGTTGGTCTCAAGTCTTCACTGATCTTTGCCTCCCCAGAAGAGGCACAGCCAAAAATTTTCCTGGCATTCCCTGGTCCCTTCTGCTGACTTGTGACAAGGCTGAGGCCTGGCTGTCTCGGCTAAATAGTGCCACCACTGCTGATTTGTGTTTGCTATCCCAACTTTACCAAACTGCTGGTGTATCCATAAAGTGTTTGCAAGTGGATTGAGCCACCATTGCTGACCTGTAAACTGAATTACAGATTTCCTGACAATGCAGATGGGAGTTGCTCCTGTATCCTTTCTTTTCTACGACCTCTGGTGGGTGGTGGGCTGCAAGGGAGGCTAGAGCATTTAAGAACCATCATTAAAAATAGGTTTTGAAAAAAATTAAAGTAATAATAGCCAGCTTGGGGGATCTATTGTTTTCAATTTTTAGTGTTTTTAATAAATGTACCAGGTAGTACTCCATATGACATTTGCATGCATATCGTTCTTGTTCATCCTCTTCTCCCACCCCCTCACCACCTTTTTCTTTCCTCTTGAAATCTTTCTTCTGCTTTCATGTCACATGTATTCTATCCCCATAAAGTCTCCATCCTCCAAATAGGTCTCTGTCTAACTTCAAGATATAGACTCCTCCCACATGGCTGAAGTTCAGCTGTCATGACTCCTCCCTATAAAACTCAATTATGGTACACCCATCTCCTCATGGAGATGCTTCTGTTAGCTGTTTGACCCAATGCTGTAGCAAGGATCTAACAGGGAGCCTTCAGATAGAACTGTTGGGTTAGATGTAGTCTGGTAAAGAGCTATATGGTCATGCCTATCTTTTAGGGCACCAACTGGAGAATAAAACTTAACTATTGCTGAGGAAAACCTAGTCAGTGGGTTAGATATCCCTACATATTTTTGGGAGCCTCCAACCTGCTGGTTGCCCCAGTTCAAATTCAAGGACGAATTATCTGCCCTTGTGTATACAGACATCCAGACATTGTGGTCTGGAAGAAGACAGAGATAACACAGCTCACTATGAGGAGACTTGTAATATAGAGATACCTCACAGGCAGGACAGTGAGTGGCCGTAGTTAATTAGGTTGTCCTTAAACATCCCTGTCCTCTGGGAGTTCTTGGAAAAAGTACGGCATCTAGTACTGAAGCAAAAAGCAGAGATCACAGTAATGAGGCTGGATATACTGAGGCTGATGGATGGAGGGTCCCATGATATTTCCCATTGACTTTGTACTATGTTGTGAAGTAGAAACTAATTGGTCTTTTAAACAATGTCCATTTAACCCTGTTGCCGAAGTATAAACCCACCATCCCTCCTGTAAAAGATGCAGGTTGTTGCTCATGGTGCTTACAGGGTAAGGACTCTAGCTCTTCAATATACCCTCAGATACCCCACACCAGGAGAACTGTTTGCTGAGCAAGACTGGGTAGGCTGTCTCCCAGACTCTGATACATTCTTGTTAGTGCAACTTCGTATGTCAAGTGTTATAGAAATGGGCAGAATACAGATGCAAAATGAGCCACTTCATGAGAAAGATGAGATGGTTGAGAAATGACTAGTAAAACAAAGCTGCTAAAAGCTGCTGAAGTTGGTAAAAGTGACAGCACAAGAAAGAGAGGAAGGAAGAAAGAATTGAGTACAAAAACCAGATAGCAGTCTGCATGCAGCAAGGGCAAACACCATGAGAGCCTGCTCTACTTGAAACAACTTGACACTGAGTGTGATTTATACTCAGGCAGAGGGACCACACTTTTGTAACTCTACATGAAACTGCGGGTAAATTAAAGTACATTTGTTTGTGCTAAATAGGAAAATTTAATTATAGTATTGTGTGTCATGCTTGGTCTCCTGGTTCTTTTTTATTATATTTCTTTTACTAAGCATCCAGTCCCAGTTATAAAAAATAAAGTCTAGAGTGTGGTTATTAATTTACAAGCCCCTGTGTGTTCTGAAACCAGCAAATGATGCCAGAGATTGGAGACTGAGACCTTGGTGGTTTGGATGACAATGCCCTTCATGAGCTACTACTGTATTTGAATCTTTGGTTCCCAGTTGGTAGACTGTTTAGGAAGGATTAGGAGGTGTGGCTTCCTTGGAGGAGGTGTGGATTCCTTGGAGGAGGTGTGTCACTAGGGATGGGCTTTGAGGTTTCAAAGGCTCATATCAGGCCCAGGTTCGTGCTCTGCCCCATCTTGTGAATCAGATGTAGCTCTCAGCTACTGCTTCATTGCTTGCCTGCTGTCATGTTCACTACCATGATGGTCACAGATTCACCCTCAGAAACTGTAAGCAAGCTCTCAATTGAATGCTTTCATTTATAAGTTGTCTTGTTCATGGTGTCTCTTCACAGCAACAGAACAGTGACTAAGGGCCATAGAGCTTGGGGGAGGAAGGGTGCATAACTTTTTAACATCCTGAGCTAGAAAAGAGTTTATATTTTCTCCTTTTCTTATGTTTCTGTGAGTGGTGTGTGTGTGTGTGTGTGTGTGTGTGTGTGTGTGTGTGTGTGCGTGCAATGTGCATGTGAAACAGAAGGCTGATGTCAGAATAGCTCCTTTACCTAATTGTTTTGAAACAGGTCTGTTTCTCCTTTCCCTTCCTTTCCCCTTCCCTCCCCTCCCTTCCCCTCCTTCCCCCTCCTCTCCCTTCCCCTCCCCCTCCTCTACTCTTCTTTGTTTTTTCAGGCTTTCCCTGTGTGACCCTGGTTGCCCTGGAATTCACTCTGTAATCAGGCTGGCCTCAAACTCAGGGATCTGCCTGCCTCTGCCTTCCAAGTGCTGGGATTAAAGGTGTGTGCCACCACAACTTGACAAAGCAGCTCTTCTAATCGAACACAGAGCTGGCAGATAGCACTAGTTGAAGAAGTCTGCTTGCTCCAGAAGTGTACTGTGTCTGCCATTCAAGGCTGAAATTACAGGTTAGCCATCACATCCACCAGATGTCTATATGAGGTCTAGAGATTTGAACTTATGTCTTATGTGGCAAGCACTTAACCACCGAGGCATTTCCCTAACCCTAGAAAAAGTTCTCAGTAAATTTTCTGTCAAGTAAAGCCTTATACGGTCAAAGATTTTATAGGATAATCTTAAATCATTGAGAGAACTGGGAAGACATGTTAACAGCAATTTCCTTATTATTCATATCCGGGATGACGCTGGCCTTCTCCTCAGTGTAGTCAAGCTTTCACTCAAAGCCTTTCCTTCTTCAAAGACTAGAACTATTGAGTTCCTGAGAGAGGTGCTTGCTCAAGGGGCTGTTTTGAGCTGGAATAATATGTATTTTTCTTCTAAAAGGAAGGACCATCTACAGTGGTCTCCTCTCTACCTGCTCTGCTATGTTATTTTATTATACTATAAAGCAAACACTCACATTTTTCATGTGAATCAAAAAGACATATGTGTTTACAGTTCTCATCAAACCACGAAGCCAAAGCAATTTACGAATTAAACAACGACAGAAAGGCAAAACCATTAAAATTCAAATGAACAGCATTAATGTAATGCAATACGTGATATTGTTTTACAAGAACTCTGTTGCTGGTGGAGAGCTTATATATAACCATGCAGCCTCAGGTTAGGGTCTATATATCATCTGTGTGTGCAGTGTAACTTTTCGAGTACTACTACAATAACAACAACAAGAATAGTGCATTCACTTAAGCGGGATTCAAGAGACAGCTTTCCGATACAATCAACAGAGTGAATAATGATCCCAGAATAATTCCACGAGGCTCCAACTGTGTAAATTGTTTTAAGTTTTAACATTACAGCATTTTAAAAGCATGTCTGGGGTTATTTAGTCCAACTATGAAAGCAATGGATACATCATGTTCACTGTTAATTGGTTATTCATGCGTAGAGTTCAAGCGATACAGCGACTTGGAAAACAAACATAGTAGGTGGCATAGTAGGCCTCTTTCTTCTACATTTTTAATTCTGTATGCCAGTGCCATCAGAGCTGTTGTTGTGACCAGTCCCCGAATCACAATTCTCTCAAGACACTGAAAATGCCACAATGCCATTTGATGCAAACAAGGTCACACATTTAAACACAGTCTCACGTGTTAGGATTGCAAGACGTTAATTAATTTATTAGGTCGTGGTTTTGATAAGCTAGAATGTTACATTATTTTTTTATGTTTCAGGAAAAAAAATCATAAAGTTAAAAAAGTTTTTGGCCTTAACAGAGACACTGTAGATTATACCCAGGTCTGTGTAGGGATCTGCTGATTATTAAAAAAAAAAAATTAGGGCCTCATGTGGGGAAGGAGATGAATGAAGTTTTAAAAAGATTTAGGGTACTCAAAAATGTCTAGAACAAAGTATAATTTTCTAATCATTTTTAGTTAAACAAACAAATGAAACCCCAAAAAATAAAAGTGAGGGGGCTGGAGCGATGGCTCAGTGGTTAAGAGCACTGGCTGCTCTGCCAGAGGACGTGGTTTGATTCCCAGCACCCCTGTGGTCGGTCACGTCTGTAACTCCAGTTCCAGGGCATCCAACACCCTCTTCTGGCCTCCAAGGTCACACAATTGATGTCAGGCAAAGCCCTTGAGCCACGAATGCTTTCTCTGCAAGCACCTCAGCAGCTGAGGGCTTGCATCACTCTCTGCCTCGACCACCTTGAATAGTTGACGTCACACAGCAGAGATGGAAGAAAATGCCACAGAGGAAGTATTGCTGAGGTGGAAGGAACTTTAAAAGCCTGCCGGGCAAAGTTTTTGCAATTTCTAAACTACAAATTAGGAGGCAAATGTTTACATCTCCAGCAAGAATTTTGACTGCCTTAAAGGCAAGAACATATTAATACCCTTTATTGAGTTTTATAGTCAAACTTAGGTCTTTCTGACCCTAGAGGCCAAACTGAAGTCTCTTGATAGGTTCCTTAGCTGGGTCAAGTTACAAACTTAGATAGCCTGTTTAGGAAATAAATCCCCACAGTGGGCTTTGCGCTGGGGATTGCCAGCTGTCATGTAACATCCTTAACCCCCTTGTAGAAGGGGATGTCTTAGAAGTGGCGGCAGGATGGTCACTCAGGCTGGAACGACACCTCTCCCTCCACCTGGCGGCTGAAGCATGTGAGTGGAATATGATCATGAGTCTGTGGGGCACTCCAAGCCCAGGACTCTGGACCTCATCAACGTCTTTTTCTCCATTTTCTCATGCAGACTTAAATTTTGATGACTGGGATCAGAAGTGGGTGTCTGTAAGCTTTTTATATAAAAACCCAGACAAATCATTTAGGTTTTGTAGATCATAATAGTTCTGTTACACTGTTGTATTAGTTATTACCATAGGATGATTGCACACATGTGGATTCATAAACAGACACACACACCGAGCCATCACATACACAGAACCACCATACACACACACACACACACACACACACACACACACACACACACTCAGAGAGCCATCACACACACACACATTCACAGAGCCATCGCATATACACACACAGAGCCAACACACACACAGAGCCATCACATACAAAGAACCACCATACACACACATACACACTCAGAGAGCCATCACACACATACACACACACACACACATACACACACACATACACACTCAGAGAGCCATCACACACACACACACATACACACACACTCACAAACAGAGCCATAACATATACACACAGAGCCAACACACACACACACACACACACAGAGAGAGAGAGAGAGAGAGAGAGAGAGAGAGAGAGAGAGAGAGATCGCACATGATGTTCCAAAGTGTGTGTCCCATGGGTGATTCTACATTGAGTTGGCAATGAAGCTTAACCATTTTTGTTACCTCCACTGTTGGTTAGAATTTACTGATGCATTTTATAGACAATCTATGGAACCAGGGAAAGGGTCCATTGACATAGGACAACTCTCCTTGGTTTGCTTGTACAGGATGCAGTTGACTTGCCTGTATGGCCTGAGAAGAGATGGGCACTGGCTGTCATGGTAACGCCCTCCTCTCTTTAAGGCAGCAAGATGATTTAGCAGACAATAATGGGAACAATGACACCACCTTGATGACTCTCATGAAGGAATAGCTGACTTCTAGTTCACACCACCTCTGATTCAAGACGTGGGGTAAGGAAAATGCATTGTACATGCTAATAAGAGGGGAGGGAAAATGATGAAGAGTAAAATGGACTAGAGAGACAGAACACCATGGCTCACGTCTCCAGGGATGGTCTGCCCGAGCCTATGAGAGTGAACTTGCTTTTGTTTTTAATGCTCTCTGAGTTTTAATGCTCTCTGAGTGCATGTGTCTTCATGCTCCTCAGTGAAACAATAAGAAATGAAGAGAATCCCCCAAACATTACCATTTTAGTGCACGCACAGACCACACATTAGTAAATGGACATGACTGGGCTTCCATAAAACTATTTGCAGGAGTAGTCATCCGGCCAAATCTCGCCCATAGACTATGATTGGCGAACTTTGTCCTGGAGGATGATGGAGTCACGGGTTTGAAGGACTCCAAGTCTCTGTGCAAGGAAGAGACACTAAGAAACAGTAAATCTTCTTTAGCCGTGTGCTCACATACTCACACAGGAAATAGATTCCTATTTCAGTGAGTTAATACTTGATTTTTAAAACAACATTATTTGTTGCAGTATATAGCATCACTCTACCAAATACACACACACAGAAACACACATTCAGACACACTCACACACACATACCC
The DNA here is from genome assembly GCF_011762505.2 of Arvicanthis niloticus. Classification (NCBI taxonomy): domain Eukaryota; kingdom Metazoa; phylum Chordata; class Mammalia; order Rodentia; family Muridae; genus Arvicanthis; species Arvicanthis niloticus. The sequence continues at coordinate 40,984,902 of NC_133429.1, forward strand.
ACACACACACTCACACACACACACACACACACACATATACACATATATACTCACACATACGCACACAAACACACACACTCTCACAATATACTCACACACGCACATACACTCACACACATTCACTCACATACACACTCACACACACTGACACATATACACATATATACTCACACATACACACACACATACACACACACTGTCACAATATACCCACACACTCTCACAATATACTCACACACTCACACACATACACTCACACATATTCACTCACACACTCACACACACAGTGAATGAGAAGATGAATACATCAGCAACAGAACAGAACTATGGCATTGGTTCAGGGGGCAGATAGACGAATGGTGGGTATGGAGGAGACATCTAATGCAGGAATAATGGAGACATGATAAAGCATCTGAAACAGCTCAGAAAGCTGAAGTGCTAGAGTCTCCAGCTCCTGCTGTGGAGGGACAAGGGGGAAGGGAGGCTGGAAAGAGCCAGAATCCCAATTGCTTCCAATTGCTTGGTGGCTGCATTTAGTAAGACGTTGCAAGAAAGTGATGAGTTCAGGCAAACACTGTCTGATTAGGCGAAAAAGGGAAAAGGCATTGGAAAGAGTCCAGAGAGGCGGGGCTTGCCGGTACTGCAGATGCATCTGGACCCTGAGCAAAAGGAAATCAAAGACTGAAACAGCTTTGAGTGTGCAGGAAGGCTTCCAGGCAAATGAAGTGACTCAATCCTACAGCAGAGAAACTCGTGAAGACACAGCCCTCTCACGAGGCTGGTAGCCTTCTTCAGTCTCAAACTGAGGTCGACTGTCCTGTGGGAAAGAGAGTGATAAGACCATCGGACTGTAAAGCTCTGTCTAAGAAAGAACTTGGTCTTGTTTTCCCGTGGACCCAACTACAGGCAAACAGATCAAATTCCACTAAGTTCCTGGGGGCTCTACATTGCCAAAAAAAGATATCATCTCACCCCATGAAAACATTATATGCATCTGCCTATGGCTCTGTCACTTTGCCACACGACAGGAGACTTTGCTCGGTATGGTTTGAGAATGGATACCATTGCATGCTGTGTACACATCAGCAGCCACTACATGGCTCTGCTAACTCAACATAAGAGCAGGAGTTAATCTTTCCATCATTGGAGAAATCACAAAAAAACAAGCTGCTGTCAACCCTCCACTGACATGCAATGTGAACAAGAAATTCACCTTTCTTGTTGCGAACTACGGAGTCTCAGGAATTGCTTATTGTGTAACAGACAACAATAGCTAACTAATGTGTGAAAAAATTATACCTCTGATCCCATATCCATGATTGAAGACCCTGAAAAAAAAAAGCACAGGTTTTTACAAAATAAGAGGTAGCCGGGCAGTGGTGGCACACGCCTTTAATCCCAGCACTTGGGAGGCAGAGGCAGGCAGATTTCTGAGTTCGAGGCCAGCCTGGTCTACAGAGTGAGTTCCAGGACAGCCAGGGCTACACAGAGAAACCTTGTCTCAAAACAAAACAAAACAAAAAACAAAACAAAACAACAACAACAAATAGAGAAGAGATATATTGAAACTGGACAAAGCCCAATGATTCCAGTGTCCAATGAAGATCCCAGAGGCTTTCTGGAAGGGAGTATCAGATGTCAACATCTGATACTAAAGGAGATCCTCCTGAAAGCCAACATAGGGTATAAGGAACTCCCACAATCCCCCAAATACCAGTTTTGCCAATGCTGTCCTAGTGGAATTTCATAGTATTGTGGTCCTGTGTCTGTTGTATGCTTCCTGCTTTTTTTTTTCATTATCCCGATAAAGCGCTCATTGTGTGCATCCTGTCTTTGACCAATTGTCCCATCTTCTCTTTCTCAGTGTACTGTTCCCAGAACCAAAAGAGGAGCCTGGAGACCTGGTGCACAATGCAATACATCCCCAAGATATGGTGGAGTTTGGGCTTGTTGCGGAAAGTGATTGGGAATTATACTTGATTCTATAAAGCAGTACTTTTGGGGTTGAATGGCTCACAAGGGTTGCCTAAGACCATTGGAAATATCATATATTTACATGACGAGTCATAACACTAGCAAAATTATGTTATTAAATACCAAGAAAAATAATTTTATGGTCGGGGGGTTACCATAATATGAGGAATTCTGTTAAAGGGTTGCAGCCTTAGGAAGGATGAGAACCACTGCTGTGTCATGTGTGTGAAGAAGGGTGAAACAGACAGTGCCTGAGCAACAGGCTATGGCTTACATTCCTCTGTCTCCTTAAAGTCTAAGCGACTCCTTGTGGTCAAGGGGATGCTTGTAAACCCTGCATTTGCCATTTCCAGGCTGGGGCTTCAAGGAGAAAGTAGGTCTTCTTTTCCATGCTGGTACCTAGATGTAGGTGGTTAAGAAAGAGACGGAGATATTGTTGGGACAAAGGGTAGGAAGTATGGCCTGTTGATCAGGAACCACACGTAGGATTTGTACATGAATGAGCAAACACAACAATGACTTCTATTGTATTTAAGTTGCTTTTCATTTTAGCATGTGGGGGAGGGGCTATAGGATGAGACAAGGTTTTATACTGTAGCTCACGCTGGCTTGAAACCGACCGTCTTAGTCAGGGTTTTACTTCTGTGAGCAGACACCATGACTTAGGCAAGTCTTATAAGGACAACATCTAATTGGGGCTGGCTTACAGGTTTAGAGGTTTAGTCCATTATCATCAAAGTGGGAGCAGGGCTGCATCCGGGAAGGCATGCTGTAGGAGGAGCTGAGAGTTCTATAGCTTCCAGGCAGCTAGGATGAGGGTCTTAAAATCCACGCCCACAGTGACACACCTACTCCAACAAGGCCACACCTACTCCAACAAGGCCACACCTACTCCAACAAGGCCACACCTTCTAATAGTGCCACTCCCTGGGCCAAGCATATGCAAACCATCACACTGACTGTATAGTCTAGGCTGGCCTTAACTTTACAATCTTCTAGGCTTAGGCTCTTGAGTGTAATAGTTAAGTACTCTGTCCACACCCCGGTCATTTTCCATTTCTAAAGTTTATTTTTACCATATCTAATGTTACCCAAACTAATGCAAAAATATAGGCATACACACACACACACACACACACACACACACACACACACACACAGTCACCCTAAGCTTCTATGTTGCTGAGAGGGCTGAACGAGCTAATGCATCATGCAATCTAGGCACATAAATGTTCAATAAATGCCCTGCCATTCAGCTTCTCAAGTCAACAGCTCACTACCACTGTCTGTTCTGTAACTTCTCCTCGCTTTCATGCCTAGCGTGCATTTAGAGAAGTTTTTCTTCATTCTGTCCACTTTACAGGGCTCTTACCTCCTCCAGCAAGAATGTCCTAAAAGCTTATAAAATTGACTGTGGCTATTTTGCCTTTGGAGTCCATCCAGAGCACAGCCTGGTGTTCTCCAGTCTCTCTCTTCTCACACACAAATCTTTGTTTAGTCCTGTCCCCTTAGCTGCTTCCTTTGGCTTCTCCCCGGCTCCACTCTCAGTTTTCAGGTTCGCCTCCAACTTTTCATACCCGGCATGCATTGCGTGTCTTGAGTGCATCGGCTTTCCCCCCTCTGCCACCGTGTACCTCCTCTCTTGCTCTGACCAGCGCTGTAGTCTCCCTCCCTAAATCCACTCTGAGTCTCTTGGGGGAAAGGGGAGTTTCCTATTTCAGTTGATTCAATTCTAGCTCTTTCTACCGCCCGGAAAAGAATGTTATATTCAAGGACATTATGCAGCGTCATGAATCATGTCACTTTTCAGGAGATGGGGATGTATGCTAAACCCAGTGCCAGCACACAGGAATAACCATCTTCCATTAAAATGTGCACTGGGAATCCAGGCTGATCATCCTGTTAGACTGATTGAAACTGTCTCTTCCAGGGCAGAGCCTTCGGTTTGTTCGTGATTCGCTTCTAGAGAAAGAGAGCCTGCACACAAGCATCTGTTGAACAAGTCACTGATGGCAGATGCCCCGCATTCTCCTCCTCATCACAAAGTTCTACCACGGGCCCTTTAAGTCTCTAGTTCACCTAATCCTCACTCATTAAAACATCTCTAGGTTTGCAACCTCGAGGCAGAGGACCCAGTCTTTGATGGTGAGATCCAGTGACCAGCTGAACCCAACTGACATAGGACCTGAGTGTCAGCACCATCTCTTATTGTGCAAAGCCAACATCTTGTGCAAGTTCAAAGACATTAGCTGTGAGAGTCACTCAAGCCCTCCACCAACTCTCAGAAGCATCTTGGGATCACTCAGAACTACCTCACGGCGCTGTAAAGGGATGGGAGACTCTTACCCATCGCTACTGAGAACCAGTTCTGAGACACAGTTAACTAAGCAAGACATACAAAGAATCTGTAATGTAGGCGAGGCACAAGGGGTAAAAAGTGATGCTGGCCTTACAGAAGAAACACCCCCACTCAGGGTGGGTGACATTTACCAGTACAATATCTGTTACGTTTTGATGAGCGGCATATCCTATGACTTTCTAAATGAAAATGATATCTTATGCATCTGACCTCCAGTGAAACTGGTTGATAGGCTATTCGCCATAGCGCCACCTCCTGGCCAAATATGAGAGTGCGCGTTAAGGTCTGTGTTAGGAAAATAAGGATCTTGGTGTTGGTCTCAGACAAGAGACTCCGGTGACAGCAAAGGAAGAGATTGCAATTTCCCTCTAGGAAAGAATGTCACAAAATCAAGAGTTCTGAGTTACCCTAGACATGTTCTTATTGCATGATGTTTCTGAGTTGTTTTTTTTTTTTTTTTTTTTTTTTTTGACAGCTTCTGTTTGTCTAACCCAGTGGCTCTCAAAATACACTCTTCAGACCAACCGGATTATTCAGAAATTCATTAGAAATTCACAAAAAATCTATCGTTCTATATGCTTGAAGCTGTAAACCTTTAGTACTAATTTTAGCCATTCTAACCAACAGTTCCTTTTATCATTTAGATTTTATTTGCGTCTGTATAATCTGATAGCCCCTGAGAGTAATCATTTGGCAAAGCATTTTCCCTTACACTTTGATATTTTCCCCCCATTTATCAGTGATGCAGATGATGTAAGAATCACATCCAGGCTGTAAGTATGAAGTTAAAGATCAGACCAGCCAACCTTGAGCAGCTTCCTCAAAAAGGAAGGTGAGATTTGATGGGAAACATATGAAGTTTGCCATTTACAAAGAACTTGTTTCATTACACAACTGTGGTGGTTTGATTTTGCTCAGATTCCTGCTGTGATCATTATGTCAAAAGTCCTCCCAACCAGCTTCTATAAGAACACTATAGAAAGATCCATTATTCCATCCCAGGATACTTCTGCTTTACCCTGATTTTATTAAACTGTGTGTGTGTGTGTGTGTGTGTGTGTGTGTGTGTGTGTGTGTGTGTGTATCCCTATGGTCATATAGAACTAATATGTTATTTGTAGTATAACATTGAGATCCAAATATATTCGTTCTTTGTCATGTCTCTTGCTCTGCAGAGACCACCCACCTCCTCTCCCATGTCTTCCCTCTTGGGACCATTCACCATTCCATTATCTGAGCTAGGACACTTGAACACAGTTAGGTCCATCTCTCCTGAGTGCTGTCTGGTCTTGCTTAAAGCTTTCATTGCGGAAGTTCGACATTTAGAACAGGACAAAGTCTTCATGGACTTCAAAACTCACCATTCATTTAAAGATGGGTATGAAGCATTCTAGACAATCAAAATGCAGGAAGAATGTCACTAGGTTGAAACAACATGGCAACTTCTTGGAGCCATTGGCATCATCTGTGTAACCCTCCTCAGTCACCCCTTCACCTCCCAGAGAAGCAATGTTTGAAGATGCCATTGTTCTCATGTGCAGAATGACAACTGTTTATCATTTTAGTGTATTTTCTATCATCAAAGATGAGTCTTAATGAACCTTTCATCTGCTTCATGCTTTCTCAAGATGGTAGCTGTCTGTCTTGATCTTACAAACCTTTATGAGCAGAGTTGGTCCAAGAAATAGCTCTGCATCATCATTTCCCAGCTCTCCACTTTATCCTTACGATTGCTTCTTAAGACCCTTGAGAGCCGACCCCTGCAGAAGTGGAGATTACTCAGCCTCTATATTCTTATGTGACCCCTTCATATGAATTTGAAGCTGTCCTTAAAAGCTCCACAAATATCTGTGAGTCAGGTAATACAAGTTCAATCATATTGTGGTTTCTTTTCAGAAAGTTTGAGACCAGTAATCGCTTCCCAATACTCCAGGCAACACTCCTTTAGTATTCTGAGCCTCCCTTGAGAAGATTAAAATTTCCCCATATCTCTATGATCCTGGAAGTCTATTAATAGGTTAATCTCTGAGCTGGATCTGGCAGATATAAATGTGAGAGCTTCCAAAGAACTGTGAGTGACTGCATGCATAGCACAATGTCTGTCTCAAAGCTAGAAGGAAAGAACCAAGCTCCCCAATATTGTGGATGGTTGATTCTACCGAAATATCAGATTCTTCAAAGGACTTGATCAATAAGATAAATGCACAGGAAGGTCATAGATGCCTCAACGTTGTTGAGGTTCAGTACTGTGGTTTCAAGGGCATTCTGGGAGTAGACTTTAGAAGCAAATGCTCTCAATTTTCTGATGCTAAAAATAGACCCATCAATGAAATGATGTTTCCTTTCTGTATTATTGCAGCAGAAATGAAACCGGTTCTCAAGGATTTCTTCCCCATAGGTTAAAGAAAAATAATTTTACTCTTTTATTCCTCCAATGGAGTCTGTCTTCATTAGACAGAAGGCAATGATAAATCACTTTTGGCAAGTTATACAAAAATGAAAGGAGATAGATATAAATTATACCCTTCAGAACGATTATATCTGAACCTTTAGTATCAAATATCCTGGAAAAAATACAAATCTCTGTAGACCTCAAAAATGGAATACTAATCAAGTGAATTATATAGCTTCAGTTCTAGTAATAAAATTGTGCCCTTTATTTGTTGAAAGGAGAAGCCCGTGAAACATAATAAAATATTCCTGGAAAAAATGATTAAATTATCCACATCTCAAAACTCAAATAAAGTAGTAGTTGAATCATCATTACTTTTGGAAGTCTTGCAAAAAAATTAAGATATAGAAAATAATTAACCAACTACTATGAAAATCAACAAAAGCTGTTCACACTTTGATATTTTTGTCATAATTTCTAATGTTCTCTTCCTTCTTAGAGACATCTCATACATTGGTGATTTGGAAATATGATATGTGTTCTTAGACTCAATTCATATATATGATTTTTTGTTTGCTTCTAGTTTACATAAATACTGCCCATGATGGTTGATTTTAGGTGTCAGTTAAATAGGTTAAGAAATGTCTACACACCTAAGAAAGCATCATTTGGGGTATGTCTTAGACCGAAGTTTAGCACGTGAATCTGAGTAGACTAACTGAGTGAGACCCACAAGCACTGTTCTGCCACTTGGATTCCCTCAGAGACCAAAACCAGAGCCTCACTGATGACCCTGCCCCCATTCCTGGGAACTGGGAGCTGGGTCTCTTTCTTTGCCTGTCAGCCTCCCGTGCTTTCCCATTATTTGTTTGCAATTCTTTTTCATTACATTTTAATTTAAGTACAGGGGTTGCATGTTGTGGTGAGCCTGTGGAGGTCAGAGGACAAGTTGTGGGAGACAGCTCTCTCCTTCTACCATGTGGGTACTAAGGATCACACCCAAATGGTCAAGCTTGGTAGCTGGCACCATTACCCACTAAGTCATCCCATTAAGCCCCACTTTTGGATTCTCAAGAGATATCAGAAAATAAAAAAAAAAAAAAAGAATAAAGAAAAAAAAAAAAAACCAGGAAAGTGTGGAAAAGTCATACCAGCTGCAAGAGCTCTAATCTGTCTGTGCCTTCTTAGTCAGTGGCATTGTCAGTGTGACATCCACTTGCCACCCTTTTTGGCTACTCATCACCTTACGACATACTGGAAATGTTTTCAATTTTTTGAGCCCTTATCTCCTCCTTCAGAAGCCATAATTATATCCTTATCTTGGGCCGCCAACCCAATCATGAATAAAATCAGTGGCCTAACAGAAGCAGGTGCTTCTTGGAATTCATTCTTTTTGGAAGGAACTATTTCCATTTCTCAAAAACCTCAGACACAAGAGGCTCCCAAACCAGGCAGGATGTCTGACGGCTGTGTTGTTCCATGGGTGTGTTAAATGGTGTGTATGACTTTAGGTGTGGTTTCTGGCCCTTCTACAGACTGTGAGTTTCCTGATGGTTGAGTGTGGCTCTAAGGAAATGCACTCTGCAAATAGGCTGCCCGGTCATAATCTAAATCATTGTCTTCTGACAATCTAGCCATTGACCTTGGGCAAATTAACCACTCAGAGTCCTCCTCTTCTTCCTCTATTACATGTAAAAAAAATAACTGCATGTATAGCTATATCTTATAGCTTTGCGATGATTAATGGAGCAAATATCTATGTGCATTTGGAACTGTGCCTGGCACAGAGTCAGCAAGCAATAAACATTAGTTGTGATGATTTAACACATTCTTTTTTCCTGAGTTAACTGTGGCTGGCTTCTATAGATTGCCAACGACAGAACCGTATCTAATCATTCAGGGGTTTTCACTTTTTCTAATCTGACCAATGTGGAACGTATCTTACACTTTTTACTGCAAATTCCTTCATACTCTTGCATCCAAACACTCTCCCATATGCTCGTGAGTGGTCCTCACTTTGTGGTCTCTGAACTCTTAATAGGCATTGAACATTCGCCATTGGGTTTCAGTTCTTTCCCTTGTAAAGCTGTATGCCGCCGTCATGTCTTCTGGATGTTCAACATTTCTTTGCTTTATGTGTTGAAAATACCTTCACCAGCTCTGTCATTTGCCTTCAACTTTACTTATGGCATGTTTTATTTATTTATTTATTTATTTATTTTTATCACATTGAAGGTTCAGATTTTGATGTGATCCAATTTTTTTCATCCAAATCCATAACTTTATCAGTTAGGTATTCTGTGTCCTGCTGAATTTCTCAACTCTTTCTGCAATCATAAATATATTATTCCATCTTCCCGCATAAGAGGTTTAATGTATTCCTTTTCGGATTGCACTGTTTATATTATACTGTCTGAGCCATGAGTTTTATGAGTAAATTATGAAAACATTTACAGCTGTAGTAGCTTTCTATTATTTCCCAATGCCTATCTTATTAACAATGTGTGCAAAGGGTTTTTCTGTTCAGAAATTGAAGAGCCAATTTGCCAAGACACAGGAAGCAGGAGGCAGTGCACCAGAAGAGACTGATAACGCAGTTGTTAAGTCTGGCTTGGGGGGCCTGACCAACACATCTAGAAGATATATTATCTTGCCTTTGTAAAGCCTTTCCAATAACAAATAAACATATCCCACATGCATCTTAGACATTGCAATCCAAGCAAGGGTTATTGACTGAGGAGGTCATCCTTACTAAGATTAAGGAGCAGCATAAGAAAATCTTTGGGAGCTCAAAGATGTGAACTGTCTGGGTCTAGCCTTACTCAGAGTCAGAGTGACGAAGGTCTCTAGTCACTGCATCAGCGCACCTGGATGAAACTCAAAATGGATTGTGTCATTTTAAATTAGTCATTTCCAAAGTATCTGTCTTGGCTCAGAGAAAAAGTCTGGTCTTGCAGGTTTTTTTTCTCCCTACCTCTCAAATAAAAATGACTGTCTTCATTTGCTTTTCTATCTCTCCCCGAGGAGCCTATATAAGGTTGGACTTTGTGCATATACTGTATAAATATTCATTTACTTAAAACTGGGTTACACTTGCTTGAAATTGAAATTGTTGGGAGTGCTGAGGTGCAGTTATAAAGGCATGGTTGAGTCCCTTGGGGACCTCTGTAATTACTTGGAGTCGATCTGACTTGCACTTGAGGTCCTACCAACAGACATTTGAGATTTATGAGTTAAGGCGTTGATTTTGTAACTCTGGGGCTATAAGAACAGAGGGAACACCGAAGATTCCAAGCCTCATTTTCTTAGATTTTATTCACAAGGCCTGGAGGGAAGCCAGGGACTGAACATTTTTATATGGGAAAAAGGCCGGTTAATCTTTGAGAAAACATGAGCTCTGGTATTGAATCTCTAGGAACATTCCACCTAAACTCTCTGTGAGGCCCAGAGTAGACTAGCAATTCATACACTAACGTGAACCAATGATCAGTTTTGCTAGTGACCGGAGATTTTTGGAGGAGAGAAAACTGGGGGTAAAATCTTTTGTTGAAATGAGAGACAGAGGTAGAGACAGGTTTAGAGGTTAAGTAAGCTTTTCTGGGAAAGGAGAAGCTTTGGTGGGTCAGTAAGTTTATCACACAAAGACCTCACAAGAGCAGGGTAGAACCCAGGACAGCATTCTTTGGCTGGTCCAGGCAGGAATTGTCCATCCAGCCCACCTGTACCTCTGAATTTAGTTTGCAAGGTCTTTAGACCCTGCACCATTTCTTTCTCTTTCCAGCTGCACTGACTTTAAATGGGTAAATTAAGGTATGGGTAAATTGTACAATAATGCTAAATTTTTGGGGTTTTGTTTTTTAAATAATGGCACAGACATCAAAAGGTAAGATTAGTAAAAATGTCAAAGAACATTTAATATCCAAAATAAAGCAAAAGAGACAATATGGTGATATATGATATGATTTGATATGATATGACATTAGGAAAAGTTAAGAGACATGGGAAGCTGGGTAAAGTGGTACATGTCTATAATCCCAGCAACTGGGAGGTTGAGGCAAGAGGATCATAAGTTTGAGGCCAGTTAGAGCTGCACACAGAATTTCAAGCTGTCCTGGGCAACACAGCAAGACCGTATCTTTAGAAATGCAAGAATAAAGCAGAGCATCATGGTATGTGCAATTCTTGTCCTGCACAGAGGAAAGAAGAGGGCTGTGCATAGCAGCACTTAGAGAAATAACGCTGTGAAATCTCTGAAGTGCGTAAGCAGCATTAATCCCCCTTCCCCCCCCCCCATGCAGAAACCTGGTGAATAGAAATCATATAATATGCTCATAATACATTGTATATTTATAAAGATGCATAAAGCTACATATTGGCACATCCATGATCCAACTACTGAAAACAAAGGTTAAAAATAGTTAAATGAGCGTGTTGGGTTGTTTCTTCACATGTTCATTTGTCCCTTGGATGGACTTGGGATCTTGTTTTAGAAGTGATGAAAGGGAGAACGGAAAGTGTTGAGAGAGGCTGAACATAGCACTGCTGTTCTACCAGTGGCTGATGGCTGGCTGTTGAAATACAAAACAGGGAAGACACTGTATTAATTGATGATACCGTTCCAAGTGCCAGCTTAGTGTTGTTCAGTTGTCTCATGCCAGCCTCAGGAACCTTGTAAGGCATGTGTTTCTCCTCCTACACTCTAGTGATACTGCTGTAGTGTGTATTTGTGGGTTTGAGCCAGTCACAGGGGCTTCTGGGAACAGTAGGAGAACACAAGACAGTTGCTTGGCCACAGAGCCAGGCTCACCAAGGACTGACTTCCAATGCTGTCATTGCCTGGCCATGTTTACTCTCAAGCTTTCTAAGTATTGCTCCTTTAGTGAAAGGAAACAATGATGTTTATTCTATCAGTAAAGTCACCATGCCTAGCTCAGTGGTCATGGGAGAAGCTTCCTCTGATAGCTAATGCGAACAGTTGCAGAAACCCACAGCCAAACATTAGGTGGAAGGGTTCTCAGGGAGCCCCATAGAAGAAGAGGAAAAGGAAGGACTGTAGGCCAAGGACACCACAAGAACACAGCCCATAGAATTACTTAAGCAGGGTTCATGGGGGCTCAGAGACTGAAGCAGCAATCACGGAACATACATGGATCTGAGCTAGGTCCCCAGCATATACTTTGTGGCTGATTAGCTTGGGGCTTTCTGAGACACCTATAGTGGGGGTGGGGGTGGTCTCTGACGAATTTGACTGTTCTTGGGATTGCTTTCCTCCTACTGAGTTGTGTCATCCAGCCTTAATATAAGGGTCCCCACTCTTATTACATCTGATATATGTATGTTATGCCATGTTCAGTAGACATTACTGTGAGGCTTGCTCTTTTCTGAAGGGAAATGAGAAACTGTGGATCTGGGGGAGAGGGGTTGTGGGGGGTGGGGACTGGGAAGAGAGGAGGGAGGGGAGGCTGACGTCGGAACGTAATGTATGAAAGAAGAAGTAAATGAAATAATACCTTCATCTTATATGATTATTGAGATTAGAGAATCTGTAGTATATATTATAACAGATGACAATATGCATATCCCTAGAACACCAGATGGTTTACAAGAATTGTTTGCCTTTAATCCCAGCACTCAGAAGGCAGAGACACATGGATCTCTGTGAGTTCAAGACCAGCCTAGACTACATTGTGAGTTCCAAAATAGCCAGGGCTATGTATGAGAAACAAAAAAAAAAAAATAGAAAGAAAGGGTAAAAGAAAGAGAAAGGAAAGAAAGAAAGGAAGGAAGGAAGGAAGGAAGGAAGGAAGGAAGGAAGAAAAGAAGGAAGGAAAAGAAAGAAGAGTGAGCCTCCTTGACTCTTACTGAACACAAGGAACCTTGCTCATCACTCAGCTCCCCTTTCGTGTGTTGCATCAATATTCAATTACCTGTGACTTTTACTTACAAAACCACATTTAAGGAATAATTATTTTTCCTGTTCAGCAGAAATTAAAATTCACTGCTCATGATAGTTGAATTTTATTCGCTATAAATAATTTTCAGGTGTTTCTTTCAGAGTTCTGAATATTTTGGCACACATTTCCCACTTCCTTGCAAGGGAAGTCAAATCTGAATGAATTTCTCTGTAGTCTTATTATAAACACGGCTCAAAGACGCACCAGGTGGAATTATCCCTGTGACATTTTCTGTGTTAGATGTAATCACTCTCCTATGAATATGTTTCTATATTTGGAAATTTATTTCCCGTCATGCAAATTTCTTTTTGCATATTTCTGTTAATAGGGTTATCAAAAGATTAAAATATCATTTAAGCTAAAAAAAATATTCTGTAAGAGAAGCTTTTGTACTCTCTGGATTTAGGGAAATAATGAATCCGGAAGTTCACCCAAATAATTATTTTTCAAATCTTTTTGGTGTACATTAGTTCACAAATTTTCTACTGTGTCTGGCTGCAGTTGGCTGTATTATCTCATCTGTGACAATATTTGCCGCAGTGAATGACACATAGAAGAATGCAGGGTTTGTCTAGCTGAGTGACTCTTTCAATTCCAGACACTGAAGAAGTGATGCTCACAGTGTTCTCTTGTGATCAGTATGAAAGATTCCATTAAAAAAAATATCTGTGATTGATTGGACATATCAGCCAGGAGAAGTTTAATAGTTGCAGAGGACTCTCTTCCTGGGGAAGGCGCAAACGCTCTATAAAATTAGACGGAGTAGTAAACAAGCCTCAGAGATCTCAGCACTGGCTCTTGAAATGCTGTCTGTCCTGGGGTGAAATTGCTGCTTAACAAGAAATGACGCTTCCTGCTGTTTAGAGGAAGTAAGCAAGAAAAAACAGAGTCCAGTCAGGGCTCCAGGCAGCTGAGTAAGAAATCCACATATTGCAGCAGAATTGTCAAAATTGGTGGACTACCTTAGACTGTGATTCAGTCTAAGGTCTGCGCCTTTATTATTCAATGAAAATAACACATACCCGAGACGGCAGACTATCAAAATCTACATAAAAGGTAGGATTTACATGAAAGCAGAAGTATGCATTTAGAGTCCACGTTTAGATGGACTAAGCAAAGTTTAATTCACAAGTTGAGGAAAACAATAATCTGGATATTTCAGAACAAATTTGCTAGCTAATTTCTTTCTTTGCTCTCTTAGTTCCAAAGAGAAAGTGGTCATACAATGTAAATTAAAATTCCAGTGTGGTACAATTACTGTGAGAGACAAAATCTAAACACTAGCCACAGTTTCCCCAGGTGCCTGGTGTCTTCACCTCTGTGGACCTCCTCCTTTTGAACACAAAGTTTTTCATTGGTTTCTCACTAATAGAATTTGGCAGGGATAATGGAAGCCGCTCAATGGTAGTCTCATTTTACATCACTTTTCATAGACTCCATTGACTGTGTATCTCATAAAGTCTGCAGCTTTTTTGAGATGTTCATGCAGTAAGGAAAGGAAAACAAAGTCCCAGACTATAGACAGCTTCAGTGACTTTACTACGTGTGATGGTTTGTATATGCTCGGCCCAGGGAATGGCACTATTAGGAGGTGTGGCCTCGTTGGAATGGGTGTGGCCTTGTTGAAGTGGGCGTGGTCTTGTTGGAGTAGGTGTATCACTGTGGGTGTGGGCTTTAAGACCCTCATCCTAACTGCCTGGAAGCCAGTATTCTGCTAGCAGCCTTCAGATGAAGCTATAAACCTCTCAGCTCCTCCTGTACCATGCCTGCCTGGATGTTGCCATGTTTCTGCCTTGATGATAATGGACTGAACCTCTGAACCTGTAAGCCAGCCCCAATTAAATGCTATTCTTTCTAAGAGTTGCCTTGGTCATGGTGTTTGTTCACAGCAGTAAAACCCTAAGACACTACAGCATCATCAAAAGTCAGAAAACACCCTGAGGGTGTCAATCATCTGACAATGATAATGAATTCAGTCAACAACCGGAGAATCTTAGGAACAGAATCAGAACCAGTCGAGATGCCAGGTGTATCTTAGAGTTTTATTACTGTGAAGAGACACCATGATCAAGGCAACGTTTAATTGAGGCTGGCTTACAGTTAATCCAAGGCACTACAAGACCATGTTCACACTGGGTGGAGCTTGAGTATAGGAGATCTCAGAGCCCAGCTCCACAGTGATACACTTCCTCCAACAAATCCACACCTCCTAATAGTGAATTCCCCATAGCCAAGCATTCAAACACAGGAGTCTATGGTTTGCCACACCTATTCAAAGCACACAGCAGTGGTTTGATGAGGACACTGCTGAGATCATCTCTATCATGTCTTCTAAGACTCTGAGAAGAAAATCCAGAGAAATTTTACTCTAAGACACATCAACTGTAAAATAATTAATGTGCATTGTTTGAAGCCTGTAGGTTTCTAACAACTTATTATATAGCTACAGAAAGCTGAGACACCCATAGAGCAGACAAAAAAGAAACAAGTGTGGGCAAGGATGGCGAGCAATTGTGAGTTCTATGTACTCCTAGATAGGTTGGAAATTGGTTCAGCTATTTCAGAAAAGCATTTGGCAACATCACCAAAATTTGAATCTGTATCTACTGTGATCCAAAAAGTTAATTTAGAAATTGTGACTAAAATCAGTGAACGGGAATTGAAGAGTTTGCTCAGTCATTGAAAGAACTTGCTTGCTGCTCTTCCAGAAGAACCAACTTCACTTCCCAGCACCGACATTGTGAGACTCATAACCCTCTGGACTTCAGCTTCAGTGAAACCAACATGCTCTGAATGCCATAGTCATGCCCACAGGGATAGCAGACACACAGGCACACAAATACAGACACACAGCAGATACATAGACACAAATGCATACACACACAGCAGACACAGACACAAACACATATACACACACAGCAGATACACAGTCACAAATGAATACACTCATATAGACACACATGCATACTCAAATGACAGACACTCACACAGACACACATGCAATTGCTCATATAGATACACATACACACAAATACAAAACCAGCAGATACTCACAACAAACACACACAGACACATAAACACACAGGGCAGACACTCACATACATCTTCATGCATATACTCATACAGACACACACAAATACAAACCAAGCAGCTACTCACACAAACACACACAGAGACACTTACACAAACACACGTGCATATACATACAGCAGACATTAACACAGAACTCGTGTGTGCATGAATAAAGATTAGTTTGGAGAGATGGCTTAGCCTCTTGCAGAAGACTTGGTTTTGATTCCTAGCACCCATGGTTAGATGGTTCACAATCACCTGTAACTCCAGTTTCAGGGAACCAGAAAGCCCCTTCTGTCCTCTGCAGACATCTATACAGATGTGTGGGATAACCCATAATTAAAAGTAAAACAAATCTTAAGATAACAAAAATAAAATAAATACAAACGAACAAGATAAATATGGGTAAATATGCCAAAAGATATTCAAGTATGTTACTAGTTAAGCTATTTGAAATAAGCCCAAACCTTAAACAATCATGTGCTGGTGACTTGACCATGGACTTCCCAACATCCAGAACTATGGGAAGTGAATTTCCATTATTCATGAGTCGCCCTTATACGGTACTTTTGCAAAAGCAATGCAAAGAGACTAATACTAATACACGTACACAGGAACACTCACACGCACGCACATATGGATGCACATACATTTCAGGCAGGGAGAAAGTGTCATTAGTCAAGTCGCTTCCAGGCACTTACAGTGCCTCGTCGTCGTCGTCTCTCTCAAGTCGTGGGGATCCTTAACACCTCCCCCTGCGCCCACCGCCAGGTCTGCCTACATATACCTCCTCATAAAGTAGTCTACAGGGCACTTTAGCCACCATTATCTCTTTTGATGCTTGGAGCAAGTTTCTGGTAGAGCCAGGGGCTGTCGTTACCCATTTATCAAGGAGGAAACTAAGACTTTGAAGTTAAGTGAGCATTTCATGGTCTCGAAGAACTCCTAGAATCTCAAAGCTCGGATGATGTTCCGTCTCCTCTTCCTTTTCTACTTCAGGCACTGGCCTCTGGGCACAGCTGGGCTTGGTTCTTGGGATGGGTAGGGCAGATCAGTGGGTGGGACTATTTAGCTCTCAGCGTACCTCCCCCCACCCCCAACACACACACTGGTACATGTGCTATGTGAGAACTGAGCCACCATTAGATAGCAGAACTTCACAATTGCTGTCCAGAGTCATATGGTAAGGAAATGACACTGGAAAATCCATCATCGTGAACACAGCCCAGCCACTCTGGAACTGAGGGAAATACGGCATCATGTGAAGGCTGGAAGGCTGTGCTTGTACAGAATCTCATCAGAAATAAGTCATGTTCAGTTGTTTATGAACGTAAGAGAGTACTGTGAAAAGTACAGACATTGAGGTTGTTGCCATCCTGAGATAGACAGGCAACAATGTTATCCCTGATATTCTTGCAAAGAGTACACATCTGTCTTACCTACTACCACATCTCTGCATAGGCAAACCTTGAATTCAGGTTTAGCTGGAGTTGTATAACCCTGGCCTGTATACAAGAGACAAAATTGTATGCTACAGATGTTAAGAAACATGGCTTTTCACAAAGTGTTTCATGCTTTCCAGGGGGAGATCCTCTGTGAGCATAGAAGACTGCCTTGATTTACCCAAATAAAGGGGCTTTCACAGTTCCTCTCAGAGCTTCCAGCTGAGTTATGGGAATCGGTTTTTTTTTATTAATCATTTTATTTGTTTACATTTCAAATGACATTCTCCTTCCTGGTTACCCTCCAAGACCCTCGTATCGTCCCCCCTCTCCCCCTCCCCTTTGCCTCTGTGAGGGTGCTCCTCCACCCACTCACCCACTCCTGCCTCACAGCTCCAGCATCCCCCTACAGTGAGAAATCAAACATCCACAGGAACAAGCCCCCCTCCCATTGATATCAGACAAGGCCATCTTCTACTACACATGTGTCTGGAGCCATGGATTCCTCCATGTATACTCTTTGGTTGGTGGTTTAGCTTCTGGGAGCTCTGGGGGGGGGGGGGGGGCTCCTGGATAGTTGATACTGTTCTTCCTATGGGGTTGCAATCCCCTTCAGCCCCTTCAATCCTTCCCCTAGCTCTTCCATTGGGGTCCCCAGACTCAGTCCAATGGTAGGCTATGAGTATCCGCATCTGTATTGGTCAGGAGTTGTGAGAATCTTATGCCTCCCTCCCAAGGAACAAGCAAACCATAGCCTTCAGCCTCAGTGTAGAGTATATACCCCACTATGGCAGACTCTCTTGAGTTAGGACATTATGATTGTTTGATGTTTTAAATCTCACGTGCCTCTTGAATCTATGACACGGATCATCTCTACTTCCTGACTTTCTCGGGCCATCTGTCTCCTGTCCCTTCTCTGTTGGTCCCTATGGAGTCAGTTAGTCGACAGCAGGAATGTGATTCAAGAAGAGACAAAGAAGCAAGAGCCCACAGACATAGACTGAGCCCCGCCTTTACCTGTGGATACCTGTCATTCTGAGCCAGTCACTTCGGTTCTCTGAGTCTTAGCTAAGATAACCTTCTCAAGCTTTGAGGTTATTCAAACTTGCAGTTCCTCTCCTGTTTGAAGGGATGCACTACTTTATTGGTGTCCCGTTTGGCTTTCTTTTGCTGTGATCAAATGTGGACCAAAACCAACTTAGGGAGGAACAGGTTTAGTTGGCTTACACATCCTGACTACAGTCTGTCTCTGTCTGTCTCTGAATGAAGTCAGGGCAAAGAGAACAGTTGGAGCCATAGACGGGTGCTGCTTTCTGGCTTGCTTTCCATGGCTTGCTCAGTCTGTTTTCTTATACAACCAGGACTATCTGCTCAGTAGTGGCACCTCCCACAGTGGGCTGGGACCTCCCATAATAATCACTAATCAAGAAAAAGGCCCAGAGAGATGCCCACAGGCCAATCTGATGGAGGCGATTCATCTTGAAGTTTTCTCTTTACAGATGAGTCTATTTTGTTATAGTAGTTGCCAAAAATTAACCAGTGTAGAAGGTAACTGCTTTAGTTAGGGTTTGACCACTGTGAGCAGACACCATGACTAAGGTAATTCTTAGAAAGGACCACCATTAATTGGGGCTGGCTTACAGGTTCAGAAGTTCAGTCTATTGTTATCAAGGTGGGAGCATGGCAGCATCCAGGCAGGGATGGCACTGGAGGAGCTGAGAGTTCTATGTCTTCATCTGAAGGCAAACAGAAGACTAACTCCTCAGGCAGGTAGAAGGAGGCTCTCAAAGCCCACCCTACAGTGTGACACACCTACTTCAACAAGGCCACACCCACTCCAACAAGGCCACACCCACTCCAACAAGGCCACACCTCCTAGCAGTGCCACTCCCTGGGCCAAGCATATTCAAACCACCACAGTAACTAATTGTGAGACTACAGGCCCTTTACTCTACCTGATTCTCATATGTGCCAAAATATTCATTAATATGGAGCCCATCTCTTTTTTTGCTTTTTTTTTAAGATAAGGGATAGTATAAATATCGGGCCCAGCTTTAGCTAAAGTTAAATATGATCATATTCACTTAGGAAGGACAGAGTCTGAATGGAAAGTTTTCTTTCACAAATTCATTATTGGGATTGGGGAAGTGGTTTTTTTGTTTTGTTTTGTTTTGTTTTTTTTGTTGTTTTTTTTTTTTTTTTATAATGGAGGTCTTCTGATAAGCTAACCTCTTGATAGGGTGCTAGATTTCCAGGGCTGAATATGATTGATATTTGCATTTTTAGAATGCACATAGAGTAAAAAAAAATATGAAGAAGTTAAAGAAAAATCCAACTGATGGCGCATTTTAAAAACTGAAATGAACTAATAGGATAAAGAATAATAGGCAAGAAGAGTAGGGACATGACGTCTCCCTGGAGAAATGCCGACTGTACGGGAATGTCTGGACAGAGGTGCAAAAACTGGATGGCGGAGCTTCAGCCAAAGGAGCAGCGAACTCGAAGAAAGGATTTTTCAAGAAGTCTTCCTTTGTCTGAGGAAGGCGGTGGGTGTCAGGGTCAGCACACAATGCATGGTAAGCCACACCTAAAGTCAAGCTGCCAAGCCAGGCTGTGAGGACTGCATTAGGGTGTGAGCTACAAACGGCGCCGGGAGGACAGTAATCTTCCTCCTTTGAACTGGGCTGAGTGTGTTACATGTGTGTGGCCAAGAGATACCAACTGTCAGACTGACGGGGCCAATCCTGATTTAGGTCTCTTCCCCTAGTAATCTCAAAAACCCCATTGGAAATCCATGTTTCAATCCAATACACCCACTTTCTTTGCCCTTTGGAAAAAGCAATTACATTCTGCTGAGGGAACCTCACGTTTCCTGGAAGAATGGTTCATGAGAGACTGTAATCAAGGGCTAGAGAGAAGACATGTCGGCGTGACGTGACAGATGATGTAGTGTTAACTCATGCAGCTAACTTGTTGAGATGCTGGGGAAGGCACTTTACCTGACTCCATCTCTGTTTTGACAACTGTAAAATGAAGGCTGAGACAAGATAATCTTGCCAGTCCCTGGCCTGCTGTAAAGAGAAGTTGTTTATTTGTAGCTCTAAAATTGATTTTTAAAATATTTCTCTTGCTATTTTAGCAATCTCTGCCATATTTCTGTAAAGCACACCAGTTGCCTACTAACTCTAGTTCTGTACGTTAAGCAACCTCGCATCTTTTTAAATGATTCATTTCCATTTGAACATGTTCCCACTAAATTTTATTATTAATTTGCAGCCTCCTGATTTGCACAATGCAAGTGGAAGACTGGGCCCACCAGACCCAACATTCGGGGTAACCCACTTAATTAGGTGGGAATGTGTGTCTGCCTTTTTATCTCTGACATGGCATGACTTACTCAGGTTCCCACTCCCTGGCTTTTTTAATTTTTAGAGATTACAATATAATTACAACATTCCTCCTTCATCTTTTCTCCCTCAAGCTCTTCAACAGGCCCTCTTCACTCTCTTTCAAATGGATGGCCTCATTTTCATTGACTGTTATGGCACGCATGTGTATGTGTATATCATGTGTATACCATGTGTATACCATACGTATACCATATGTATATGTATGTATATGCACATATATATATTTTATGCATTATAAATATACAATATTATATATTTAATAATTAATGTTATATTAATATATGTTATGTATTTATTGTAGGAATAAATTGGATTTATATATTGTAGATATATAAATATTATAAATAATATATATATATATATATATATTATTTATATATTCCTAAATCTAACCTGTTTCACCTGAATAATACTACTTGTATGTATGTTCCCACGGCCGACTGTTTGGCAGTGGACAATCAGGTGGCGTTTAATTCCCTGGGGAAGACCATCTTTCCCATTTCCAGCTTTCCTCGGGTGTCTGTAGTTCTTTGTGCAACACCGAGACCTCTCAGTCTTTCCCTCTTCCCCTTCGGCCCTCTTCCCCTTCGGCATGTCCCAGTGTCACGCCTGTTCAGATCACATTTGCGTAGTCATGTCTGTGAAAGTCCGTGGATATGGCTTCTGATGATACTAGGAGACCCACTCTCACAGCAGACTCCCTGATCTTCTGGCTCTTAACAATCTTCCCTCTGCCTCTTCTGCAGTGCTCCCTGAGCCTTAGGTATGGGATTCTGTTGTAGATGTAGCTCCATTGGGACGGCACCCCACAAATCTGCGTTCTGATTGGCTGTGGCTTTCTGTAGTGGTCTTCTTATGTTGCCAAGTTCCTCAGAACCGTGCCTGGTTGTGTAAAGCTAACTACTCGGCGCGAGTGAAGTCCTGGTCCTCGGAAGAGAATCTTCAGCCAGGAATTTACTACACCAGCACAGCCCTTAACAACAGTCTATCAACATCCGTCCCAATACACACAGGTAAGTGTACTCTCCACCCGCTTCCCTTCTTTAAATTCCTGAGCAACATTTATCAGGCATCTGCTAGCCAAAGGCTCCTCTTCCACAAGATTCGTTACATATTAACAATACTCTGACAGTTTAGTGAGTCCCAGAGTGCTACATTTACATGAGAGGAAGTTCTCTGTAAGTCTTGATCTATGCTGGACTTGAATTCTTCCTTACCAATGTCTAAATTGGGTGTACATTCTGGCCCTTAATCTCTGTCACAAAAAATAGTGAAATCAGTACATGGTAGTCTTTAAGTTAGCTCTAATAACACCCTTTATTCATTTTATAATACCCAATTATTCCTGGCCACTTACCTTTCTAAACACATACTTTGGGTCAAGTAACTATTCACTGTGTTTCACCTTTCATATTTGTTTACTTGCATTATTTATTTTTATTAATTATTTTACTTAGGTGGCAGAAGACATTCAAAAGGTAATTTATGAGTAAAAGATACAAATGTGTACCAAATATGAGAATACTTGGTTCATTTCAATGGTCATCACACTATTGGTTCCATTACAGCCATGAAAGTTTACTTTTGTCTTTAAATTTGGAGTTCAGTAGCTGCTCTGGGTAAGTGTGAAGACACAAAGATAGTAGTCCTTGATCTCACGACAGGAATAAGTTCTTTACAGAAGGAAATACTTTTCTATGTCTCTAGCCTGTCACACAACTTATCATTAAGAAAATGATCACTGATATATACAAAGTTCTGTGTCAAGTGTGCCTTTCATAGAACTTTTAATAATTAAAATTAGTAGTTATATAATATTAAGGATTATAAATTGCATTAAATGCCTAAGGGCATGTCTATTTAATGGACTGCTATAAATCTATTAATTTTAAAGGGGTGTAGAAATGAGGGATGAAACATAATAGCACACTTGCTTTTAACCATGTGTTCATACTGTGATATAGTTTTGCAAATATTACATGCATTAACAGTTTAATCACTATCTGTGCATGATCTTTGGTCCACATGTTTGGGATGTGTATTGGTCATAGCTTTGATAGCAGACAAGGATGTTTGCCTGCTTTACCCACATCTTTCTTTCCTTCCCTCATTTTGAAGGCAGAATCCCAGTTTAACTCAGAGATTTATAGTTTCCATAGTTTTCTAGTACAATGCTGAAGTCAATCATGACAGTGTTGGTGAGAGTCTCTTCCTCCTCTTCCTCTTCCTCTTTCTCCTTCCCTTTCTCCTCCTCTTTTTCCTCCCCTTTCTTCTCTTCTTTTCCTCCTCTTTCTCATCCCCTTTCTTCTCTTCTTTTTCCTCCTCTTCCTCCTCCTCTTTCTTCTCTTCTTTCTTCTCCTCTTCTTCCTCCCTTCTCCTTCCTCCTGTTACCCCATTTTCTTGTCTGGCAATTGCTTTTTGCACGCTAGGCATTGCAAATTCTACCTTGCTTGAAGCTACATATTTTATATACTTATAACAATCTTCTAAACTTCTTTATAGGATGCAGCTAAGATGTTTGGAAAAACTTTTAGCTATCGGGTCTCCTTCTTTTAGATGTTTTAGGCAACAGTAGAATCGCTGTTAGTTTGGGGCTAGCTAGCTATTCCTCATGGGAACAAGCCCTTCTGAATGCTCTATCCTTGACTTTCAGAAGGTTTCCCATTCTGCTTGGTCAGATGCCACCATCCCAGCCATGGGCACTTTTAACTTCAGTCCTTCTGAGTGGTTCTTTCCTTGGCTTCAGGTAATTTCTGCATGAAAGTGTGCTGGTCTATACTCCGTGGGATATTTGGAGTCACTGTAGACATGGACAGTTCAGTGGCTGGGCTGATCGCTCCTCTCAGGGACTCAGTTTTAGGAACACTGGATGTCCTGATTCTCCTAAATTCTTGCCAGTGTTAGCCCATCCTATTATTTGAGATAGTTTCCCTTGCAAATTCTCTCCAGGGAGTAACCAGTGGGCCACTGTAGCCAGAGCTGTCACTGACTGGTTTTTATGCATCATCATCCATAGCTGACTGTTGTCCAGTTCTAAAACTGTGATTTCTTTGTGTATTTTATCTATTTGTTGTATTTTTTTTTTTTTTACAGAAAATGACAGTTCGTGGTGTTACACTCCATTCTTCCAGCTTCATAGTTTAATATTTTTTTAATTTTAAATTTTCAGTTAGACAAATAAATTTCTTCATGGCCACATTGATCTTTCCAGAGGGCTTTTCTTTGCTTTTCTCACTTTCCATAAAACATTTCTAAAATACCCATGCTACCATTGAAGCAAGCTCATTATAGTATCAGGGTTATACTCTCAACCTAGTCCTAATCAGGCTCGTAGTGTTTTTGCAGATCTCTGCTATCCTGTGGGTTGCCTTTGCTGGCCACATAGCCTTGGAGTTAGGCATGAGCACGTGGCTGTCTCCAGTGGATAGGCTATGGATGGAAGCAGCATGTTTGTTTTACTTTTAGAGGGTTTTTTTTGTTGTTGTTTTGTTTTTCAAGACAGGGTTTCTCTGGCTGTCCTGGAACTCACTCTGTAGACCCAGCTGGCCTGCCTCTGCCTCTCAAGTGCTGGGATTAAAGGCATGCGCCACCACCGCCTGGCCAGCATGTTTTACTTTTAGGTCAGAGCTTTCAAAGGAAGAATGAGTTCTCTATTCATTCTTTTGCTTGTTGCAGAATATTTCCAATGGAAGCGGAGATAACAGGGTCAAGCACGTTTCAACACGCCATTAATCCAGCGGTTCTCAACCTTCCTAACGCTGTGACTTTAATACAGTTCCTCATCTTGTGGTGATCCCCACAAACCATTTTTATTGTTGATTCATAACTGTAATTTTGTTACTGTTATGAATCATAATGTAAATATCCGATATGCAGGATATCTGATATGCAATCCTTGTGAAAGGATTGTTTGACCCACAGGTTGAGAACCACTGCATTAACCTGAATCCTGGGAAGACTTTCTACTAAACTACATTAACTACTTATTTCTAAGAGCAAGAATGAACATGTGTGGTTATGTAAAATGTAAAATTATTATGCTCATTGTAGCTAACTCGATAACGTAGTTTACGCTGCCCACCACAACGAATACCTCAATACCTCCTGAAACAACGACAGCTTTTATTCCTTTCATTTTAAAAAAAAAAAAAACCAAAGGATTGTTTTGACACCTAAATTATAGTAGCAGGATTTAAAGTGGATCTTCACTGCTTGGGAATGGCTAATAACTTTAGAACCTCTCCAAAATAATTTTGGGAAAAGAAAATAATGTTATTACCGAAAATAATGAGAACACTTTATGTTAAAATACATCGGGTGCTGAAAGATCTGTATGCAAAGGGTTATTATCATCTGATTGAATTCAATACTAGAAAATGCATCAGGACCAAATCAAGCTTATTGCAAATGTAATTTAATGTTGAGAAATCGACTAACACAAAATATCCACACTGAAAGGTTACAGAATGAAAATAATCTTCACAAATGCTAAAAAGAATTTTGATTTGATTTAAGATAAAAATAACATCTTAGCAAATGTGACCAGGACGTCTCGTGCTTAAAAATCACAACATGAACTAACCATCAATTCCAGTAACTGCTCAACACAGCTTTTTCTCTTTCACGGTAGTGAAAAGACAAAGATATTTGTGCTGGCTAGCAGGAATGTCAACCTGACTCCAGCTACAGTCATTCAGGATAGAGCGAAACTCAACTAAGGAAATGCTCCCTCCAGACTGAGCTGTGGGTAAGACTGTGGGTCATGTTTTATTAAAGGTCCTAATTAATGATAAAAGGGATGGGCAGAGCTCACAGCTTGGTTCGACCACTCCTGGACAGGCGGTCCTGAATTATATATGAAAGCAGGGTGTGCAAGCCAGTGAGAAGTGTTCTCCATGGCTTCTGCTTCAGTTCCTGCCTCCATGTTCCTGCCTTGAGTTCCCGCCCTGACTTTCCTCCATGATGGGCTGTGATAGAGACATGTAAGTGGAAGTAAATCCTTTCATGTTGCTTTAGTCATGGTGTTTAATTACAGCAACAGAAACCCTAATATATGTTTTATTTTCTTCATTGGACTGGCTGATTAAACACAAACTACAGTCATCAGAGAGGAAAGAGTCTCAGTTGAGGAAATACCTCCAGGAGATCCAGCTGTAAGGCATTTTCTCAATTAGCCATCAAAGGGGGAGAGATCAGCCTACTGTGGGTGATGCCATCCCTGGGATGGTAGTCCTCCTGGGTTCTATAAGAAAGCAGGCTGAGCAAGCTATAGGGAACAAGCCAGTCAGCAGCACCCTCTATGGCTTCTGCATCAGCTCCTGCCTCCAGGTTCCTACCCTGTCTGAGTTCCTGTCCTGACTTCCTTTGGTGATGAACAGCAATGTGGAAGTGTGAGCTTAACAAACCCTTTTCTCCACAGCTTGCTTTTTGGTCACAATGTTTATTACAGCAATAGAAACCCTAAGATATCCAATCACTCCTATTTACCATTTTTCTGTGGCTTCTTTTGGGTATATGTGTGTGGCATATATATGTGTATGTACTCATGTGAATATGTGTGTGTGTGTGTGACAGAGAGAGAGAGAGAGAGAGAGAGAGAGAGAGAGATCTAGAGATTGACAGATGATGTCATAGTCAATTACCTGCCATATTAATTTTTATTGATTATTTTTGTTACTTGACAATTTCATACAGGTCTATAACATATTCTGAACTCCCTCTAACCTCCCTGTCCTCATCAATGACCCTCAATCCCTACCGATCTCTCTCCCAAATTCCTAGCTTTCGGATTTGCTTTTCGAGGCAGTTAGCTGAAGCAGGGCCACCTGTAAATTAGAGCAATCTGTTGGAACTGATGAACCCAATGGCTTCATCAGCGGGTACCACAGCTGAAGGCAGTGACTTTTCCACCTCCGAATCCATCAGTAGCAGTTCAATGAACTGAAGGCCCACTGAGTCCCTGCTCCATCCACGCCTGACTGTTGATAGGTCCGTTCTAGGGCAAGAACCAAGAGAGGCACCCTCAGCTGCCATGAAATCATTCTTTCAATGGCTGTGTCTTGCCCGGAATATGACATTTGGCCACCCTTCTCCTTATCACCAGGTTCTTAGCGTCCCTCACCAGCGTGATTACCTGCGTAATCACGTAATCACGTGATTACCTTAGCGTTTCCCTGAGCATTACCATGATGGCATACGTGCCTTACTTATGGCTGAACACTCGCATGCCACTTACTCTCAGCACAGTTAACGGCGATGAATCTCCGTCTTGATCACCATTCACTAGAGAGAGATACTTCTCTGACTAAGGCTTGAGAATAGCATTTGTCTATCTGTAAAAACATAAAAATTTAGGAGGCAGCCAGATGCTATGTCTATTTAGTGAAATGGAATCCATTTCCTGTATCCTTTACCCCTCCCTAATTTAACCATTTGATTTGATTTGATTTGATTTGGTTTGATTCCCAGTATTCCCAGTCTTGACTCTCATCTTACCCGTGTTCTACTATTCATCTCCGTTAAAGTAACTCCCTTCCAATGGCCCTTTCAAACTTGCCTAACTTCATGGGGGGTCCAAGTTGAACACAAGGTTAGAGCTATGAGGCTAGGATTCGTATGTGAGGGAGAGCATGAGGTGTTGTTTTTCTGTGGCCGGGTGACTCCCACTTAATCTTAAAAAAAAAATTCATATCCTTCTACCTGGTTGCAAATTTCATTTTTCTGTTGCAGGTGGATAAAATTATATTGTACCATATTTTCCTTTCCATTCTTTAGTTCTTGGATATCTACATTGATTCTGATTTCTGGCCTTTGTGACCAGAGCAGCAACAAGCATGGGTGAGCAAGCATCTTTACAGCAGGATGGAACATCTTTACAGCAGGATGGAGGGTTCTTTGGGTGTTTGCCCAGGGGTGAAACAACTGAGATTTAGTGATCTCCACAACAATTTCCAGAATGCCTTTGCTATTTTCCACTTCCACCAACAGAGAATACAGATTCCTCTTTCCCACATCCTCGATGGCATTTGTTGTCTTTTCATTTCTTTTCTCTGCTTAAAAACTATTTTTTTTTTTTTTTTTGGACGGGGTCTTAACTAAGTAATTCTGGCTGTCCTGGAACTTGCTATCTAAACTAACCTCAAGATAAACCTCAGACTTAAAGAGTTTCACCCGCTGTTGCCTCCTGAGTACTGGCATTAAAGGCGTGCCCCACCCTTCCCCACACACTTAACTTCTTTGCAATTGCTTTACCAACTGGAATGCAGTAGAACCTCAGAGCAGAATCTCAGTCTGCATCTCTGATGGCTAATGATGCTGAGTGCTTCTTAAATTGCCTATTGGCGATTTTTATTCCTTCTTTGGCAAATTCTCTGTTCGGATATATAGCAGTCTTTCTTTATCGAGAAGTCCTATGGAAACTGAAATGGTGACACAGAGTGAGTTTAATATTGCCCATCACATTCTAGAATAGCACAGGAAATCTCACATGGTCATTTCTTCAGCACATTGAGAGTCCCTGGCCCCAAGGATTTGAGACTTAGGAAACACTCAATCATTTAATTAGGGACACAGAAGTCCCTCCCTCACCAAGTTTACAACTGTGATTGTAATAATAATAATAATAATAATAATAATAATAATAATAATAATAATAACAACAACAACAACCTTACCCTTCCTCAATAGTATGATACCTCAGAATACCTGCTCTTCCTGTGATACTACTTGGTGTAAAGGAAAATTCTGTTTCCAAAATAGTTGCATCATTTTTCCCAGAAAATTTTATTTATTTATGTTTTACATATTTACTTTTCGTCTTTATTGAAAATCCCCTCCTCCTTTCTTCCCATTACTACCCTCACATATTCCTCCTCAGTGCCCCCTCCTCTTTTCAACAGAGAAGGGGAAGCTCCTCATGAGTACCAACCTGCCCTGGCACATAAAGTCAAGCAGAACTAAGCACATCCTCTCCACTGAGGCCAGACAAGGCAGCCCAGCTAGGGGAAGGTGATTCAATGGCAGGCAAGAGAGTCAGAGACAGCCCCTGCTCCAATTGTTAGGAGACCCACATGAAGATAAAGCGGCACATCTGTTACAAATGGGGGAGGGCTGGGCCCAGCTCCTGAATGCTCTTTGGTTGATGGTTCAGTCTCTGTGAGCCCCTATGGTCCCAGGTTAGTTGACTTTGTAGGTCTTCTTGTGATGTTCTTGACTCCTCTGGGTCCCTCAATCCTTCCCCCTACTCTTCCACAAGTCTCCCTGAGCTCAGCCTAATGTTTTGGCTGTGGGTCTCTGGATCTTTTTCCATCAGCTGCTGGATGAAGCCTCTCAGAGGACTGTTATGTTAGGCTCCTGTCTGCAAGCACAGCAGAGTGTCATTATTAGTGTCAGAGGTTGGCTCTCTCCCATGGGATGGACCTCAAGTTGGACCAGTCATTGGGTGGCTGTTCCCTCAATCTCTGCTCCATCTTTATCCCTGCCCATCTTTTAGGCAGGACAAATTTTGGGTTGAATGTTTTATGAGTGGGTTGCTGTTCCCCTCCCTCCATGGGAAGTCCTGCCTGGTTACAGGAGGTGGCCACTTCAGTCTCCATATCCCCACCTGCTAGGCATCTCAGCTGGGTTGATGGAATAAACTCCCAGGAGCTTCCCCTGTTCCTGGTCTCCAGCTTGTCCCAGAGATGCCCCCCACCCCTATTTCTGTTCTCTCTCCCAGCCCTCTTCCAACCCTGATCTTCTCATACCTGATTCCCACCTTTGCTCCTTTCCTCGCCCCATCTCCCACCCAGTTTTCTTCCTCCATTCACTTCCAGTGCCTATTTTATATCCCCTTCTGAGTGAGATTCAAGCATCCTCCCTTGGGGCCTTCCTGTTACTCAGTCTCCTTGGGTCTGTGTATTGTAGCATGGTTATCCTGTAATTTATGGATGATATCCACTTGTAAGTGAGTATATACCATGCATGTCCTTTTGGGTCTGAGTTACCTCACTCAGGTTGATATTTTCTAGTTCTATCCATTTGTCTGCAAATTCTAAGATGTCATTGTTTTTAACAGTATTAAATCTTGATTAGTATTCCCTTGTGTACTTGCACCACATTTTCTTTATCCATTCTTCAGTTGAGAGACATCCAGGTTGTTTCCAGTTTGGGGCCATTACAAATAAAGCTGCTATGAACATAACTGAGCCTGTGTCATTGTGGTATAGTGGGGCATCTTTTCGGTGTATGCCCAGGAGTGATATGGCTAGGTCCTAAGATAGAACTAATCCCAATTTTCTGGGAAATTGCCAAATTGATTCCTCAATTTGTTTTTTAAGAGATTTGAAGTTTTTGTCATACAGATCTTTCACTTGCTTGGTTAGAGTTACACCAAGATATTTTATATTATTTGTGGCTAATGTAAAGGATATTGCTTCCCTAATTCCTTTATTGGCCAATTTATCATTTATATAAAGGAGGGCTACTGATTTTTTTTTTTTTTTTGTGGTAGTTTTGTATTCGGCCACAGTGCTAAAGGTGTTTATCAGCTGTGGGAGTTCCCTGGTAGAATTTTGGGGATCACTTATGTATAGTAACATGTCATCTGTGAACACTGATACTTTGACTTTTCCCTCTCCATTTTCTATCCCTTTGATCTCTTTTAGTTGTCTCACTGCTTTAGCTAGAATTTCAAGTACTATGTTGAATAGATATAGAGTGAGGAGACAGTCTTTTCTTGTCCCTAATTTTAGTAGAACTGCTTTAAGTTTCTTGTCCATTTAATGATGTAGGCTATTCTTTGTATTTCCTCAGTATTCTCATTATGTCTTCCTTTTCATTTCTGATTTTGTTTCTCTTTGTCTTTTAGTTAGTTTGGCTATGGGTTTGTCTATCTTGCTGATTTTCTCAAAGAACCAGCTCTTGGTTTTGTTGATTGTTTGTATTGTTCTCTTTGTTTCTAATGGGTTGATTTCACCCCCGCCATTGATCATTTTTTGATATCTACTCTTCTTGAGTGTGTTTGCTTATTTTTGTTCCAGAGCTTTCAGGTTGCTGTTAAGTTGCTAATATGAGATCCCTCCAATTTCTTTATGCAGGCATTTAATACTCTGAACTTTCTCTTAGCACTGCTTTCATTGTGTCCCATAAGACAGCAATTTTTTGATCCCATAAGTTTATCAAGAGCCTTGACATACCCCAAAAATATATAGTCTATTTCTTCCCTTCTTGAAGAAAGGTACACTCTTGAACTCTTAAATCACTAAAATATGGAAGAGGTGATTTTATTTGACTTTCAAAGCTGATTATAAATTGAACACAGTTTCATCTGGCTTTTGCGGGGCATAGAATCTTATTAGAAAATCAGTAACCCTTGAGGAAGCTTAAACCATCCAACACCAAGAGACTAGCTGTAGAGGAAAATACAGACAAAAAGAGACGATTCCAGATAGAGCCGAACACACACTTCTGATCAGGAGTTATGGGCTTTATTGGATGACCCCAAGCTGTAAACTTTGAGTCTTTCAGCTGAACCCCAACTCCAGGGAGTGGAGCGATGCTTTGTCTTTCCCAAAGTTCTGACACGTAAATGTGACAAGTTATGACCCCCTCAATGTTGGTGTAATTTGCTATGCAGTCATAGTCACTAGAACAAAGTCAAGAATTTGTGTCTTGCACTCATAGCTTATATAGACCTAGTTGCTCGACCCTGCATCTCAATATTGGGCTAGAAATGGTTTCTTTAACATTTGGATTTATCCAGGTTCTTTAAAGTTCATAAAAAGGCCAGTTCTTTGTACACAAATGGATATATTATCCTTTACTTTTGAGTCAGAAAGTGCCATGGGAAGAGGAATCATTCATAACAGTGGTCAGATAAGTAGCTAAGCGGTAACAAGAAATCGGTAGCACCTATGTAAAGAAAAAGGAACAGCTTTTCTCCTAAAGAATGGAAAGGCTCTAATGAAATTACAAAGGTTGTAATGAAATGTGTCGGATTGTGTGATTCTAAGAAAACAAAAACCTAAAAAATATTTTCTCTTGGAATTTACAAATTCTGAAATTTATTTGGAAAGGTAAATGGAAGATTTTATAAAATTGTTGAAAACACTGTGTCATCCAGGGTGCAATCAGAAGACTGAGACCAAATAACGACTTCAACAAGACTATTTTAATCTTAAGACTTATTAGCCATAAACGCAGAAAAGAAAGAGGTTACCCAGTAAGAAGTAGCAAGAAAGAGAAGATGAAAAAAATTACAGGCAATAATCCACAGATCAGGTCTCCTATCAGAAAGAGCTTGTACTCACCTTTTCCAAGGCTAGATCACAGGCCCCATTGAAGTATAATTATGGTCCACTTTGGAGCAATCACTGTGGTGGGGCACCAGTGGAAAGTACTTGAAATCACAATTCTAAATTGCTGGGTAAAACCCTGGACTCTTGAGAGCTCCTGACTACCATGTGTAGTACAAACAAGGGCCCGGAGAACCTTTACAATGTCGATGTAGCGTTCTCCACCCACAGAATGGTAAGCAGCCTGGCAGTGATGGCTCACACCTTTATCCCAGCACTAAGGAGGCAGAATCAGTTAGATCTCTGAGTTCAAGGCCAGTCTGGTCTACAGAGCAAGTTCCAAATGAACCAGAGCCACACAGAGAAACCCTGCCTCAAAAAAAGCAAACAACAAACACGCCCCAAATAAACAACAACAAATAACAAACAACACACAAAAGCATTCAATAAAGTGTGAATTTGGAGATGAGAAGTAATGAATTCCTTTCACCCATGTGATTTGAAACACTATGACCTGATATTAAAATGTATTTCAAAATTCTAATATTGAAAACAGCCAGAGAGTGGTACAAGACTGGTCAGTGGAGAGAGGACTGATGGTAAAATGTTCAGAAATAGATTCTATGTGTGTGTGTATGTATGTTTGTGTGCCTGTGTGTGCATGTGTATGTACATGTGTGTGTGCATATGATGTTCCTGTATATGTTTGTGTGCATCTGTGTGCAGTGCGTGTGCATGTGTGCATGCATGTGTGTTCATGTGGCATGTGTGCATGTATATGTTTGTGTGCATGTGTGTGCAGTGTGTGCATGTGTACATACGTGTGCATGTGAGTGTGCATGTGTATGTATGTGTGCTTGTATATGTGTGTGATGTATTCAAACATGGATACTCATAAACACAAAACTTAGCATATGAAAAGATACCATCTAAAAGAATCGGATAACTAAGTTGTTTCTTATACAGGACATTAACACCAAGTCAGATTCTCATTTCAAACCATATATTAAAGCAAAACTCAGATAGATTTTAAAATGGAACCTTCTAAAAGCTCCAAGTTCTAGTTAGTACTCTGGTCCCCCAAATCCCTCATAGCTACCAGTCCCAGATCACTTGTCACCATCCATGACAATAAGCAGGGCTCTGATGAGAAGAGTCCTCTCCTGATTGCCTCGAAGAAGCTGAATCTGGAAACCAAGGCCTCTACCACATTTCCAACAAGAAAGATGGACGGGGGCTGATGCAGGATAACAGGAATGCTGCCTAGAGCGGCCACAAAGCACTGCAAAGGAGCAGGGGACAGGAGGGTTGCCGTAATGCTAAGTTATAAGAATGCATAGTGTGAACTCCAAAGACTGCACCAAGAAAACACCTCCATGCTCCAAGCACTAGGAATGACTGTGCCCTCTGCAAGCAATCCTGACTGACAAAGCCAGCTGGAAATAACCAGAGAGAGCAATAGAATGCATTTTGATAAACCCCTGCAATAAGAGAAATTCTATGACATAGTAATTAAGACAACAGGCTCTAGTTACACATTCCAATCTGAATCTTCCATCTCTTACCTTTCCAGGCTTGAGTGAGTCCTAAGAGAGTATCACACAAAGCTTGTGTTGAGCTTTAACCAGGGTGCTACGATAATGAACTGAGTCTGTAGTGTCTGGCACACAGTGCTGATGAAAATTAACTATTAGTATTTTCATTTAATAGCGTGCCGTGTAACCATTAAATTGTGTCTCGACAGTTCATCTGGTAAAACAAGAACATGCTTACAATGTGTCATCAATGGAGGAGGGAAGGATATAACATTTTATGTAAATTTTATGAGACAAATGAAGAAGAGAATCGTAATACACATATAAAAGCCAGAACGATGTACACCAACATGTTAGCAGTGCTCTCTCTAGATTATTTTCTGTACTCCCCTACAGTGAATGCCTATTTTGAAAATTTTTAAAATATCATATATAAAAATGTAATCATGGCTGAAAAATGCATTTGACTCTCTCCTCCTCGAGCACCTCCTGTGCTCACGTGTGACATCAAGAAAACCTCGTTTTATTCTGCTAAAGTTGTAGCTTATCTTACATTTCCAACACATTCTTGCCCATAGCTTCTCAAGGGATCATTTCTCCTTCATCCGTTTCCTTGCCTCTTGGCAGACAGAATGATCAGGAGGGCTTGGGAAGGATGTACTTTTGGGGTGCAGTTGATTCAATGCCAGTCTCACGTGGTGTTCGATTAGTTTTTCACGACCCTGACAGGACTGAAGGTTGAAGTTAAATTTCGGTGGATTTATTAATAGTCAGAAGGCGTTTTCTTCTATTAGAAATTATAGTTTGGCCGGGCGGTGGTGGCGCACGCCTTTAATCCCAGCAGTTGGGAGGCAGAGGCCGGCGGATTTCTGAGTTCGAGGCCAGCCTGGTCTACAAAGTGAGTTCCAGGACAGCCAGGACTACACAGAGAAACCCTGTCTCGAAAAACCAAAAAAAAAAAAAAAAAAGAAAGAAAAGAAATTATAGTTTGGCATCCATTGTGTGTCTAAGTATTTACCACTCTCATCACCTAAAGGAAAAATGTCCAGCGATGATGATGGTCAGATGGTGGAACGCCAAGAGCAGAGAAAGTGATTAACAAATACCCAATAAAACAGAATTAAGGGGGATGCAAAATTACCACACTGAATTTAAGTTGTTCTTTTACTGTTAAAATGCCAGTATTTCACTGTACGCAAAGGAAGGGCTATCATAAAATTCTGCCTAGGGAACTGGGGTGGGGGTATCTTTAATGTTAGTAAGATAGTTTTCTACAGAGGACCTTTGACAGTAGCAGTTAGGGACTTTGCTTTATAGTGGAGGCACTTTATCACGGAGACTCTTCGTTGTCATGAATATTCCTACATACACTGCTCATCCTTTGAGAGTTGCACTCTCAACGATCCACTCCCTTGCAAACTGCGCAGACGGACCCGCGCCCTCTGCAGGCGGACGCCTTACAGGCTGCGCCACCACCGGTTCGCTGGCAAACTGATTCATACTCATCACTGTCAGAGTCTCCGGTCCACCTGTACCAGTTTGGTTTAATACAGTAGCACACAGAACACAAGTTCTAGTTATTTTTTTTTTTCAGGAAAGTTTAAGTTAGGTACTGAGAGCCAGTGAACCATAACCAAGAAGACAGGTCCTCAGGAGAAGACTGAGAGGAAATGTCCATCGGGGACCAACCTGCCAATCACCGGATCTCATCACCCAGAGCACAGCCTCACATACTGCTGGTGAGCTGAGTGCTCGCTAACATTCTCCTCTAAGACAAAGACCTCCATCTTGGAGAAAAGCTTGTAAAGCCATATGATGTCTAAAGAAGTGCTTCTCAACCTGTGGGTCATGACCCCTTTGGGGGGGGTCAAATAATTCTTTCACAGGGGTCACATATCAGATAACCCTACATATTAGATATTTACATTACAATTCGTAACAGTAGCAAAATTACAGTTATGAAGTAGTAACGAAAGTAACTTTGTGGTTGAGGGGGGATGATGATAATATGAGGTGCTACTGTATCAAAGGGTGGCGGCATTAAGAAGCTTGAGAACGGCTGTAGAGGGAGGTGAAACACATCCCACCCCATCACATCATGGCTTCTCTCTGAGCATCAAGTGAAAGAAAGAAAACCAAGAGGAAAGCCAAAATCGCTTCACAACCCATCATTGGGAGGCTACAGGGAAGCTTCTCGAGCTCATGGGGTAAGCAACACAAAGGCTCCATGAAGTCCCCCAAATTGACCAGATTTACTAGGCCCACACTCCTGCAGGTGTATATAAGCACTAAGGACTGTTGAGAGACATTCTTAAACAAGCTGGGCTGCCTAGAAAAGGATCAGACCAGCAAGCCACCTGGAAGAGGCAGCTATCAGCCAAACTGCCTGGAAGAGGCTCAGCTTATCTGAGCTGCCTAGCAGAGACACTCTCTAACCTGCCAAGCCTTCAGATTGTGAAGTGTGCTCTAGGGTTCCAGAATTCATAATTCGCTGCCCATGTTGGGGTGGGCTTCGGTGATACTGCTATCTTTAAGTTCCCCCCCCCCCCCCCGCTCTTAGAAGTGGCACCCATACTTCAGTATATAACCATAGGAAAAATTTTCCCACTGAGTTATGATTTGGTGGTAAACTTATGGTGGTCTCTCATTGGTTCCCTACCTAGGGTGAGCACACGGTTGTTCATGTCTCCTGAGGAATAGCATCACACAACACTGGGGAATATTGTTCTTTGTTACGACTAAGTGAGAACAGAGAAAAATCTATCTGGATGCAGCTAACAAACCCTCTATGCTTTTCTCAATGGCACTTCAACAGACTCTCCAATCTCCTTTTCCTCCTTCCACTCTTCTTACTCTTGGAGTGAAGTCTTCGTTTTACAGCCCTGGTTGGATACAAGTCAACACAAATCTCCATAGCTGTCATTGTTGGCTAAGACTATTAGGCTTAACCGTGCTCATCTTGACTCAGACCTATAAGGACATGCAAAAGTGAGAAGCTTCTCTTAGTCTCTGAAGTCTGTGTTCCTCATGTAAAGCAGTGTCAGAACAATTGTTCCTTATGAAATCTCTCAAAGCCATCGTCTCTTTCTTTTTGTTTATGTAGTGACTACCTTTACAGGAACACTCAACAAACCACTCCTGGAGATAATACTATCTGGGCTCAACAGATGTCCTTCCTTGCATACACCCTTAAAAATCATCCCGAGAAAAGAATCATCCTGAAGAATCAAACAAAGGCATGCCAAGGACAGCCCTCGGACAGACATGTGAGGAGTTGGGGTGTATTATCTGTTTGCTTTATCCAGACCCATGGAAACCTAACACTCCTGTGGTACTCCGTATCCTGACTGGTGATTTTAAGATAATGAAATTCCTCATGTAGGAGGATTGGAGGAGTGTGGCTGGTGGCTTTTTCTTGCCCCTTTAAAATTCACAGTCACTTAAAAGCACAAATACAAGTGGCTTGGGTCCAGGCAAGGCACCATCCTGCCCAGCAGCTGGTAATGTTACAGGAAAAGAGGGGTTTAGATCCCATTGTTAGGAAGTTCTCTACTTCCTGACACTTGATGCTTCTAAGTCACATGCTTTCTCAAATCAGAGACCAGCGGTGGCCTTCCAATAACCATTTAATTCATTTATTTACTAAATCTATTGAATGCTCACAGTAGCCAGAGCCTTTAAGATGAATCTTGTTTTTTATTAAAGATTTATTTGTGTGTGTGCGCGCGCGCACACACACGAGTGTTACGTGTGAGCAGTTGCCTAAAGAGGAGTAAAGAGGGTGTTGGAGTCCCTGGAGTGGCAGACACTTGTGAGAAGTCATGTCCTTTACGAGAGTAGCATTTGCTTCTAACTGCTGAGCCACCTCTCCAGCTCCAGCACCAGAGCTTTTGAGGGTTAGTTAGTGAGCAAGGTTAACATGACTGACCAGGCTCCTGCTCTCAGAAAATTTGAAAATGATGGGGAAAATTGCCCAACTTAAGAAGCAGTGATTACAGACTAGATGTGCTGAGTAAGGGCTAGGGAACAGTTAACATGGTCTTAAAAGAGAAGAGAAAAACACACAGAACAAAGAGCAAGGTTTTCCTGTTCTTTCACATCCTCCAAATTCTTCTTCTTTTTGTTAAGATCTATTTATTTATTTTATGTAGATGAGCACACTGTAGCTATCTTCAGACACACCAGAAGAGGGCATTGGATCCCATTACAGATGGTTATGAGCCACCATGTGTTTGCTGGGAATTGAAATCAGGACCTCTGGAAGAACAGTCAGTGCTCTTAACCACTGAGCCATCTCCCCAGCCTTCTCCTCCAAATTCTTACCCTACCTATGGTGTTTTGTTTGGTGTGTGTGTGTGTGTGTGTGTGTGTGTGTGTGTGTGTGTTTTCCTCTGTGCTTTCTAGTCCTCCCTGTTCAAAGTACTCTTCAAAGTACTCTTCAATCAACATGTTCTCACTGTGTTGAATATACTCTTTGCAGCTGCAAATTACCTACTGTCTTCAAATAAAAAAGATTCCTGGAGCTCCCTCTCTCCTTCCTACGGCTATGTCAGATAAACTTTAATGAACCTCCGACACTGGGAATCTCTGCATTCTGGCCTATCTACAGAGCTGGAGGGCCATTTATTTCCTGGCTAATTCTCTCTGTGGAGAGTTTCCTCTGCACTCCCCACCTCTGTGGCTCGGTTGCATAGCCGCTGTCTTAGTTTCTTTCTTATATTGCTGGAGTAAAACACCATGACTCAAGGTAGCCTTTAAAGCTATTAAAAAAGCATTTAATTTAGCTCATGGTTTCAGAGGGCTGGAGACTGGAATGGTGGAGCAAAGGAAGAGCTGAGAGTTCACACCTTGATCCACAACCACAAAGCAGAGAGACAGAAAGAGACAGTAGAGGTGAGGTAAGTCTTTTTGAAAGCTCAATGCCTACTCCCAGTGACCCATCTCCTCCAATAGGCCACACCTCCTAATCCTTCCCAATCAGTTCTACCAACTGGGGCCCAAGTATTCAAACATATGAACAATGGAGGCCATTTTCATCCTTCAACCACAGCATTCTTCAAAGAGACTCATCTACTTGTTCTAGAGTTCAACCATTTGTTCCGTGGAAATCAATTAGTGGTCCCTTCAAGGATTCTAGTGAGGCAGGCTTTGACACATATCCCAATAATACCACGTGGGTCCTTTCTTGTAATGTTAAACATGGGTGTATGAAACAGACTGGGGACATCTGTGTCCATTACATACATACTTGTGTTTCACACCACTCGTGATGACTGAGAAATTGAGCCAAGTGTTTTCAGCCCTACCTCAACAGGCCTTTCCACCAGGAATCTGTCACTCATTCATTCATTCATTCATTTATTCCATCAGTCAGTCGGTCAGTCACTGTGAAGTAGTTTCTGTTTTTCCACCACTATTTTAGCTATTGCTTGACATTCTTCTAACACCATAATACAATCCTTTGTGAAAATAGCTTGAGATACAAGTTGACACTTGAAGGATTATATAGGACAGTAGTTGAACTTTTGGGTTTTTTTTTTGAGCTTAGATCCCGCCAGCCATTTGGTGCGTGACCTGTAGCAAGTTACCTATCCACCCACACTTGCTTTCCCATTATGAAGTGGAAATTGATAGCTTCAGAGAAGTCTGTGGCTAACGTGGTGCCTGTGAAATCTGACACGCATCTTGAAAAGCTTGTTATGTGATTTAAATTCATTACTACTGATATCAATCAGCCTCCTTTCCTGATACATTATTCATTTCAGTTAATTAATATAATTAGTAGATCCAGACAATTTTGTCTTTCACAATGAGCGTAGCACCTCTTTTGTCTGTGCCCCTCTTTTTTCCCTTGTTGGCATTTAGCCAGTTATTTACAACACTCAACACTCAACACTTCACTCAAGGGAGAAAAGGTGGTACATGGATTATCATCAGTCACCAAACAGATTCCTTTACTTTTAAGAAAAATATCTCCCACTGCCGATTTCTACTCTCTGCCACACTCGAGTGCAATGGCTGTTGAGAATTGTTCTTCCCAGTTTCTGCTGATAGAAAGCCAAAAGTCTGAATTTCATGCCTTGTGCAATAATTTATTCACATGGGATTGGTCACCAGAATAGACTGAAGATTCTATTCAGTGGTAGGCTTCAGTTACAGATGTGGCCTAAAGTGGTTTCAAAATGTGACTTGGCATATAAACCAAACTCAACAATTTTGATTGTAAATGTTGCCACTTACTTTGAATACTCTCTCTTGCTGTGTTACCCCAGGAATCTCATGTTGTCATAGGATCCATTTATTCTCAGCTCTCTCTCCTGCCTGTTCTTTTCAGTTCCCTACAAAGGTTCATTTGTCTGTATAAATGCCCACCATCTTTGAATGGTAGCAGAGTGAGCTCACTTGCTTGTATCCAGCGCTTTGGTTGTGACTGCAACATTTGTGTCAGGGCTGTTTGCCCATCTCTGCTTGAAACCTTCAGAAATCAAAAGTTCATAACACTAGGAAATAACCAATTTCCTTAATCTTTTGATCATGCTGATTCAAGTTGTTTAATAAAAACCTGCTGACTGTTCATTTCCATCTCTGTTCACTTGTTTATTGAGGATGAGAAAATTAGAAAGACTATTTAGGGATCATGGTAAGGGTTTGCAAAGAAAGGAGAAAAAGCATGTAGAGAAGCACAAAAGCCAAGCAGAGGTTAGCAGGGGCAGATGACTTCACCCCTCTGCTGTGGTCTGAATGTTCATCGGTTACAAATCTCAGTGGGTAGAGTGATGGTCCAGGGGGTGAACCATTGAGGAAAGTGGGTAGATCTTGAGACCTTGACTTCAGAGTTTGGATTAATGACTTCATAAAATAGATCCTGTGGAATCTTTTTTAATCCCTTTTACCATGTGAAGACTCAAAGGGAACTATCTATGAATCAGAAAATTTGCCTTCAATAGATGGCACATTGGCTGGCACCTTGATTATGTGTCAGCCTGCAGAAACCTAAAATCAAGCTACTGTTGCTTCTAATCTATGTTGTCTGTGCTGCTTTGTTATGGCACCTCAAATGAACTAAGATAACTTTATTGACTATCTTTTTTTCTAGCGTATTCTTCAACTTTTGCTGCCAATGCCCTTCTTCAAGCCCTGTAGTATAGACATTACAATTTATTATCTTCAATTGATTATGTTTTTATATCCTTTTAATCATGTTAAGTGATCCCCACCATAATGTTATTCTTCAGCTCTGCCTGGTTTTGGTTGCCACCTCCTTCCAGAAATAATGAGAAGGAGTTCTAGTCCCTTCAGGTGGAGCACACACAAAATGTGCCCCAGTCATCCATGTCTTTGTTTAGAATGGAGACCACTGGAATACTACCTATGTGGTTTGTCTTCTCTTTTTCTGGAAATTTTATTTATTCTTATTTTATGTGTATGAATATTTTATCTGCACACATCAGCACACCACCTGCAAAGGCCAGATCTGTCATCTGAGACAAGAGTTACAGATGATTGGGAGTTGCCAGGTGGGTGCTGTGAACTGAACCTCTGGAAGAGCAGCCAGTGTTCTAAACCATGTAGTCACTTCTCTAGCCCCTTGGTTTTCTTTGTAAATCATAGCCAGTTGCTTTAAGGGTTGGGAACCACAAAGCTAACTAAAGCTTCCACTCTCCCCTGTCTCCTGTGAAGAAGTTTCCCCTCTTGATCGTCACTAACTCTCCAGCATGGAAGAGTGTGAACAAAATCCACAGTGACCCCACACACAAATGCACAGCCTCCCTGGTGGCAATTCTTTTTCTTGGATGACACCCCCCCCCCCAATCTCCTTCCTTTTGCCTGGCCACGGACTCAAACTAACAAGCAAAAGTAGAAAGAAGCTGAAATCCTGCTCCATATCTTTTGTAATGTGAGATAACTGATCAAGGGCTGGGTTGTTTCTCGAACGGGTGTTCTGTAAAATAACCCATTTTGCTTACTGTTCAAACCAATGGAGTTTGATGGTAGAGGTGAAAACATCTCAATGGTATTTTGTTCACCTCACCCCCACCCCCCAGTGGAGAAACATTTTAGGGGTGGAGGACACTGTGAGGAGAGTTTTATTTTAAATTGTTGACATGGATGATTGTTATGAGAGTAGGAAGCCTGAAGTAGGGATGAAGGAGAAGAGTGTAGCTGGGATATATATGGCTGGACCATGCTTTAGAAGAACAAGTGGGGAGCATCATATGGGGCTTGAAAAAAGAGGTAAGGAGAGATGCCTGGACAACTATTTTATACAATCCATGAACACATGAAACACCAGAGAGAGGGAGAGAGCAGGCAACAATAAGCGATGTTGTGGAAGTACAACCCGAATAAGCCCTTTGCTCCTCAAGTTGTTTCTGGTTATGGTGTCTCATCATAGCAACAGTAACCAAGACATTCTGTGAGAAATCCTCACACTGATTTACACAATGGCCACATCAGTTTTCACCCCAGCAGCAGTGAATAAGAATTCCTTCCTGGGCTGGAGAGACGACTCAGTGGGTAAGAGCACTGACTGCTCTTCCAGAAGGCTTGAGTTCAATTCCCAGCAACCACAAATGGCTCAAAACCATCTGTAATGGGATCCTATGCCCTCTTCTGGTGTTTGAAGACACCTATAGTGTGTTCATATACATAAGATAAATAAATAAATAAATAAATAAATAAATAAATAAATTTATTTTCTTTTAAAAAGAATCCTTACCTTTATTATGCTTACCAGCCTCTGTTTTAATGAGACATCCTTATTGTCTCCGGCAAGATTTCTGCTCGTGTTGTAGAAGAGGCTAGTCAGTGCCATTTCTGGCTTGTTTGTGGCTTTGTTACCTGTAAGAAGGCGTACTAGGAGGCATCCAGCAAATGTATCACGTGGCATATGATTACAGCTGTAGAGTCAGCCAATAGCGTCTCAGTATCACTATCGCCATTCCAAACTTCAAGCTAGACACTAGTGGTCTAAAGTTGTTTCCTCATATCAATTGGCATATCTAATAGGACAGGGAGCCCTGATTAATGAGTCTGGAAAACCCTTAGCCAACCTGCCAGCGGCTTCTGTCTTGGCCAGTCCTAATGCTACCCGGATGCTGAACCAGCTTTCTTCAGTTCCCTTTATCTCCAGTCATGTCACACTTCAGCCCTGGCTTCACATAACCTTGAGGCTCCTTGTAAACATGACTTTGGTCTATAGAGACAACAACAACAATAGAAAAAATGATCCTGCTGAGAATGCCAGTCAAAATTTCTGATATGCTGTCCTCCACTAACTTCCCGGTACTCTGTACTCATTAGCCACTCAGACCAAAGCCTTTCAGATTCACTCCCACAGCTCTGGATTTAGTGATTTCTGTTTTGATAATATATTGCCAAAGCTTGTTATGTGAACATCATTTCTCCTTGTTCCAAAGGCTGCCGAGTGCCTTTCAGCTGATGATATTTCATTGTACTCTTCCTAAATCCTGTCTATTCTGAGACATGCGTGGCTTATTCCACTATGATTTTTCTCTGCCATTTATCTGTAGGGTCTGGCAAACAGCTTGAACTTGTGATTGCTAACTAAAGATAGGTGGGCTATATTACAGTCAGATCCTAAGAAGGGAGAAAGAACTCCTGGCCTTAAAAATGCAGGTAGGAAGGAAGCCTAAGGTATCTTCCAGGTGATTGTGGAAATACCAAATAGTAGAAACCATTTGCTAACTAGGGAATGGTAGAAGTTTCTCAGTACCCAAGACACACAGTAAATACTACTGCAAAGAAGCTGAGCAGCCACCATCATCAGAACTGGAAGAGGTGTGAGCAGAGCCCACGACATGGCTCCTGGAACACAAAGAAACATCGCTAGAGCGTGTGGCTGTAAATGTATTTCCTTGGCGCATGCAGCAAACATACAGGTGTAATTGGCATCGTCACTTCCAGGAATGTAAACTATGTAGGTGGACCTCGGGCAGAAACAGGTTCATTTATTTATTTATTTACTTACGTATTTTGTATTGAGTCAGAGCCACTTGTGGCCTAGGTGGACCTGGAACTTGCTATGCAGCTGAGGGTGCCCTTGAACTCTGACCCTCAAGCCTGCACCTCCCCATGCTGGGATTAGAGGTGTGCACCACACCTGTGTGGGAAGCTTTCTGAGTTTATGTGCCTGGCCATGTGGGTGCTGAGGTTATGTGCCTGCTTCTTCCAGTTCGCACACTGTGACTCTGGATGTGTCTTAAAATTAATGTAAAAGTAACAGAAAACTGGGAGAGGAGGTATGTTCCTGGCAGGGAAGCCAGAGATCCTAGTTGAACTCTGTCAAACGTCCTGGGTATGAGCCTCCCACAAGGTGATGATTTCAGGGAGAAGGGTCTTTTGATCCCTCCACACTGGACCTGTCTCTCAGTGTTTCCCAGATGTTCATGACTCCAGTCTTTTGAACACTACAAACCAAGTGTTTTATAAAATGCCCTTGCGTTTGAGTCCAGCTG
The DNA here is from genome assembly GCF_011762505.2 of Arvicanthis niloticus. Lineage (NCBI taxonomy): Eukaryota > Metazoa > Chordata > Mammalia > Rodentia > Muridae > Arvicanthis > Arvicanthis niloticus. The sequence goes on from NC_133429.1 coordinate 41,028,791, forward strand.
GGCCTTCCTCACAGTTAAACACAGCTGATCCATTTTGAGTAAGATTTGAGAGGTACTGTTTCGCTCATTACATCCTCTCAGGCAATATGTGTCTTTCTTTGGTGTCTTCGGGTTTTACTGCTGTGAACAGACACCATGACCAAGGCAACTCTTATAAGGACAACATTTAATTGGAGCTGACTTACATTACAGGTTCAGAGGTTCAGTCTATTATCATCAAGGTGGGAACATGGCAGCATCCAGGCAGGCATGGTGCAGGAGGAGCTGAGAGTTCTACATCTTCACCTGAAGGCTGCTAGGATGAGGGTCTTAAAGCCCATACCCACAGTGACACACTTATGCTAACAGGGCTATGTCTTCTAATAGTGCCACTCTCTGGGCCAAGCATATACAAACCATCAAACTTGGCCTTATTGGTTATGTTAACTTCGATCAAACCTGAGATGGTCCGGAGAGACCAAGATCTTGACAATACAAGCACTCTCTCCTTTCAGTGTGTTGCTGGTCCCAGGGAAGGGTAAAGAATGTGTGCACCACAGGGGCTGGGGAGATGGCTCAGTGGTTAAGAGTACTGACTGCTCTTCCAGAGGTCCTGAATTCAATTTCCAGCAACCACATGGTGGCTCACAACCATCTGTAATGGGATCCGATCTCTGATGCCCTCTCTCTTCTGTGTCTGAAGACCGCTACAGTGTACTCATATAAATAAAAGAAATAAATCTTTAAAAAAGGAAAGCATGCACATGTACACTCTTCTATATTTTATCTCCTACACATGAAATCACCCTACTTAACTCTAACACTGTGTGGTACAGTATAGTTCACTTGGATCCAGTCCTTGCCACATCATAAGTCCATTCTGAGACCATCGGATTCCTGTCTACTAAAATTGCAGTTCCTTTGACCACTGGATCAATTTTCCCTTCATAGAACCAGTCTTCCTTCCCTCTATGTCCAGCTTCTATTCCCACCCCATAGGCATCGCCTTACCTGTCCTAAGTGCACTGAGCCGTGTGTTGGCTTTTTCCCTTGTCTTTCTTGGTCTTCAATGCTTGTACTCTCTGAGCAACCAGTAACAACATGTTCTGTCTTACCTCGTACTCAGACTGCTTCTTCTCTAATCTAGTCTCTCACTCCATGGCCAACCTCACCATATTTTTTAGGTGTGACAATCATCACACATCATCATTCTCCGTGGTCCCTTCTGTGCTCTGTCATCCCCTGATGGAATGCTACAATTACCCAACTCATTCGACATCAGCCTCGCTGGTCCCAGAAACTTGATTTGGGACTAATTTATACAGGAAATACAGAGAGGGAAATAGAGGTTGGGAAGGAAGAGCTTCTCACTTTTATAAACTAAGATCATTTGCATGCCCACAAATTTATAAAAACAAGGTGATTGTCACCGTGAAATCACTTAGGGACACTGTCTCCTCACTGAAGCATCCTTTCTGTCACCAGCCATTTCATGCTGAGTAGCAAAGCAGTCAGTGGCCATGACCATTTTAGGGAGCTAGCTAAGAAGTTGAGTTGGAGTTATATTTGGTTTTGGTACAGGGAGACATGTATTATATAAGATACCTTGCTTTATCTTGCATTCGAGGGACTGTCCTTGCTCAAGTGAAACAAATGTTTTGTTACAGCCTGTCACTAAACATTTGCAGTCAAAGGTCAAGACAACCAGCAGTTCAATACTGAAGACAAAGATCTTATTATGGAGATCATTAATTTAGCTTACAGAATATATTATTATTCTGTAATAATAATAGTATATTATTCTGTGATAATATACTATTCTTATAGCTTATTCTGTGATACTTCTGGAGGGGAAATTAGATCCACCCTTCTCGAGGATGCTGGTTGCCTTGATAAAAGCTGTTTTTCTCTACTATGTAGAATACTTACTTACAGGATATATATATACATACAGGATATATATATCTCAACTTGGATTTTGTTTTGTCTTGATGATGCAATCTGACCTGCCTACTTAACACAGCCATAGAAGCTATGTAATGGAGACGATGCAAAGCAGACACAGAAAGTCTTGTCACACTCCGACTTCAAAGATTACACCAAAATGTTGTTTCCCAATCGCTTGTGGCCATCTCAGTAGAACAATCGAGAACTATAGATTTCTGATTTGCATACATTAAAATTATATCTCCTTTTATTACATTTAAGTCTGTTTATTAAAGAAGCATAAGATATTCAGATGTAAAAGTGAAGCCCACCAGTGAGATGGAGTGGAGAACCAGGCTTGCTGCCAGTCTTGATGACACAGCTTTGCTCCCCAGAACTTGGACAGTGGAAGGAGAGATCCAACCTTGGTTGTCCTCTGACCTCTATTCAAACACCATGGTGTACACATGCCCATATACACATACACACATGGACACATACTAAATACATAAATAAATATAAAATAATTTATATTTAATAATATAAATTAATAAATAATTTAATAAAACAGGGAACATAAGACAAAAATGAGTGATAAAATATGTCACAGTTATGTTGGCAATAAAAAAAATTAATAATAAATTCATTCATAAGATACAGTTAGGAGAGAAGAGTGAAGCCCAGGAGTTTGGGGGGGGGGGGGGAAGAAAATTTCTTGCTGGTGTGACAGAATAACTGACATTAATGAAGATAAAATCAAGTCTATGATATGCCATGGTAATAAAAACAGAATGACAGCAGGCTAATGATATAATTACTTCAGAGAGAATCGAAGGTTGCCTTCTGCTTTTAAAACATACTTGAGGGGCTGGAGAGACAGCTCAGCGGTTAAGAGCATTAACTGTTCTTACAGAGGCCCCGAGTTCAATTCCCAGCAACCACATGGTGGCTCACAACCATCTGTAATGGGATCTGATGCCCTCTTCTGATGTGTGTCTGAAGATAGCTATAGTGTACTCATATAAATAAAAATAAATAAATCTTTAAAAAATATATACTTGAACTCCAATAAAATCTTACTGCTCATGTACAAGGTGACTGGTGGCTGTTTCCCACATCGCTGGTGTCCTCCTAAAATTCTGTGCAACAGGGAGATGCAACATTAGAATATGTTTTTCTAAATTGGTAGTAATCAAAGTAAAATTTTAACCAACCTAACCATTGCTACACAAGATGCTATGAATGTCTATGTCCCTCAAAATACTTTGTGGATAGGATTATCCAATTCTGTTAGGTAGCTAGTTAGTGCAGAGTCTAGTTATATACTAGTATATTATTAGTTATGCTAGTTAGTGCAGAGTCTAGTTATATACTAATATATTATTAGTTATGTTAGTTAAGGCGTCATTGAATTTCCTGGAAGTGTGTATGTGTCTTATTTGTAATGAAGGACAAAGGTGGTCACATTCCACTTTGTCTCCCCATTGGACACAGGCCTGTGTTTTGTGGGTGAGATGTGGTAAACCCATGTGATCGGATGGATTTTTGAATGAGTTGTAATGCTACACAATGGTGAGAAGCTGCAGGATCCACAGCTGTCAGCCAGAGACAGACTGATGCTTACTTTGTTCCCTACTTACTTAGGTTTCAAGTCTTTTCCTGAACCCCTTTGTGCTGGTAATTCAACACTTAACAGCAGATGTCTGTTGCTGGAGAAACACTGTTTAAAGTGGGTTTTTTTTTTCCCTAAACATCATTGTCTAAAGCTGTGGTTAAGGTGTTGAGCAGAGAAAGGAGGTTCCACCATGCTCAGGGGGGAGGGAGGGGAGTTTAATTTGTCTTTGTGTAGCACATGAAAGAATGGAATCCTTTGGTAAGGATTTTCTTTCATTCCCTGATTTTGCAACCATCTATGAACTCCCTTTCCTTCATATACACAATTGGCATTTTCTCTGCTTGCTTTTCCTCTCTACGTGGTGTGTTCTGCTTCCTCTCTGATGTTTAGTACCTTTGCCCTGTTTTTGTTTGAACTTGCACTGCTTACCCACAATGCACTGCTTACCCACAATGCACTGCTTACCCACAATGCACATGCAACTGCAAAGCACTGCTCCAGGCCTGCCTGCTGGAATCCTCCTGCTTCTTGTCATTGGTTCACGGCCAGGCCTACAATCACAAATCCATTGCTGTCTTGACTCAGGCCTTTGATTCTTATTGTCTCCTTGGCTGGGATTGTCATCATGCTCAGGACTCATCTGCCCAACACCATCTGCAAAATTGGCTGGGGCCTCCCTCCCTCATGCCTAAGCAAAGGCTCATGATATTACGGCTGTGATCCACGTTTGTCAAAGTGGAGGTAGCCGCTTCTCATTGAGTGGATGCATTATTGCCTGCTGCTTACAGTAGGTATTCACTCACGTGCTGACATCCTCAGTAAACCATAGCCAAGTACGTAGTACATATTAGCCACTAGGCAGACATTGGGAAGACAAATAATTGTGTTGTAATGGCTTCGTCCATCAAGAGTTCTTTGTATCATTTTAGAGTCCTGAGAGAGAGGAGCATTGAATGGTACCCACATTCTAGTGTCCATCAAGTGTGTTCCCCGGAATTATAGAGTAATGGGAACAGGGGCGTCAAATAATATTCACCTCCAGTGCAGCTCGTGGGTCAAATGGTATCATTTTCAAAGCATGTGTGTATGGGTACATATGTGTGTATGGGTACATATGTTTGAATAGAGGTCAGAGGACAGCCAAGGTGGGACAGGGGGTTTAGGTAATGCAAACATTTTAGAATTGCCTCCATTTTAACTGGAAACAAACATTTTTCCTTTGAGGAAATGAAGAGGCTAGGGTAACCTAGCATCACCGGAAAGAGGAGTTGTCCAAATGCCATAATCCAGTTGAGACCTGAGAGAGATCAGGCCAACCTAGCGCAGAAATACACTCCTATTCCTTTCCTTCCTTTTTTAAAAAATTTTATTTAATCATTTTTTTACACTCCAGATTTTATACCCCTCCCTGTCTACCCTCTGATTGTTCCACTCTCATACCTCAAAAGACTCCCCCAACCCTGCCCAGCTTCAGGCCTAGGTCAGGATCTGGCAAGCCTTAACAGGGAAACGAGAGAGGAAAAAAAAAGCAAGAACAACAGACCCCGGCTTTAGAGAATCAACATTGCTGATAAGACCCAAAAAGGAGGATTCCAAAGGTTGAGCAGTAGCCACTCCTAGGAATTTCCTTCAGCAAACAGGCCTTTGACATCAGCTCTTGGTCGCTTCGGAAAGACCCAATGACTCATCCCTGGACTCAGAAGGGAACAGAAAGGCATTGAGTTGGAGCACAGGAAAGTGACAGGATTCAGAATGACTCTTCTGGACAAATTCAAAATCTGTTGATCTCTGGGGCTGGAGAAATGGCTTAGTGGTTAAGAGCACACTGACTGCTCTTTCAGAGGTCCTGAGTTCAGTTCCCAGCAACTACCTGGTGGCTCACAACCATCTGTAATGGGATCTGATGCCCTCTTCTGGTGTATATAAAGAGAGTGAAAGTGTAGTCACATACATAAAATAAATAAATAAATCTTTACAAGAAATATGTTGATCTCCTTGATTTCTTGTGTTGCCTACAACCCCTGACATTCCTGTTACATTTTAGTACAGGAGACACACACTCAGTGTACAGAATGTAGGCACCATGTTTTAAGTGCTCCCATATGCCTGAGCCCTTGCTGGACTTAGCTCTACCCATCCTTGGAGTTCTTTACAATGAGTGTTAAGATTCCAATTTTATAGAACTCAAAGTCAGAGAAAAGAGCTGCAGTCTCTGCGGGATCCCATGAGGAAAGCTTGCGTTTCAAGCTGGGTGTCTGACTCAGTCAGGCTCCTTCAAACTCTTCCTCGTGGGAGCTCTGCTTGTTTGAAATAGATTTTGAAGCAATCGGGTGCCCAGGAGACACCAACATGGGCACTTCAAGTTTTTATAGCTATTACTTACTCTGTCACCTCTAGCAGAGGCTCGAGGATGTGGATGGGTCCCTGGGGGATTGCTGGAAGTGCCACTCGATGACCTTGCCCACTTCAGATAATTCTCTTTTTTATAGTGTGTGTGTGTGTGTGTGTGTGTGTGTGTGTATACACAGAGATCTAGCTGACCTGAAGGACTGCTGCAAAGGGCATGTGGTTTTATTTTGACAAAGGCAGAAACAGGAATGTATTCATCACCAACACTTTTATTGTTTCGTGTCTTGCAAGAGACCTTCCCAGGATGCCATGAGTAGGCTGCTCATTATAACACTGAAGCTGTAAGGAGCACTTTATCTTAAATTGTACTTCTTGATTGATGCTGTCCCTCCCTGACTGGCTTCAGCAGTTGACGTAAAAGCATCTTTCGGTGTGGTTGGCATCTGCCCTGACTCCCATGGGGACTCATTAAGCGTTATTACTCTCGTAGGAGTGGGCGGAGAAGAGAACGAGATCTGACGAGATCTGGGCTTTCTGAAGAAAGGCACTTCCGTGTAGAGCCTGTGTTTCCCAGGCCATGACAGCCTTGGGAAGCTGGGAAGTAGCAGAATCTAGAGATTCAACCAAAAAAATGTCTGTCCAATCAGGCCCTATGAATGATGGGAAGCTCCAATCCCTCCCAGGCTTCCAGAGTAATGGAGAGAGTCTTCAGAAGGGGTATCTATATGGCCTGTCTTTCCAGCTCCAGGGAGCCTCTGCCCTCCCCTTTCCGGGGGTTATTTGCTTTGGTGTCCCACTGTTGTGACCCCCATAGAGCCAGGTGGCCATGGTCCTTCCCAGTGAATCTTACAGTAGCAGATATGGGGTTCCCAGGCGTCTGGTCTCGGTGGCTGTTGGTTTGTGTAATTAGTGCAGCGCCAACTGCCTTTAGGCTGAGCCGAGCCGACAGAGCCATGCTGTCTTGTCTGTGTCTTACAGCCTCAAAATGCGAGTGCAGCTTTCCATCAGATGCTTCCCCTGGGGATCTGGCCCTGGGCTCTGGATGCAACGAAAGCCAGAAGGAAATGTGAATAATAAAAACTGTTAACCTAGAGAGTGCCCCTCCCCTCTGGCAGTGACTCATTCATCTTGAGTGGAGTTTGCACGCGTCCACCTACTTCTGCTAAATCCCTTCCCATAAAGCGCCACAGTTCCTCTAGTGTGGAGGAGCCAATGAATCCCTGAGTGAACAGAATCTGAGGCACAGAATCCAGGAGTCTGTGTGCAGCCTGCTGGATGGAGCACTAACTAGGCAACAACTTGGAACCTCAGCGCTTTCTTTATGTACAGCCTAGGGGGGAAAGAGCAAGCTGGTTTTGGTGGGATGTCCCTTTAGGTAAGCAGTCTTGGGCTGCAAACATGTCAGAGGAGGGGGGGGGGGTTGCTTGTTTTTGCACATGCTCGCTGGCCAATCATTTGTAAACACTTGTACTTCAACCAGAGGATGGTTTGCCAATTCCTATGGGTCTGAAGCAATGGGGTCTTGGCATGGCTGTGCCCTTTTCAACAATACACATTCACTCAGGGATTCATTATGTCCTTGGGTTATGATATCACTCCTGTCTTCGTTTCATCAGCATCCCAGACAGGGTTCCAGGACCAAGCTGTGCCAGATGTGATATTCTAGCAAATAATTGTTCGCTACCAGGACTGAACCACTGAGGTGCTGGGAACTACCAAGGTTTGCAGAGGCCTCCTGGACTCCAGATGTCACACTGGAACCCTGCTCCATGTGAGCACCCCCCCATTGGTCATTTGGTGCATGCCTGTGCACACTCACCATTTGCTCAGGGGTCACACCCTTGGGTCACCATTCACAGCCTTGTTACAGGTAGCTGGGCAATTTTCAGGTTTGATCACAGTTGTTTTGGGAATGCCATTTCATTCCTCAACTTTTATTTTTTAAAGTATTTATTTTACTAATATATATATATATATATATATATATATATATATCTTTCAAATTAATACAAAAATATCACATGCCAACATTAACCAGACCCAAAGTATATACAACTGTTATATACACTTAGAATGAACAACTTAATTTTAATCCCCAACCAAAATAGTCTTTAAATTATTCAAGCAACTAACCCTTGCTGTTAAAGTTATTGGACAGGATTACCTAGTTTAAGCTAAGTGACATTTCATTCTATTTATGAGAAAGTGCCTGGAGAATTTAGAAAAACCTGATTAGCAGCAGGGATGCAGCAATACTTTTTAAGACTCTCTTCAACTTTGAGACAGACTCTGTTACCAGCTTCTGAGCTCAGGAATTCCCAAAGAGCTACCTAAAAGGACCAACAGTATTATCATTGCAGTCATAATGAAGATGTGAGGTGACATAAATACTTTTGAATCTGTTTGCAAGGCACATTAAGAACATTAAAAGGGTGTGAAAGTAAATTTCAATCGTTTGTTTTGTTGTTTTTTTCTATCTCCTTTACATTCTTCCAAAAGAAAGAGAGGAAAGAGGAACACACAGTTAAGAGTTGTATTTGATTGAGATTTACTTGAGATATATATATATATATATATATATATATATATATATATATATATATTTGAGCCATTTGAAGGAGACTACTTCAATTTGTGTCATATTTAAAGTCAAATAGCTGGAATCTTAAATGCAGAATCTTCATTGTTATAATGTGGCTAATCTTGGGTAAGCTTGTAATATGTTGCTTAGACAAAGAAAGCGTAATCTTCTTATTTCTTATCCCCAAGAAAAAGACCATGCATACTTAATCAGAAAAATCCTGGCTAATAACTAAGCCAGGGGTCGTCGTGCTTCATGATAGCATGAACTCTCCCTAAACCCATTGGCTGTCTCCTGCAGTTCTTCTTTCTCTTAATTTGAGATCTCAACATAAGTGTGCAGAGATGAGATGTGGTATCTTGCATAAGCTTTTTTTTTTTTTTTTTTTTTTTTTTTGGTAACTTATTTTTTTTAATTGACATAAACCAAAAGAAGCACATCCAGGAGTCTCCTTTTTGTAGCAGTTTAGGGAATAAAGCTGTCTTCAACAGTGAGAAAGGATACTTGCCCAGCACCCTAAGCTTCAGTGAATAGTAGTGAGATTATCACTGATAGAGGCAGACTCGGCAAGCCTGAGATACACTGATAGCACCCAATAAGCAGGTGATTTGATGCTTCTTGCTATAGAGTCAGCTTTCACCAATTAATTGTAAGAAATGATTTAAAAATCCAACAGTACTTGCTTGGGTAAGAAATGTATTTTAAGGGAGTGCTTGCTTACTACTGCTCTCCATGACGGAGCTGCCAGATGTTAGGCGAGAG